>NC_057862.1:68453609-68753609 GCF_019393635.1 Dromiciops gliroides
TGCAAAGATTATATGGGAAGAAATAAGGGACAAGGAGGAAAGAAAGAGGAAAACAATCCAAAAGGAGGATAAGGCAGAAAAGAAAAAAGAAGGAGGAGAAGGAAAAGGCACATTTATATGTAAAACTATGTGTGTGTATAAAATTTCATTTGATCCTCACAATAACTTTGTAAGGTAGTCACTACTGTTGGTATCATTTTCTAGCTCAGAAAGATTAAATGATCTGTCTGTGGTGATCAAAGTATTTAATATGGTAGAATTTGAATTTGAAGCTTCTTGACTCCATGTCCAGAACTTTGTCCTCTGCAAGCCTGATGCAGTCTTAGCTCTTAACACATATCTGTGATCACTCTAAAGTAAACTCTTTTTCTATACCATTTGAAACTAGTTTCTGAGTTTAAAGATCAATAATTGTATTACTAGGCTGAGAATCTGCTCAAAATATGTGAATGTTGTAGTGCAATGGAATTAGTAATTCCATTTACCTTCTATGTAGTAGACATGTACTGCATGTAGAGTTTACATTTTGCTCTTCTGCTTCAGTTTTTGTTTCTCAGGAATCAGATTCCCCCATCCCCTGGCTGTTTCACCAAAGATGGAAAGTCATATCTCACTTAGCCTGGGCTTCTTTCCTGCAGATGTTTTGAACAAGGAAGTTTTCATTTTGCAATAATGATAAAGCCCTAAGCCCAGCATTACAGGTTCACCTATATTCTTCCACTCTGTAGTAACTAATTACAGAAGGAGGTGGGGGTAGAAATAAGTTTCATAACATTACTTTAACTATCTTTTACTTTACTACTTTAACTATCCTCCTGCCCCAACCCCACAGTGAAAAGGACTCACTGCTAATGAGACTTCTGCTTTGACACTGCCTTTAATAAACCTTGTTCCATTCCATAACTGTAAATTTCTTAGATAATCACTTCCTGCACCTAAATTCAAGCCTAAGCCCTAATTATCCATCAGGCAATCACCACACTTCATATTACTTCAAACATCTACAGAGCTAGGCGGAACCTTCCCTTGCCCCTGAGAAAAAGAATTATGGAGTACTATGGCTTACCATCAAATTCCCTCAACTTCTTCAGTGGATAATTCCACATAATGTTTGGTAAGGGGCTGGCCTGTGCCAAGCAACTCAGAGTGGTGTTTAGCCCCACTTGGATAGTGATGTTAGAATTAGGAGTTGAGGTCTTTGGCTCCATGCAGCTACTGAGCTCTACTTCATAGAAAAATTGCCCTGCCTTTGACAAAGGGCCCCGGCACATTAGGTAGGAGTTCATTAGTATGACAGGAGGTCTGATGAATTTGAAAAATTGGACAAGCCCCTTTAGATGGCAGTCACACATCCATGGATTATTGTGCAAAGCCAGCACCACATTAGAAATGCCTTCAGCCCTACTGATGAATTGCTGGCTTTTCTGGTACATGGGCCACTGGATGAAGACATCCTCAGACACCACCACAAGTTCATTAAAGGACAAGTCTAAGTAGGTAAGGTTAATCAAATATTGAAGTGCTTGCTTGGGTAGAGCATCAAGTCTGTTGTGTTTGAGATCAAGGATGTTTAGAACTGGAGTAGCTTGGAATGCTGACCATGGTACCGTACACAACTTGTTCCCCTGCAGCCTCAGCTCTTTCAAATCTCTCAGATGCTCCAGGGCTCCTGGGTCAATCACTGTGATGTTATTAAAGTTAAGCCAAAGGAATTCCAAGGCACTGTTGTTGGAAAAGGATCCATAAGGCAGTTCAGTTAAGTGAGAGTTTTCTATTCGAAGTTTCTTGATATCTTTGGGGATATTTCCCAGGATCTTGCTCAAAGAAGTATCCATGCACAACAGAGACCTGCAGAAAAATAAGTGAGTTTTAAACTGACATTGAATTCCTACCTGAAAGTAACATTAGAAGCAGCTAGTCCAAATCCCTCTCATTTTACATATGAGGAAACTGAGGTCAGAGAGTAATTTACCTGAGGCCACATGATTAACAGGTAGCAGTGCCATGATTAAAACCCTAATCCAGCACTCCTTGCATTTATACTACCTTGTTTCATTACAATTGGCCTATTGCTAGGCCCTAGCTGACAGAAGTGACATCATGTTTGACAATTAACTAACCTACCTATATGCCAAGAAGTTCCTATGTGCCCAACAACTAACTTATTTGCCATATTTAGGGTTAGTATTGCAAAGTTAGCAAACTATCACCTTAGAAAACTCATCTAATCCAGGTATATAAAGGTAGCAATTGCTACTAATTACAATGTCCTTTCAGTTAATGTGGGGAGGGGAGGGGTCATGGTTTAAACACAGCACTGATTGACAGCTCCTAAAGTCCCCCTCCCACCCAGCCCTATGAAACTTTCCAGTCAAAGCAATGAGAAATAAGGGCAGAAACCTAAAAGATCTGGGCTCTCAATTGGGGTACATGGCCCGTTGTATGGCTGAACCACTGATATGTGCCTATGGGACTGAAGGTCAAGGGAAACACGAGCATTTCCGTGTCTGAGTAATAAACTGTCTGACTCATAATCCTTTGAGCTCTAATATTCCTTCTCAGTACCTCCTCACCCACAATCTCCTCACAATCCCCCAACTAGGTATTAGAATATTCATAGGAAAAATGAATACCTTGAAGAAGAACAATGTTCCATTTCCTACAAAATTTCCAGTAAATGTTAACTCCATTTGGGTAAAAACACAAAACCGACAAAAATATTATAATGTTAACTGAAATAGGGTCCATAAGGCATTAGATATCTCCTTTAAAATACCCCCAAACTCTCATACAATAGAATTTCCAAAGTGAATCAATCTTCTAGTATCTCTAGAGGAGCCCGCCAACATTTCCATACCTGCCAAAGCTGTCATCTGAGCATAAACATTCTGGGTTGCATGCAGGGTAAGCTGGGTTTGCCTCCAGAAAGACCAAGACTAAAAAGAAAAAGTGACAAATTGGGCCCATATTCCTCCGGAAGAAGACACTGTGTAGGTCTGGAATGAAATATGTTCCTGGCTTCTAAGTAGAAAATCTTATTAATAGTAATCCTCTGTGCTGTGGAAGTCAGGGTGACATGCAAACACATCTCCCAGAGATGTGGATTCCAAGAAGAAGCCCTGGGTTACTAGCCCAGAGAAGACTTTTTAAATAATTTACAACTGTTTTTCAAATTAAAGATGTTCTCTTTTTCACTTTCATTTTACTTGATTTTTCTGTAGTTTTAGATGCAATTGATATGTTTCCTTTCTTGGCTTCTGTGACATTGCTTTCTCCTGGTAATTAGATACTGACTATCTTACTGTTCCTTCTCAGTCTCCATTCATTATAATCAGCTAATCATCATCTTCCATTCCTAAACATGGAAATCTCCTTCAAGGCTTTTTTCCCTCTATCTACACTTGCTGATCTCATATGTTCTCAAGAGTTCAGTGATCACCCCTATGCTGTATGCATGTATGTCTGAATCTATCTCCCAAACTTCAATCCTTCATCTCCAATTGTCTGATGTACATCTCTACCTCAATATACCATTAGCACCTCAAATTCAACATGTCTAAAACATAACTTATCCTCTTTCCTCCTAAATTTACCCCCTCTCCTCCAAATTCTGCTTTTCTGTTGTGGGTACTACTATCCCAGTCAACCACACTTGAAACATCAGAGGCATCTCTGACTCTATTCTCTTTACCCTCTGTATCCAGCCAGTCACTACATCATATTTACTTCCAGAAAAACTCTCAACTCCATCCCTTCCACTTACACTGTGATGATCTAAGTTCAGTCCATTAACATCTATCACCTAAACTATGCAATTGCCTCCTGATTAGTCTCTCTCCTGCCACTTTTTCACCTTGTTGCCAATCCATCCTTTACACAGGTGACGAAATCATCTGCCTAATGTACAGATCTGTTATTCTTCTGCTTTAAATTTTTCAGTGGGGGGGGGCAGCTAGGTGGAATAGTGGATAGAGCACTGGTCCTGGAGTCAGAAGGACCTGAATTCAAATCCAGCCTCAGACACTTGATACCAGCTGTGTGACCTTGGGCAAGCCACAACCCCAATTGCCTCACCAAAAAAAGGGTGGGAGGGAGGAGAAGGTGCAGTGGGAAACAAAAGTGATCTAAAAACAAAATATATCAATACAAATTTTTCAGTGGTTCCCCATTGCCTTTAGGGTAAAAAAAAAACCCTCCCAAGCCTGGCATCTAAGGGCCTCCATCAATACATGTGGCTCTAACCTAGCTTTCTAAACTGATTTCATATCACTCCCCTTTCTTTCAAGTTCCTCTCAAATTCTACTTCCTCCATGAAGACATCGCTGATGCTCCCTCCTGCTGTTAATGCTCTCATTCTCTGCTCAAATATTTCTAGAGCATTTAATTTCCCTTTTGGCTCCATTGCTCCCTACCTTGTGTGACTCTTCTGTGTACATGATCATATCTTCCAAAGAATAATGTAAGCTCCTTGAGGATAATAATTCTCTACTTTAACTTTGTGTTCTAAGCCCAAGCAAAGTGCTTTGCATCTTTCAAGTGTTTAATAAACATTAACTGAACTAAATACAGAACTGGTCTTCTCTTGCTTGTACCATGCTCCCCTGAGATTCTCCCTCCCCCCAAAAAAAACCCTCAGGGACAGCTAGGTGGCACAGTGGATAAAGCACTGGCTCTGGATTCAGGAGTACCTGAGTTCAAATCCAGCCTCAGACACTTGACACTTACTAGCTGTGTGACCCTGGGCAAGTCATTTAACCCCAATTGCCCCACAAAAAACCCTCAGAAATTAACAGAATTCTTCTCTTTTGAGAGTCAGCTTAGTTAAGTGGATAGAGCATGATACTTGGGTTTGAATCCCACCTCAGACATATAGGATATGCCAAAAGTCTTAGTGCAGTTTTAAGCTAGGAAAGTTTGTTTTGCGGATACCCTCTTTGTGGGTCATATGACTGTGAACAAACCACTTAACCTCTCTCAGCCTCCGTTTTTCCACCTATAAAATAAAGTCATCCCTGGAGCATTAACCCACATGGTGGTTGTGAACTTCTAATGAGACAACATATGTAAAGTGCTCTTGCAAATTTTAAAGCCTTGTCAGCTATTATTTTCTAAACCTCCTAGTTTGGTGGGCTAAATGAAAGCATGTTTGGCTCCATCTAAGACCTTCTTCATTCCTGGGTAAGTCAGAGCCACCAGGATTTAAAATCAAACCCATGCTCCTTAAATAGTCGATGGTGAGTGATTAGAAAAATACATTTCTTTGTTTGTCATGTCTCTGTCTCAAACTTAGACTGAAAACTACTCTTTTGCCAGATTTTAGACTCTGTCATCACTTTGAACAATGGAACAATTTCCATTCTAGTTTATGGTCCTTTATGGCAGAAGCTTCACTTTATTGATAGAAGATAAGCCCACCACTCTACGTATAGAGTGCCAGATGACTATTGTACATTCTGCTGGGGCCCTCTAGTGCTCACAATCCATTTGACACCACAGCACAGACCATAGAGATGAATAACAGCTTAATTCAGGACACTGCCAGCCAGTGAGATGCTAACTAGGTTGCAAACTAAGCTACTTACCTTCCCATCTTCTTAACCAAGAGGCATAAGCTGTTCCAGAGGTCCAGGATCAGACCACATCAACAAAAGCTATTTAGTTAATAGGTGCAGCCTAGTTTGACAAATGATGTCATTGCTACAGCAGTCCTAATTGGCAGGCTCATAGAACCGTAGAGATGGAGAGGTTAAATCATATAGTTATTGAGTAGAAGAGCCAGGACCAGAACTCAGCTGTCCAGATTTCCAAGACAGAACTCTTTCCCTTACTTAAGATGGAATATCTTCCTGCCACTGTCCAGGAGTCAAACTAATACCCTTCAAATTTCCTTTAGATTCCATCTGAAAGGTGGCAGGATAGGGTCCTGGATAGAGTACTAAGTTTGGAACAACATCTGGATTTGAATTCTGATCAATTACTGGCTGCATGACCCTGATCAAGTCCTTCAACCTCTCTGATCCTTAATTTCTTCACCTCTAAAATTGGGATAATGATAGCACCTACCTATAATAACCAGAATGAGTAGGTAGGTGGCATAGCCTTGGGCACTTACTAGCTGTGTGACCATAGGTAAGTCACTTTACCCTACATCAAGCCACTCCATTAAGCCAAGAAAACCCCAAATGGGGTCACAAAGATTTGGAAATGAATGAAACAACTGAAAAATTACAAATAATAATAGCAACTCTAAAACCGAGGTAATGAGAGCATCTTCCTCACACGGTGTGAAAATGAAATGAGGGTATTTGTGGTGAAGACTTTGCAGACTTTCAAAACAACATATAATGGTCAGCTCTGATATTTTGATTTGGTATTTCTATGCACATGTTGTCCCAGAGTGCCTGTAATGGCCTCCAGCACAGTACTAGGCACCAGAGGAATTATGAAATTAGAGCAAATTACTCTAGCCTTAAAGGAGTATGCACTCTAATTGGGAAGGCACACTTTTGAAACAACTGGAGAAAAATCTGTTGTTAGATCACATGGCAGTGGTCAATAGGAGTTCAGAGAAAGGAGAGATTATTGTGGGCTACAGTGGTCAGGCTACCAAAAAGAGTTAATTAGGCATCTATTGTGTGCCAGGAACCACGAAGAGTGTTGGGAATACAAAGACAAAAATGATAATCCCTGAGTTCAAGGATTTTATATTTCATGAAAGTGGGACTTGAAATATGGCCCAGATTTGGACAATTATAGAGGAGGTGGGAGGTCAGTCCAGGAGGTGAAACAGTATAAGCAAAAAGCATGGAGTGGGACATGATCCCGGTGGATATAGAGGACAGTGAGAACACCTGCCTGGTTGATTAATGGCAATCAGTAAGAGATAAGCCAATAGTACTAGAATGGGAAGAAGTCTAGATTTTTTAGTTAGAAGCCCTTGCTTCCAGTCTGAGCTTGGCCATTTTACTAGCTGTGTGACATTGGGCAAGTCACTGGCTTTTTCCGCCTTCTATAAAATGAGGGCAGAAAGTCTTATACTACCTGCTTTATCAGATGTTTGTGGGGAATCAAATGTATGTAAATTGCTATATAAATTTAAGCTACTTATATAAGGTTGAAGATGTAGGGAAGTACTCAGCTGTGCAGCACCTTAAATGCCAGGCTCATTTTTCCATTTGCAGGAGAGCCCTGATTGGACCTGCTGCCCCTACTCTGTTCTTCTTAGATGCATTTATCTGCATACTAGGCCAGATTGCCACTACTCCTTTGGAATTTCTTCCCTTCCACCCTCAACCAGACAACCATCTCTATACTCATGTCAAAAGGCAAGACACCCAGAGAAATAGATACCCTTCATTAACGGGCACAGTTATCCTGAAAAATGCCAGAATCCTGTGTCTGAGTTCCCTTGTCCCCAACTATTCTGCCTCCCCAACCTGAGATTACCATCAACTCAAAACAACTTCAAGTCATCTGTCAGTTTCTTTCAAAGCTCAACACAAGTACCACCTCCTACAAAAAGTCAGTTCCCTCTAGTTGTTAATGCTCACTCTCCTTGTATTTTATTTGATTCATCTGTTTAAATGTTGTATCCCCCGGGAGGACAGAAGTTCCTTGAGGAGAGGGACACCCAATGCTTGGTATCCCCAATGCTAAATACAGTCTCATACATAGTAAGTCACTTAACAGATGATTGATGAATTTCACCAAACCTAAAGCACCATACTTTAGGGAATGGAGACCCTACAGCAGAAAGCCATATCCTAGAGGGTGATTCAGAGGGTTGTAAGACCATAAGGCTTGACTTCTGGGCAGTCCTTGGCCATGGTCAGAATCAGCTTATCATCAGATATGCATTTGGTCATTTACTACCTGTCTTCTGATGGAAATTCCTGAATCTTCCATGTGTCCATCAAGTGTTTCCATGTAGGCACAATCTAAGAGGACCTTGAAGTAGGTGAGTTAAAATCTGCCCCTCACTCAATGGGAAGTCAGAGGCAGTGAAGGGGATCTCTAGGAGGAGGTGTTGATGAAAGGGTTTTGGAAAAGTGGCAAAAGATCTTTTCTGAGAAAGGAGAATAGCCATGGAGAATATAGTCCTATCACCCAGATTTTTATCCATAATGCCGATAGGACAGGAAATGCTAAGGCCTGAGCTCTCCTTTACTGAAGCACAATAGCTGGCACCAATGGAGCAAATGCAGCCCACAAAAGATAGATGTCTGGGCCAGAGCTGTGAACTACTACCCCAGCCATAGAGATGCTAGAGAGACACAGCATCAGAAAGAATCATCTGAGTTCAAGTTACCACCAGGGACTGGCTAGGCAAGCTTGAGTAAGGTACAACCTTTCCATGTCTCTGTTTTCTTGTCTGTCAAGTGGAGATCACAACATCATAGATTTAGAGTTGGAAGAAACCTTAGAAATTATCCATACATACCCCCCATGTTAAAGGAAAGGAAAAACAAGCTCCTCAGCAGTGATGTGCTTGTCAAGGTCACATAATCAGTATAACAATAATAGAAAGTAACAGAGTGAGGATTTGAACCCAGATCCTCTGCAAAATCAGTGTTCTCTGCACTATACCATGCTGATTCAGATAACAGTGATTCCTCCCTGACCTTAGAGTATTATTAGTGGGAAGATCAAATAAGAGAACCCACTTTAGAACCCTAAGGTGCTGTAGAAATGTAATGTCATAATAGCACTAAGATGGATGACTCATATGGACATTCTATATCTGTATATTCCTTCCAGGTGCATTATGGGAAATTATAGGAATGCTCATATGCATTAAGTAGACAGAGAAAATTCACAAAGGGAAAATGTGTTCACTATGCTTCAGGAACCCAGCTGTCTGTGGAGTCCACACAAACTCAAATTTTTAAAAATTCTCCTGAGGGATTCCATTTTCTTGCTATTATCTGTGGCTCTGAATGTTAAGAAAACATGTTAACAGAAACATGACCAAGAACACTGCCTCCAAATAGTTAGCATTCATGAAGCTAAGGTTTACAAAGTGCTTTGCATATATCATTACATTTAATCCTCACAACAACCCTGTGAGATCAGTGCTATCATCATGCCAGTTTTACAGTTGAAGAAACTGAGGCAAATAGAGGTTAAGTGACTCACCCAGAGTCACTAGTAAATGTCTGAAGCAGGAGAGTTTGAACAAAAGCTGTGATTATCTGAGATCCCTTGTCAGGAGGAGAAGGTTGAACATTTAAAAGGAACATGACTTGCTAAAAAACCATTGGATGAAAAACATGGACCCACACAAAGCTAAGATCAAAAGCAAGTGCCCTGGAGCTAGATTATTTTTGGCAAGGCCATTACTGGCCATTAGGAAAGAAGCTAATAGATGTGCTTAGAAAGATATAAACGGTTCTACAAATATTAGGAAGGATGCTGCTGCTGAGGAGAACTAAAGCCTTAGTACAGCCTTCCCCTACATCATCATCCCATGACTACGGTTTGCCTTTTGTTTGTTTGGTTGGTTTGTTTAGATTAAACCAAAGGGAGGAAGTGTAGTACAGTGGAAAGAGTACTGGCCTTAAAGACATAGAACCTTGGTTCAGATCCCATCTCTGTTTACCCGTGTAAGCTGGGCAAAATAACCTAACCTCCCTATATCCAATTCCCTCCTCAATAAATGAGAGGGCTGGGGCAGCTAGGTGGTGCAGTGGATAGAGCCACCAGCCCTGGAGGTCAGGAGGACCTGAATTCAAATCCAGGGCTCAGACACTTGACACTTACTAGCTTTGTGACCCTGGCAAGTCATTTAAACCCTATAGCCTCACAAAAAAAAAATAATAATAGTAATGTGATACCTTTGGGGGCAGCTAGGGTAGCACAGTGGATAAAGCACCAGCCTGGATTCAGGAGGACCTGAGTTCAAAATCCGGCTTCAGACACTTGACACTAGCTGTGTGGCCCTGGCAAGTCACTTAACCCTCTCTGCCCCACAAAAAATAAACAAACCAAACAAACAATAAATAAATGAGAGGGCTGACTAGATGAGAGGTCCCTTTTCATCCACAGATGTTGTTTGTCCCTTACCAAATATATTGAATGTGGGCCCTGTTCAGCATTAATATTAGTACAGGTTGTTGTTGTTTAGTCTGGTCCAACTCCATTTGAGATTTTCTTGGCAAAGGTACTGGAGAGGTTTGCCATTTCCTTCTCCAGTTCATTTTACAGTTGAGGAAATTGAGGCAAGTGGGGATGAAGTGGCTTGCCAGGGTCATACAGCTGAGTGTCTGAGACCAAATTTGAACTCAGATCTTCATGACTCCAGGGCTGGCATTCTATCTACTTCAATATCTAGCTGCCCTAGCTTGTAGATAGTACCAATCTTGAGCAGTGCTTGTCTCTTTTGACCCTCTGTGTGATGGGGAAAATATGGTAGGCAGGTGGTAGGAAGCTGGGTGATATAGCAGAAAGACCATGGGATTTTCTTTCAGAAGACCTGGGCTCTAGTCCTGGCTCCATCACCTTCTTGCTGTATGACCTTCAGCAACTGACTTTACAACTCCAAACATCATTTTCTTCATATGTAAAATGAAAGGACTGGGGTGAATATTTTCTAAGGTTTGCCCCAGTTCTTGGACCTCTATTGCTATGTATTTTAAAGATGAAAGTGCCTATAGGGGGAAATGGTTTCCAAAAAGTCATATGAAGAAAAAAAATCTAATTTTTATACACATAGAAGAGGGTTCGGAGTCAAACTAATTTCACCTACTAGAAATCCATGGTCAAGAAACTTGACTGTACCCTTGCTCAACAATCCCATATGGATTCTTTGTTCTCCTCCTAAACTGAACAAAAATATGCCATATGTGATCCAGACAGGGCAGGGTAAAAGGAAATTATTATTTCCACTAGTACAAAAAACAAGGACTCTCTTATTGCAGCCCAAGGGTACCTTGGGTTCCTTGGCTGAGATGGTTACGTTATCTCATATTGAGATTACAATCCACTACAACCCCTGGAATTTATCAGATGCCCCTGAGATCTAGCCACACCTCTTCATCAGTATAAGGTTGTTTTTTTTAAAAAAACTCAAGTGTAGGACTTCACATTTTAAATAAACTTGTTAGATTCAGTAATTCTAGACTGTTGAGATTTTTTTAAAATCCTGGCTTCTGTCATTCAACATACTAGTTATCCCTCCTATCTCTAGGCCACCATAAATCTGACAAGTATGCTATCTAGATCTTTATCCAAGTCATTGGTAAAATATATAGGGGGCAACTAGGTGATACAGTGGATAAAACACCGGCTCTGGATTCAGAAGAACCTGAGTTCAAATCTGGCCTCACACACTTGACACTTACTAGCTGTGTGACCCTGGGCAAGTCACTTAACCCTCATTGCCCCACAAAAAATTATAGATATAGGATATAGAAATAAAATGTAGGTATAGATATAGATGAATATCTATATGTGTGTGTGTATATATATATATATATATATATATATATAAACACAGGGTCATGGGCTAGATCTATATTTACATATAGAGATATAAATATATGTGTAGATATATATGATATATAAAATATATGTATGTGTGTGTATGTGTATGGTATATTGTGTATGTGTATATATATATATATAAACACAGGGTCATGGGCTAGATCTATATTTACATACAGATATAGAGATATAAATATATGTGTAGATATATATGATATATAAAATATATGTATGTATATGTATGTGTGTGTGTGTATGTATGTGTGTGTATATATATATATATATATATATATATATATTAGTACAAGAATCAAAGACAGTTTCCAAGGGAACTTCACTAAAGAACTCACTCCAAATTGGCATCGAATTATTAATAACTACTCTTTAGGTTTACTAAACCAGTTCCAAATTCCCCTAACTGTACTATTATCTAACTTACTTTTCTCAATTTTGTTCACAAGGATAGCATGAGAGACTTTCAAATACTTTGTTAAAATATGGGTAAATAAGGGTTTTATTTTTCTTTTTTCATGGTAGAGGAGAAGTGGAAAAGAAAATGAATGCCTTCTAATTGGGAAAAAAAGGAAAGTCAAAATTTGAAGAATGACTAGATAAGCTGTATCTATAGCATCCTCCTCATCTACCAGTCTAATATTCCATCCCAAAGGATATCTGATTAATTTGGCCTGGTCTTTCTCAATGAAGCATGATGTTTCTTTGTGATTATGGTCTTTCTTTCTAAATGATCACTAAACATCTCTTTTATACATTCTAGAATTTTGCCAAGAATCAAAGCCAATTTCATTGACCTTTAATAGGCAGGCTTCATTCTCTTTTTTATATATATTCAAGACAGTGTTTTTCTTTCTCCAATCATGCAGCAACTTCCCTGTTCTCCATAATCTGTCAAAGAGCCTTGCCACTAGCTAAGGGACTTTAATGTAGGGTAGTCTGAGGAAACATCTTGAAAGTTCTAAGATCACCAGCTTGAAATGAATTTCAGGGGCTAGTTGGTCCTGCAGGTAAGAAAGAATCTAAAGTACTCCTAAAGAAAAATTATAGAATAATAGAGGTAGGAGGCAGCTAGATGGCTCAATAGATAAAAGCACCAGCCCTGGATTCAGGAGGACCTGAGTTCAAATCCAGCCTCAGAACACTTGACACTTACTAGATGTGTGACCGGAGCAAGTCACTTAACCCTCATTGCCTTGCAAAAAAAAAAAAAAGAAGAAGAATGGAGGTAGAAGGAACATTAAAAGATGATCCAATGCCAGGGGTCCTTAATTTTGAGGAATCATGGACTCCTTTGGCAATCTGGTACAATCTATGGACTCTTCAAGATATTATTTTTTAAATACTGTACCTAAAAATGCATAAGATTACAATGAAATAAATTATATTAAAATAAATTTATCCAAAAAAAATGCAAACAAGGTCACAGGACCCCCAGGTTAAGAACTCCTGGATCTAATCCCATCAATGTAATGTGAGGTTAAATAGCTATCCTCAGATCATAGAATTAGTGCAAAGGTCAGGACAGATGCCCAGATCTCTTGACTCCCAAGTCAATGCTATCTCCACAATTACACGAGCAAATTATATGATTCTTTAAGAATGCCAGGAAAAGATTTTGTTGCCTCCATTAGTGCTGCCTCACTCTTCACCCATATCATTATATTTGGCATTTTCATTGCCAGGTCCTAAGGCTAGGACTTGTAAGTCCAGCTGGATAAAGAACAATTGGGAATGTCATTGCCAGATAATTCTCTTTCATATGTCTTAGTTTCAAGTCTCCTGTCAAAATTATTATCCAACCCTATGTATGTTTCTCCGGCTCAAAATAAAGTACCATGTTAAATTCTAAAAGGAATTTTGTCTTTTAGAGTCCTTTTATGCAGTGGTCCCTAAGCTCACTAATTTACCTTCTTGAAGTCAAGAACTAGTTTTCATTTTGTCTCTATACCCCCCATGTTTGGCACAGTGTCTTGCACATAGTAGATATTTAATAAATATGGATTGGATTGAATCAGAGAAATACTTTACCCCTGTCTACAGCCCAACCATTCTTAGGCCATTTGGGGAAAGTCTTTCCCTAAAGTATCCACTAAGATTTCATCATAGATTGGGAGTGATCTTATAGCCAGACTGTGCTGATAGACTACAA
Organism: Dromiciops gliroides; assembly: GCF_019393635.1. Classification (NCBI taxonomy): domain Eukaryota; kingdom Metazoa; phylum Chordata; class Mammalia; order Microbiotheria; family Microbiotheriidae; genus Dromiciops; species Dromiciops gliroides. Next base: position 68,467,255 of record NC_057862.1, read on the forward strand.
GCTCTGGAAATTTCTATAAATTTAAAAGAGCTTTTAAGTAGGGGACTGGTGATAGATTGTAAGCCTGTTGTCTAAGAGCTGAACTTGTTCTGTTTGGGGATACTCATCACCAGGTTGATCATTAAGGTGCTTTACTGGCCATAGCAACTCTGAAAGACCATCTCCTAAATCAAAGAGAGACTGAAATCCACATTGATGAAAGGGGTTTATAAACTAATAAAATTGCAGATCCTTAAAATAAGAAATTATTGGGAAATGAAAGTGTCTTGCAATGGGTAAGATTCAAGGTAGGTAGGAGATTTGGGGGTAAAGAGAACATGTTATTTGAAGACATCAGCTAAATTTGCTCCCTTCCCTGCAAAATCCTCAGGGCTCTTCTTCACTTCTTCAATATCTCTTCAGCATGATAGCTAACCTTGACCCAAATGGCCTGGTTCTTTTTTCTTTTTTTCTTTTTTTTTGTTTTGCGGGGCAATTGGGGTTAAGTGACTTGCCCAGGGGTCACACAGCTAGTAAGTGTTAAGTGTCTGAGGGCCGGGATTTTTGAACTCAGGTACTCCTGACTCCAGGGCCGGTGCTCTATCCACTGCGCCACCTAGCTGCCCCCCTGGTTCTTTTTTCTAATGAACATGTCAGCACTGATTACAGAAACAGGATCTCCTGCTACCTAGTGGAGGATTTAGGGTTGGAAAGGACTTCACTGATTAGTTTGACCTCCTCCTTTACAGATAAGGAAACTAAAGCCCAGAGAGCCTCAGTGCCAAGGTTATACAGCTAGTAAGCAGCAGAGCCAAGATTCAAACTTAGATCCTCTGCCTGTAACTCCAGTTTTCCTCCCTTTCCCACATGACTGACTCAGTGTATGGGGAGGAGGGGGGGGATCTAGAATGGGAATCCTTCCTCCTACCGATGCTGTCACACCCAACCCTCCCTGTCCCACCCCTCCCCAACCCAATGACACTACCAACAACAGAAAGATCACAGGAATACTTCTCATAAAACAAATAACTACAGAAAATAACTACCACTTACCTTCTTCATTCACTTTCCAAGTCACTCTGATTTCTATCATGATCTTTTGAGCATTGTCTTTTTCATCATTTTTACAACTTGGATTTTAGCTATTTATTTATCAAGAAACATTTGTTGAGTACCTATTATGGGTCTAGCTCTGTGCTAGGTATTGGGGATAAAAAGACAAAAAAAGAAATAATCGTTCCAATGTGTCTTATCTCCTCTAATACAATATATGGTCCCTTAAGGACACAGATTCTGCCATTAAAAAAAAATTGTATCCTCAATCTCTTAGGGCCTAGCAAATAGTAAATACTTAATAAATGTATGTTGAATTGAAATAAACTGAATACTAGGAGATTCCACCAAATCGTTGTTGATTTATTCTGAAGAAAAGTAATCCTCTGAATAATCTCAAAAACAGTTTCTTTTTCTCCTTCTCCTTCTCTCTCTCTCTCTCTCTCTCTCTCTCTCTCTCTCTCTCTCTCTCTCTCTCTCTCTCTCCCCTCTCTCCTTTCTCTCACTCCCTCCCTCTCTCCCTCCCCCCAAATCATCCTCCAAACAGCATATGACCTTCTTTCCCACTACAGTGTCACCAACAGCCAGTTGATGTGAACACTATAAGTTGAGCAGCCACTATGATCAAGTAGTAAAATAAATCTTCCTTCCAAAACCATGTCAAGAGATTGACTAACTGACCATGTAGAACACATTAGGTTGACCATCACACATGAATATTTCCCAATCTAACCCAAACCATTCAACTGGCTATTTCTCTGCCATCCTTTGATGGAGATACAAGCTGATAATGAGGAAAAAGTACAGATATGAGAATGAGGATACCTGAGTTCTGGTCTCAGCTCTGCTTAATCCTCGCCATATTGACCAAGGGCAAATCACTTAAACTCCCTGAGGAGGAAGAGTATCTGTTCAAGCTAATTGTTCAGTGTTGTTATGAAGATCAAAGAATTTAATGTGGATGAAGGAACCTTGTTCATTGAAAAGCACTATTCAAATAAAGACTCATTAACGTCAGAAGAAGGTTCAGTGCCCTGCATAAAGTGACTTTATTTGACACACGACAATAAAAAATGGCTTCTTTGGGTTCCCCAGTTTTCTGACCATTTTCCTGGGGTGTCACTCAAAGGCTCTGCCCTGAACACCCTGGCTTATGCCCCACACAGCACATGAGGCTTGTATAACTAGTACAAGGTCACTTCTGTGTGGGGTGCCCCTATGAATTGTGCAGCTGCCATCAGTGAGCCACTGCTCCAAGTCACATGGAAACCATGAGCCTTGCAGCTGAGCTTGGTTTGGCTTACCTCATTGATATCAGGCTTACCAATGCTAGCAGATGTGAGAGTTATTTAGACTGAGAGATGTAATCAAATGTTATCCATCTCCAATGTGGATGCAAGAAGAAATGGGCTTACAGTGTGATATGTTGGATTCGAGTTAGACATCAGGGAGAATTTGTTTACATAGAAAATGCCTTTGTAAACAATGAAGAGGGTCACCAGGGGAGGCTGTGGAATCTTAAAAAAAAAAAAAAGACAAAGATTCTGTTCTAAAACTAAATGTGAGTCAGCTGTAAGGCCAGAGGACAGACTTAACATCCTCCCAAGGTCCCTTCCAGGCTTAATATTCTCTAAGTCGAGTTAGTTTCCCATGAGATTTATCAAAACCTCTAGGGATCTGTTGGAACTGAAAACATGATCTGCAAGGAAAACATACTCAAAGAGTATGACAAGTGAGCTTTGTGTGTGCACAGACAAAAGGGTGAGACAGAAAGTGAGGAGAAGAGAAATGCCTCGGAGTGTAAGTGTGCTTACATATGAGTTCATGAGAACACTTGTGTAGATTTGAGGATAGGCCAGTGTGCAGGTATAAGTAGTTGGGTGTGAATCTGTAAACACAAGTGTGTGGAAAAGAGTGTTTATGTGAGCTACCAGTGATCACTGGAGCTGTCTTAGCAGAAGTACTCATTGGCTGTGCCTTCTACCTTGGATGGAGCGTGTGAATCCATGCTAGAACGTGATGAGAGGAGCCTGTCTCCCTCCTCAGGGCTGTCTCTGGCCAAATCCTCCACTCCATCTTCACCAGGGCCCAGTCTCTCAAACGTGACATATGAACCCTGCGTCTCCTCATTCTTCCTCAGTCGGAATTTCTGGTAACGCCTTTTTAGGGACCCACAACAGACAAGCAAGGTTAGGGGCACAGCAATGATGCCCGCTATGCTAATCACCACAATGTTGATGAGTCTCTGGGTGCCTTCAGCGTCAACCACCTCATCAGTAGAGAAGATGATACACTGTTCCTTCTTGGGGACCAGGCCACGCACACAGACACAAGCTACATACTTGGTTTTTGGCATAAGGCCCTCAATGGTGACCTTCGTTTTCCCAGGGTCTACACTGACCCTCCTCATATCCTTCTCCCCAAAGATGGCATAGAGTACACTGAATGCAGTGGTGTTTCCAGCCTGGGGGGCTTTCCACACCAAGGTCACACTGTGGTACGTGTCCCCTACCACCTTAACTGACTTCACCATTTGGGCTGGTTCCAGCTGATTCAATGGCAGGTCCTTGGCTCTATCAGCGTGCTCTGCCCCAAGGCTCCCCTCAGAGAGTTCTCCCAGGGCATTCATGTGGAAATGTTGGAGAGCAGGATTCTTCTCATAGCTGGGGAGAGTGGGTCTGGCCACCAAAGAAGACAGACCTGAGGTAGTGGAGGCATACCTTGCCACTAGCTCATTGTAAGCCGCAGCTTCTGCTCCCTCAGCCTTCCCTGGCCAAGGCCTACTTGTGGGCCCTTGGGGCTCAGCAGTGGTCTGGGCCTCAGTGATGATGAGGGAGACAAATGCTTCAGTGGCCCCCAAAGAATTTTTGGCTTTGCAGACATACTCTCCAGAGTCACGGTGGGATACTTCAGGCAAGCCCAGAAGAGACCAGCTCATGCCATCACTGGAGGTTTCTTGATGCACTGAAAAAAAAGAGAGACATGCATAGGAGGTCCACAGAAAGGTAAGGCAATTTGATCTTTGATCTTAACTCAAAAGCAATTCAGATTACTGCTCAATGAGACCTATCTCTAGCTGGCATCAGCCTGATACCTCTCTGTGATATCATGTGTCATGAGCTGGTGTACATGAAAAGTGCAAGGCCCAGCACAAACCTCAGGTATTACAGAGCTAGGCGATACAATGAAAATAGCAGGAGGAGCCAAAAGACTTGTGTACTGAATCCAGCTCTGGCCTTTACTCCTCAGGTGTCCTTGGTCACTTTATTTAACCTCTCTGAGCCCTCAGTTTTCCCCATCATAATAAATTGAAAATAGTCATACCCATCCCATCTACCTTAAAGGAGCTATGAGGAATCAATGAGATTAATGCAGATCAACTGAGTAACAGTTGTACAACATGGTGTAATACCATGAAGCTGTGATATGTAAGGAAAGGGTTGTTACTATTGTTGTTGTTATTACAAAATCAACCTTTTGTTTGTAATTCTCACCCACTTACGTTGTCTCAGATCTAAGCTTAGCCAGATGTCAACATCTGGGCCCATGATTGTCATAGCCAGATTTCATGGAATTCCTAGGGCTCTAAGGGGAACCTGTAAGACTCCTAGTAAGATTGTACCCAAACCCTCCCAGGTACATGGGGGTCCCTCTAGCACCAAGGTTACATTTCCCCTAAGTCCAGCCTCCCTAAGCCTGGACTGTTCACCTCAAGGCTAGAGGTGTGAGAACATAGAGTCATCTGGCTATTGTAAACTCACCTGTCCCATGAGCTGATGCCCATCAGCTCTCCTCCAACTGAGCTCTGGACTGGGTATCCAGTGGCCCCACAGCGCAGGACCTCAGTGCTACCTAAAAGGGTCTTGACCTTGGCCACTGAAGTATAACCACCTCAGGACGCTGGCACTTCCTGAGTTCCAGCTGGCTGAAGGCAACTCCAGCCAGGCTCCAAGAGTAGAACACTTACACTCCTGGGATCGATGAAGGCCATATTTGGAGTTGGGAAGTTTAGGATCTGCGACATTTCATAGAGGCTACAGTCACATACCCAGGGGTTGTCCCTGCAGACCGGGAAAGAGAAAATGAAATGAGTATCCCACCTGCTTTCCACACTCCTGAAGCATTAGCTTCTGTCCTCTTCATTCAACCATACTCGGAAAGGTGAGAGCCTCAAGGACTCACAGTCACCTTTGCAAGCTCTCTGACTGAGCTCTAAGCATGTCAGTAGTGCAGTAGTAGTAGTAATACTAGTAGTACTAGCAGGAGCAGCAGCTGCTGCTCCTGCTGTTGTAGTAACTGACATTTGCATAGAATTTTTGGAGATCTGAAAAACACTTCATATACATTATCCCATTTAAACTTCGCAAAACTTGCTGTGAGGTAAGTACAATGTTGATGCCCATCTTACAGATGAAGTAACTAAAGCTCAGAGAGGTTAAGTGACTTTCCCAAGGCCACATCACTAATAAGGAGCAGAGACTCAAAGTCTTACTGACTCCAAATCTGGCACTCTACTCACTACACTTATGTGCCCTTTATTCCATAAGATACTCTTGACCCAAAGTTCACACTTAGAGAATTGGTCCTTTTTTGTGTTTCTCCATCCCTAGGGTGGTACTGAACCATCCACATTCTTCCTCCCAAGAGAATAAATTGGATATTTGCCAAATGGCTGTTTGAGATTAGGGTTGGTTCCAGCCTGTGGAATACACACACACACACACACACACACACACACACATATATATATTTGCATATATATGATATATAAATATATAAAACACATGTGTATGTATAACAATATAAATTCTATATAATTATACACACAATTATATCACATGTGTATATATTATTATATAGAGTACCCCAAAAGTCTTAGTGAAGTTTTTTTTTCTTTCTTTTTTTTTTTGTGAGGCAACTGGGGTTAAGGGACTTGCCCAGGGTTACACAGCTAGTAAGTGTTCAGTGTCTGAGGCCGGATTTGAACTCAGGTCTTCCTGACTCCAGGGCCAGTGCTCTATCTACTACACCACCTAGCTGCCCCTTAGTGAAGTTTTTTGTTTTGGTTTGGTTTGGTTTTTGGTTTTGGTGAGGCAATTGGGGTTAAGTGACTTGCCCAGGGTCACACAGCTAATAAGTATCAAGTGTCTGAGGCTGGATTTGAACTCAGGTCCTCCTGACTCCAGGGCTGGTGCTCTATCCACTGCACTACCTAGCTGCCCCCCCCCTTAGTGAAGTTTTAAGCTGTATTAACACACACACACACACATAGACATATATATACACATAAGAACACACACACCCCACCCTATCTTCAACCCATCAACCTAACCTTCACAACACAAATTTGTGTATCTGAAGGAAATAAAATTAAACTGGACATTACAAACATTATAAAAGACTTAATAAGGAAATGAATTCTGATATGGGCAACATGTTACCTAAAGAGTTCATGTAGAAGATGGGGTGGTGAGGTGAGGGAGAGGGAAACATTTTGCCTCCATGATGGTGGTGGGTGTTAAAGGCTGGTTTAACATGAATGAGCTTCAGGCCTCATTTAACAATGACCAAAAGAACCTCAGCCTAATCCCTTACCAAGGGTTTCCCTGGGTCATTGCTCCTCTGCCAACCGAGGATCTCACATACCACCTTTGCACCATTCCGCAGAGGTGTCTGTTCATGCAACAATGGAGCCCATGAGCTGTGGTTTTACAGACATCCGGATCTAACTCACTGAGCTAACTAGTGCAAACACTGCAACAAGAGGTGACTAAAAGACCCAATATTCCTCCTCGATATTTTTGTGCTAAAAATTACCCAAGCAAGGGGAGGAAACTGAGGCAAGAATGCCTCAGTATGGAAGGAAGTGATTTGCTCAGGGTCACACAGCAGAGCTGGTCTTCAAAGCCTGCAAGAGGGTGAAAACTGATAAGAAAAACAATACGACTATGGAATCATGGTTCTAGATGGGGCTGTTAAGGGAAGCTTGATGTTTCTTTCTGTTTGACTTTTTTTTTTTTTCACAAAGTCATTTGTGCAAACCCTAACCCCAAACTAATCCAGACTGGCCTGTGTATTGTATTGTGAAAGGTCACTGGATTCAGCAGCATCTTCCAAAGTGCAGGCCAGCATTTCCTAACTCTTACAGTCAGCTTCCACAGGTCTGACCTCCAGGCCACTGGATGGAACAGTTGACCTTTTACAACCTGTTCCATGACATTTCTTTCTTTCCTGGTTACTCCAGCCCAAATTGCCATCTCCTTCCTCCAAATTCCTCCAGCACAGATTACGCAAGATCCCTAAACTAATTTAGTACTTAATCGAGACTAAGTTCATGTTCTCCACCTAGAATGAAGCTCTGTAAGAGGCAATAGAAAAGCTACTAGTTTGGAAGTAAGGGAACCTGGGTTCAAAAAGCAGCTATGTACAGGCAATAAATATACCACCAGTGTGACCTTGAGCAGGCCAGTTACTTCCGGGCCTCACTTCTGTCAGAATAAAAGAATCCAACTAAATCATCTCTGAAGACCCTTCTAAGTCCCATGAGCCTATGAATAAGAGGGACACTTCTCAAAAGATAGGGGGCAGCTAGATGGCACAGTGGATAGAGCACCGGCCCTGGATTCAGGAATACCTGAGTTCAAATCTGGCCTCAGACACTTAACACTTACTGGCTGTGTGACCCTGGGCAAGTCACTTAACCCCAATTGCCTTACTAAAAAAAAAAAAAAAAAGATAGTGTAATGTAGTGAGAAAAACATCTCAAGTCAAAGGACTTGGGTTCCAGTTCCAACTATGCTAACTAGTTGTATGACTTTGGGCAAGTCACTTAACCACTCTAGATCTCAAGTTCTTCATCTGAAAAATGAAGGGTTTGATCTAAATGAAGGGCTCTTAACCTGGGGTCTGTGAAGTTTAAAAAAATTTTTAGTATAGATATATTTCAATATAACTGGTTTGTTTTGTAATATTCTGTGTTTTATTGTATGTATTTATTTATGCAGATATTATGCATTTATGCATTTAAAAGCATTATCTTCACCTGACTATCAAAGGGGTTAATGACCTAAAATAAGGTTAAGAAGCCAGAGAATAGATTATCCCTAAGGCTTTTTCCTATTCTAAATTGTGTGAGCAGATATTCTGTTTTATGCTTTGCCTATATCCCCCTAAGCACCCAGTACAAAGAGAGACATCCAGTGCTTAATAGATATGTCGCCTGACTAATTGAGAAAGCTAGTTGAGTTCAATCATTTGACAAGCATTTATCAAGGACCTACCAAGCACAGTGTCATTCTCCTAGTCCTGTCCCTTTATGTGTTTAAAAATCCCTGAGTGCCCCAGAATGTTATTCTTAGGAGTTGGGCTGGATAGCTTGACCTTTCTTACCCAGGATGATCTTGGAGTTATCACTGGAAGAATAAGGACCAGCCTGCAGATGAGACCAGGTGGTGAGGAGCTGCTGAGGAAGACGCATCAGCTGATTGCTGGAGAGGTCCAGGAAAGTGAGGTTCCTTACATAGCGGGCTGCCTCTGCAGACACAGCTGAGAGGCGGTTCCCATGCAGATCGAGCAGCCGTAGCTGTGGGGTATCCCCAAGAGCTCCCCAGGGGAAGGATACCAAGTAATTCCCAGGAAGGCGCAGCTCTCGAAGCCTCCGCAGGCCACGCAGCATGACAGAACTGACGCTGGTCATGGAATTGTAGGGCAACCACAGGTACTCAAGGCGAGTGAGCTGGTGAAGGGCATCCCCTGGCACTCTCCGGATGGACGTCTTCTCTATGCGGAGCTTGGAGGTGTCCGGTGGGATCATCATGGGAGGGAGGGTCATCTCAGGGTCATTGCACACGACCACCCTGGGTCAGATATAAAAGGGGAAAAAGACAAAATGCCAGGATTTAGTGGTGATCCCATTCCATCCTAGTTTCATATATCATCCCCACCAGCTTCCAATGACACAGTCAGTATGGTGTACCAAGACTCATTTTTTTTCTCATAAAGCATCCATGCAAAAGGTGTAAATAGTCTCAACCGTTCAATAAATTCCATGAATATTTATAAAGCACTTGCCATTTGGTAAGCACCAAATAGTATTCAAAGAAATGGCACAAAGGCCATTCCCTCAAGGAGCAAATAGTCCCTCCGGAGCTAATAGAATCACAGCATCTCAGAGCTAGAGAGGACACCCAAGACCATCTATCTAGTCCAAAACTTACCTGGATAAGAATCTCTTCTCCAGCAACCTTCAACAAGTACTAACTGGATGATTTACAGAGAAGGGGAAGTCACCACCTCCCAAGGGAGACAATTCCACTTTTGGCCATCTCCAAATATTGGAAGGTCTTCCTATCATTAATCCTAGATCTGCCTCTCTGCCATATCTGCCCATTGTTCCCAGTTCAGACTTTTGAGGCCAAGCAGAATAAATCAAATGCCTCTTCCACATGGAAGCCAGCAAATGACAGCTATGACATCATCCCTGTCTTCTCTTCTTCCATATAAGCATCCCTTTGGCCAAACCTTTCATGGTATCCTGGTCACTCTCTTCTGGACACCATTCAGATTACCAATGCCCTTCCTAAAATATGTTGGCATGACACAGTTCATTTGTAGTCTGACCCAGGCAAAGTACATCAAGACTTTCACCTCAAGGGCAGCTAGGTGGCGCAGTGGATAAAGCACTGGCCCTGAATTCAGGAAGACCTGAGTTCAAATCCAGCCTGAGACCCTTGACATTTACTAGCTGTGTGATCCTGGGCAAGTCACTTAACCATCATTGCCCTGCCCCCCCCCCAAAAAAGAAAAAAGACTTTCACCTCAATCCTTAAGAGCAAGATCTGGACTGTATATATGGTATACACAGTAGATGCCTGATAAATTTTATTGAATGAAGTAAGGAATGAATGTGTTCAAGATATCTATTTGAAAAGTTGAATAACGACAACATAACATTCAAAGAGCTTCCATCATGCTAAATGTCAAGTGAGTAGAACAGACAAGATGTGCCACAGGAATTCCAAAAAAAGAGAACACATTGTGGACTAAGGATCTTAATGCTATCACTATTCTCTGTGCTCTCTCTCTCTGGGGTCCTTTCCCAGCCTGCAGCCATGTCACTTTTCAAGCCTTCATCAGTTATATTATACTTGAGTCATTAGGCCCAGACAGACCTTCTTCTAAATTTTCATTTCTTGGTAGCCATGGTATAGCAACATAGAATTTGACTAGGAGTAAACAGACCCAGATTTTAGTTTTGGCTCTGCCACTAATCAGCTATGTGGCCCTAGGTAAGTCATTTCACTTTTCTCAGTCTTAATTTGCTCCTCTGTAAAAAGAAGGGGTTGAACTTAGGGATTCTGTTGACCACACTCCCTTCTCCTAGGTACACTCTCCATCCTTGGCATCCATGACACTGTTCTCTCTTCTATTCCCATCTGTCTGATCACTCTTTCTTAGTCTCCTTGGATAGGTCATCATCCTTTTCTCACCTACTAAGTGGGGGTATCCCCCAAGGTTCTGTCCTGTGTTCTCTCTCTACCTTCTCTCCCTTGACCATCTCATTATCTACAATGGGTTTGATCATTATCTCTATGCAGATGACTCCCAGATCAATATATTTAGCTCTAAACTCTCCCTTCAACTCCAATCTATCATTACCAATTGCCTACTTAATATCTCCACCTAGTCAAACTCAACACATCTAAACTAATATTCCTAAAACAAGTATCTGGCTATGTCACTCCCCTACTCAAAAATTATCTTTAAGGCATTAAAACTCCATGTAGGCTGTCACGCACCTTTATTTTCAGTCTTACTGTAAGTACTCTCAAGGATGTGCCAATAAATTTTTAACAACCAGCTCTCTGGGGGAGACAGGAATATTCACATGACACATTTTTATATTTAACCTGAATTAACATTTCCTTCATGGCTTTTTTAAGTCTAGAAATCAACAAAATAATAAATCAAACCATGATGTGTAGCATTTGCCAGTTCACACTGAAAATTTAGCAATCACTTCTTGGAACCAGTGTGAGCTGGCTCCAGCACACCACTCCCTCTCATGTAGTCTCCATTCCAATCACACTGGCCTATAAAAACTATTCTCCATGTACAGCATTTCATCTTCTGCCTAGGAACCTTTGCAAAAAGTAGTTCCTTTGTGTCTAAAATGTTCTTTCTCAGGGCAGCTAGGTTGCGCAGTGGATAGCGCACTGGCCCTGGAGTCAGGAGGACCTGAGTTCAAATGCGGCCTCAGACACTTAAGACTTACTAGCTGTGTGACCCTAGGCAAGTCACTTAACCCCAATTGCCTCACCAAAAATTTAAAAAAAAAAAAAAGGCAATTTAAAAAAAATGTTCTTTCTCCTCACTAGTGACTCCTCTCAGAATTTCAAGTTTCCTTCAAAGCCTTTCCTGATACTGTTAGCTGTTAGTCTCTGTCCCTGAAGCTATTGTACACATACTTTGTGTTTATCTATGTCCTGATTGTAACTCTCCTGCCACCAACAGACTGTAAGCTCCTTGAGGGCAGGGACTGTTTGGGGGTTTGTCTGTCTGTTCTGTCTTCAGCATAGTGTCTTGCACATATGTTGGTTGGATTGCATTGTATCGAATTGAATCTGAGGAATCTTTTACATATAAAATTCTGTAATCCTAAAACTCCAGGAAGGAAATATCTCCCAGTCACACTAGCCTAAACACCAAAGTGTAATGGGTAATGGGGGATGGGGGGGGGGGGGAAGAAACATTGGACTCAGAGTCAGACTCAGTCCCAGCTCCTTCAGTTTACTATTAACTGTGAGCAAATTACTTAGTAGCTTATGGCCTCATTTTACTTATCTGTAAAATAAGAATTACAGATATTTGACATGGCTAGGACATTTTAAGTGTTCTGTGTAAATAGGAATGATTAAGAGCAGCAGCTTCTTGGGTCCTCTGAGGGATCACTCTTGATCATTCTGGCTAACCCTATGCAGCAAACGAATCAAAAGTTTCTTATAAACACCTGGCTGAGTGTCCTTCCCGAGCCTTCTCCAGGTCATGCCAGGAAGACTTCCAACATCACAGCTACATTTTCCCTCCCTTCCTTTAGTTCCCCTCCCTGGTCAGAGGACAATAGGGTTTCTAGTCTTTCTAATAATTTTCCTAAAGCAAATTAGTTCCAAAGGGGGCACATTAGGTGTATAAGCAGAAGGCATTGCTATCATCAGAGCAGTATCTAGCCATTTTGGTTCCTTAGCGCAAGCATCACTATGTGCCCACTCGAATTATTCCTGGAACACCAACCTTTGTGAGGAAGACTGAGACCCCAGGACACTGGCTCTCATGTGGAAGAGCCTAAGACAACAAAAAGCTGCTTTTGGCAAGGCCACTACCTCAGAAAGAATAGGATGGGGTTGGGCTAGCTGATAACTTCCTGGGTTAGCTAGTTAACCTTGCTAATTAACTGACTAGTTTCTAGGCTGCTAAGGGAATGAAAGCACCATTACAATGTGAATGGAGCATATTTCAAATCACACAAGCTTTTTCATTGACATTTTCAGGATATACTTTTGCACCTCTAAATTTCTGCACCCTGGGAGGAAGCACCAGGTGCCCTGATGGAATTATGTCTCTGGGTTTCATAAAGTCTTCCAGGAAGTTGCATAAAAGTAAAAGCTGTTACTCTGTCTCAATAAAGAAACTTCTCTCCCCTTGGGAACTTTGTGGGGGAGGGGAGTGGGAAGAAACCTAATCTGATTCTCTGATGTAATCAATAAGAATACCAAAGCATTCTTTATTTGTGATGTCCTAGCAAACAGTTAAAAATAAACGATCGCAGTTTTGTTTCACAGTGAAATGAGGGTATTAGCAAAATCGAGGCTGAGAAATAGTATTGTCCAAAAATGGAGCAGGCTGCCTCCTGAAAGAGTGCGCTCCCAATCACCGGAAGCATTTAAGTAGAGGCTAGCTGGCCATCTGTTCAGAAAGCTACTGGAGAGGAGATTACTCCAGGGCCTGAATGGGTGAGAGACGAGACAGATCACTTGAAATATGCCTTCTGAATCTCAGCATCTAGGATATTCCCATATTCCCTTTGCTCCCCTTGCTCTCGGAGTTGCTACGTGACAGGGGCTTATGCTAAAGTACAATTCCCAGGTCTCCAGACCATATGAGATGTTCCTCCCAGGACATTTCTCCCTGATTGCTTTGCCTGTTCTCTCCAGAGACTTGAATTTGTGGGACTGGCTGTGTGGAAATATGGAGAATTTTCCGTGGGACCCAGGATGGCAGTTCCTCCATAAACTAAGGATGTCCTGTTACCCTAGGGGGAGGGGGGGAAGAGGAAGAAAAGATCCAGATGTTTTGCTGTATCCTAACCAGATTCCCACTCTTGCTCAAGTCCAAGGTTCTCCCATATCCTTACCAACAAAAATGAGAGAGGGAGGGAACAAACATTTATGGATCACCTACTATATGCCAAGCACTGTGCTAAGTGCTTTACAAATAGTATGTCATTTGATCATCATGAAATTTGATTATCATGAAGGGCTTCCTGGGTGTTAGGGTCTTCAATATAAAGTCAAAGGGGCAGCTAGGTGGTGCAGTGGATAGAGCACCGGCCCTGGAGTCAGGAGTACCTGAGTTCAAATCCGACCTCAGACACTTAACACTTACTAGCTATGTGACCCTGGGCAAGTCACTTAACCCCAATTGCCTGACTAAATATATATATATATATATATATATATATATATATATATATATATATATATATATATATATATATATAGTCAAAGATATTAGGATTTAGAGCTGTAAGAGACCTTAGAGACCTGCCAGTCTAACCCCTTCATTTTATGAACGAGACTGAGACCTAAAGAAGTTAAGCAATTTGCCCAAGGTCAAATCTGTAGGAAACGAGTCGGAACTTGAACCTAGCCCCAGGCAAGACCACTTGGTGAAAGTAACAAGCAAGAAAAGGGGAAGGGGAGGGGGCTCTATTCCGTCCCTTCCCATTCTGAGAAGGGAAGGCAAGTTAGGTATTCGGGTTCCACTTACCTGTTTTTGGTGCCATCGCTGAGACTGTGTAGGCTACAGCTACACTGGGAGGGACAGGAGCCGAGGGCTTGGGGAAGACCCCTGAGGGCCAGGCACCAGAGCACTCCCATGACCACCCACATGGCTCCAGCCTCCCAGATTCAGGCCCGGGACAGTGGGGCCCTTTTCCCCTAACGTATCTTCCCCAGAGTCGCTCCCATCCCTTGGACTCACAGTCCTCTCAGCCCAGCTATGGCGGCTTCCCTTCCCCCTCCCTCCTCTCTGGTTGATGCCATCGGATAAAAGGATAGGCGGCGGATTAAGGAGAGGGACTGGAGCTATTTTCACGTGGGTGCTTATTGCTTCCTGGAATATCCCAACTATGGGGGGGGGGGAGGAGTCCCTCCTCCCAGCAAACAACTTCAAACAGAGATCCCTATAGAAATGTGAAGAATCTCAGCCGTAGAAGGTGACTGGGACCACTGGCTTCATGGTTCCCCAATCAGGGAACTGAAAACCCAAATTACAGGCACATTCTCATGGCATCATCGAATTTAGAGCTGGAAGGGACTTTGGAGATCATGCAGCCCAACCCTTTCATGTGGCAAAATAATTATTCTGAGGCTTAGAAAGGAGAAACAGCCTGCCCTCAAAAATGGAGTGCTTCCCAGAGAGGAAACCTGTGCAAGTGCATAGAGATGGCAGACCAACAGCTACTGGGCCAGTTTGGCTGGAACAGAGAATGAATGAAAAGAAATACTCTTAGTTAAGGTGGGAATCAGCTAGGAGCCACACGGTAGGCCAGACCAAGAAGCTTCCATTTTATCCTGGAGGCAACAGACAGTGACATTCCGTCATTTAATTCAATTTTACATATATATATATAAAATATATGTGTGTGTGTATGTGTGTATATAAAGCATCTGGTAAGTATGGGGGCCTGTACTATGGATTAGGGGGAAAACTCTTTTTTTAAGGAGATGTAACCCAGGTTTCCTGTCAAACCTGAAACTCTTTGAATAAAACTCTCCTAAGTAGTTGAGAGAATGTTGATGTAACATTACATTGAGGGGTGGATAGAGCGCCAGCCCTGGATTCAGGAGGACCTGAGTTCAAATCTGACCTCAGACACTTGTCACTTACTAGCTGTGTGATCCTGGGCAAGTCACTTAACCCTCATGGCCCTGCCAAAAAAAAAAAAAAACAAAGAACACATTACATTGAGGGGTGGAATTAGCACAAGAATTTTGAAGAGAAAAGATATTCTGAGAGACAGAGACAGAGATAAAGACAGGCAGAAAGGCAGACAGACTCTTTTTGGAATTGACTTCAGGGAGCTGGAAGAGAAAGACTCTCTTTCAAACATGTAGAGGAAACCAGATCTTCAATAGGGCCCTCGTTTCTATATTGTCTCCCTAGAGACTTTCGAGAATTTCCAACTGGGTGAGGTTAGGGCCTTCCCCAAAAAAGAAAGAGTCTTTACTCTCCAAAACTCTCACACCAACTCTGCCTCTCACACAGTGATACAGGGAGACCAGTATTCTCTCCATCAATCAGGAGAATTCCATGCAAAATGCTTCAGGCTTGACTGGAAGCACAAGTTACAGTCATATTCTCTGCCCTCAAGAACTTACAATTTACACATAAAGAAACATTTAATAAGCATTTATATGCACAAGGCACCATGTTATGTGCAGGGGATACGAAGATGACACATACTTACAATCTTAGTCCTCAAGTAGCTCACTCTCTAGTTGGGATCCCTCTTTGCAAGCAGCAGGGAATGAAACTCAGTCCAGTGCTCACCAGAGCCCTGGCTCTTCACCCAGCCCAACTCTAGGTACTTTAGTACCTAGTAGCTGTAGTAGTAGTAGTAGTAGTAGTAGTAGTAGTAGTAGTAGTAGTAGTAGTAGTAGTAGTAGTAGTAGTAGTAGTAGTAGTAGTAGTAGTAGTAGTAGTAGTAGTAGTGGTGGTGGTGGTGGTGGTGGTGGTGGTGCTTTAGAGGAGAAAGCCATTAAAAGAGTGATCAGTTCCCTATCTTACATAGTTGTTATCGGTTGTCTTCCATATTTCACTGTGAGCTCCCTGAAAGCAGGGACTTTTTGTTTTGTTTTGGGTTTTTTGCCTGTCTTTGTATCCCCAGGAGTTAGCATAGTGCCTGACACATTGCAGATTCTTAATAAATGCTTGTGGACCCTCCTTTTTCACCCAAGAACTCCTTATGCAACCCAGGTTATATAGATATAAGAGAGATATACATAACCTTTTACTGTTGCCAAATTTTCCTGACTCCCACATTCAGTTAAGCAACCCCATATGCGGTCTCAACCCACAGTTTAAGAAACTAAGATCTAAAAAGAAAAATGTCTTCCGGTATCTACATTCCATCCATTCCCCTGGTCCTGAGTGATAAAGATGGCATCATTTAGATAGTAAACCTCCCTACCAGAATCAATGGGATCTACACCTGGAAAGCTCAATCTGGGAGAGTACAAGCCACACCTGTACATAGGGCATCCACATTCCACTGAATTCACAGGGCCTCAGGACCTTTTCTCCTGATAGAAGATACTAGAAATCTTTTTTCATATAAGAATGAATGTCAGATAAACTACTTTATGGCCTTTGGCTTCCAAAACCAGGTCTTTTGCTTTAGAAAGTAAGAAAAAAAAAAGGAATGAAATAGACTTGGCCAGATACTTAGTGGGGGATGATCCAAAAAGGACCTAGCTACAGAAACTGAGGGACTTTCAAGTGCCTAGGGACCAGAAATATTAGTGGAAACAAAGATTAGAGCTTTTCCTCCCAAGCCAGATTATTTTCCTTTTTGTTAGCCCTGGGACACCTAAGATGGGCCAGTCAGAACCAGAATGGCATCACTCTCCGTTGCTCCCATTCCACTCTGATCCTGGATATTCTCATCACAAGTACTGTGAATGAAAGAAGGACTGCACACAGAGAGTCTGGGTGGAGGGGTAGAAGAAGGGGTGTGGGAAGGGGGAGGAAGAAGATTTTTTAAAGGATGAGGGAGGGGGGCAAAGGAGGAGTGACAGAGGAAGAGAAGAAAGAGGGGAGAGGCAGGAGTAAGAGCTGGCCCTTCTACAAACACAAGACTTGGGACTAGATGGAAAATGGCAGAAAAACCTCCAAACAAATTGTAATTTTGGTAAAGTGAAATGGGAAATAAAAGCAAAATTAGAAGCAAGGTCAGACTAGGTTCTGGAAACAACCATGGGTATTTCCAACTCAAAGCCACTTTGGTGAATTCATTCAAAATCTTTACTGGGCAATAGCTTCATTTTACAGTTTAATCTCAATATCAAATAACTTCATTGCTAAAGAATCTTTTATTTCATTCTTGGTCCACTTTTTTCAAATGCCTTCTCTTCAATCTTATGTTTGTCATAATATCATTCAATTTAAATCTAATCATGATTGTATTTTTAACCCGTTTTTTTTCTTTTGAGACTTACATGCCTGTTTCTATGTTCCTTTTTAAATTTTTTTTTAGAGTGGAGGTTGGTGGTCTTTGTCAGCAGGCTCTCCCCTCTGCCCCCCCCCAGAAGAATGGAAAGAGTAGAATGTCAGCTTTTTGATGGCAGGTTCAGTTTTAGTTTTGTCCTCAAATTCTCAGAATCTGGCACAAGTGTAGATGCTTAATATGTTTTTGCTGAATTGAATTGAATGTTTATAACTTTAGAATAAGATATTATGGCACTGTGGATAAAGCACCAGCCCTGGATTCAGGAGAACCTGAGTTCAAATCCGGCCTCAAAAACTTGACACTTACTAGCTGTGTGACCCTGGGCAAGTCACTTAACCCTCATTGCCCTGCTCCCCCCCAAAAAAAGAAGACATTAAAGGCTAAAAGGGACATTTAAGATGATATCATTCAATCCCTTCATTTTACCAATAAGCAAGCAGAATCAAAAATAGACAATGATTTGCCCAAGCTGGTAGGGCTGGGGTTAGGAAGTAGATCTCCAAATGTCCAGTCCAAAGCTCAAATCACACCATCGCTCCACCTCTCTTTCAGGTCTCACCTCAATGGACAACTCATTGGGAGAATATGAAATTGATAGAGACAACCAAAATACGTTGTTACATGACAATCATGAACTCTTTTTTCCTACATAGTACAATTATCAAAGTACTTACAGCACTCCTTAAATACTCCTTAAATATTTCAGTAATATGATACAGTAATGATCCATGATCATTTCCAGAGTTTCTTCAGTTTCTGGGGCCACTGCACATAATACTATCTGAGAAAAAGAATGACCACATTGCTCCCCTCTAAGCTCTGAGCATACCCACCATTTTTTCTGAGCCTCATCATCCTCATCTGTAGAATGGGGAAAATAATTCTCACCTTGCTATGGTGTAATAACAGGATTATTGCAAGAATCAAATGAGATACAGTTTGAAAAATTCACTTAAAAAATAACCCAGTCTGAAAAGATTAAGCATGCAGATATACAAATCATTATGTATATAAGTAGCGAGGCATTATTGTCAATACATGGTTGATCAAGCCTAGCCAGTCCTGAAAAAGGACCACAAAAATTATATCATGAAGGCCATATTTCATGAAAGACAACATGGTGTAAGGGGATGAACACTGGCTTTCTAGTCTTCATATGTGTGTATGTATACACATATCTATACACACACACATATAAAGTCTTCTAGTCTTTATCAGCCACCACACTCCATTCCTAGGGTCAATGTCATTGCCTTCCTTAATGTATGGCATATAGAATAGTGCATACCATGTGTTATGATGATTGAATGAAACTATATACATGTATGTATGTACTCTATGAACACGGAACTCCATATAACCTTGTACCAGATGGATCAAAGTTCATATGTAGTCTATAAGTGCAGGAAGTGATCATGGGAGCTACTCCCATGTCACGGTCAGAAGCAGCATGGTACAGTGGATAGTGCCCTGGTCATGGAGTCAGGAAGACCTGGGGTCAAATCCCACCAACACCACCCCATCTTTACTAACTAGGCAACTCCAGACAAGTCATTTAATTTCTATGTCTGTCAGACAACACTCTAAGTAAGACCTATCTACTATCATCGATAGGTTGTGATATACAGTGGAGGATGGAGGTCCCATCCTTGAATTCTTCCCATGCTAGAGTTAGTGACCAAGAGCTACAGTTGGGTAGGTTTCCATGATGAAAGACTCATTGGTTTGAAAGAGTACAGAAAGTAGAAGGATTGGTTGTGTTCTCTTTGATCCCGGAGAGCAAAACCAGGAACAGTAGGTGGATTGCAAGAAGGCAATTTAGGCTTGATGTCTGGAAAATCTTTCTAACAGCCAGAGCTATCTAAGTGGACTGGGAGACCTTGAAAGGTGGTAGGTGTCCTTCCTCAGAGGTCTTCAAGAAAAGGCTGGACAACCACTTGACCAATTATGTTATAGTGAGATTCCTTTTGTGTATCAGGTGGATTAGGAGGCCACTGAGGTCCCTTCCAATTCTCCAATTCTGTGATTCTGCAATGACACAACCCCAAAGTTCTCATCCTTGTAAGGGTCTGAAGCATCATATAAATAAGGCAGCATCTGTAAGTGGGATATGTGTTATGGAGCTGAAGGTCCAGAGACAGAAAACTGTGGAAGGTGAAAGCAAGGTCAAAACCAGCACCCACCAAGTGGAGGGGACTAGTGAAGAGACAGGGTTCAGGGTCAGACTGCAAGGATTTAGTAGAAGGAAGACGACAGGAGCAAAGAGTTCTCTCGATTTGCTGCAGTGTCATACAGATAAATGCATGTTTTAAGAGTAGCCAAGTATCTTTCAGCTTCATCTGGGTCCAATCCTCCTGAAGAGCTCCTATTAACAGCCTTCTCATTTGCTTCTTGGCAACATCTGCCTGTAGGCAGCAGACCTGCCCCTGACTTTCCACTAATGTTATTTCTTTTTTTTTTTTTTTTTTGCTTTTTTTTTTTGCTGGGCAATGGGGGTTAAGTGACTTGCTCAGGGTCACACAGCTAGTAAGTCAAGTGTCTGAGGCCGGATTTGAACTCAGGTACTCCTGAATCCAAGGCCGGTGCTCTATCCACTGCGCCACCTAGCTGCCCCCCTCCACTAATGTTATTTCTACAAAAAACAAGTAAATCCCCAGCCCTGAAGAGATAACTCTACTTTAAAGCCCTTTCCTCCCAACCCTTTCCAGTGAGGAATAGATTCACTTTACTCTAGGGGAAGCTAGGTGGCACAGTGGATAGAGCACTGGCCCTGGATTCAGGAGGACCTGAGTTCAAATCCGGCCTCAGACACTTAATACTTACTAGCTGTGTGACCCTGGGCAAGTCACTTAACCCCAATTGCCTCCCAAAAAAAAAAACACTTTACTCTAGTAAGACAACTCAGTCCCATTTCTTTATCAACAAGGACCTTGGACTCAGGTGAACAAGCAGTGTTCTTCTGTGCATCCACTCAAAAGGCATGTTATCAATTTAGTGAGTGTTTTCCCTCTGCTCCTTCTACTAAAGAGATGCTTTATGCAGTGGACATTTGGGGACTCCCCAGTTTGTTTCAGGGGATGTCAGCATCTTCAGGGCATGAAACGTAAAATAAAATTGAGGATTTTCTTTAGTATACTTTGTGTGTCTACATATGAACTGGTTCTTTGACAGGGAAGTTAGTCTACTGTCTTGGGAAAAGAGAAAGAAGCCTGAGAGGCAGTGAAAGTTAGTGAATTGGTGAGGTAGACTGTAAGATGGCATCCCATGCTCTGACCAATGGCTTCAGGGAACTTGAAGCATTTGCCTTCAGCACTCCCCTTGTGGTAGAGAGTAAGTATAGGAGGATATGATGGAAGCACAAAATCTGTAGCAACAGTGAAAAATGAGAGGCTTTGTTCTAATCTCCAACCAATACATCTATAAAATACAATGTTTAAACTGAGAATTTCTTCACCTCTCTTGGGTCTTAGTTTCCTTATCGCTAAAGTAAAAGGGACAAATTATATCAAAGGTTTTAATCCCTTTGTGTCATTGACCCCTTTGGCCATCTGGTAAAGCCTATGGACCCTTTCTCAGAATAAAATGTTTAAATAATTGAAGGAATTTCAATTAGAGGTAAGTGAAAATAAAGAGATTACTTTTTTCTTATCTAAATTCATGGACTCCTTGAAATGTATGCACAGATCCCTTGGTGGCTCAAGGATTTCACATTAAGAACAAATGAAGGGGCAGCTAGGTGGCGAAGTGGATAAAGCACTGGCCCTGGATTCAGGAGTACAAATCCGGCCTCAGACACTTGACACTTACTAGCTGTGTGACCCTAGGCAAGTCACTTAACCCCCATTGCCCTGCAAGAAAAAAAAAGAACAAATGAACTAGATCATTTCTAAGGTACCTTCTAAATCTAGAATTTTATTATATTTTAAGGGAAGAATCACAGAATCTCAAAATTGGGAAGTGGTAGTAGGAGCAGTAACAACCCCTCTACTCACTCAGGCAAGTTAGGCAAGTTTTTCCTTAAAAAGTATAAAGGCATTCCTGGAGACTTGGTTAGATCAGGAGATTATCAATATTACTTCCATGAGTACCTGAGGTTTCATGGATGGTGAATCAGGATGGACAGCACTGGAAAGAACACTTTACTCTGCTGACTCAACTCGAGGTAACCTCAGTGCCAATCCTTAATAGCTTCCTGCTATCACTAAATGTATCTTCATTGGTTAACTGTCAGATGACTTCCAGTTGCCTCATTTTGTTTGAACATTCAGCCTAAACTTACTAGGGGACTGGTCCAGAGTCAGGTCCAGCCCATAGGCTTGCAGCACTAGAGCTCATGAAATAGGCAGTCCACAGGAAAATAAGCTCCAATTGACCTTTATGCCTCAGATGGTGCTTTTTCATGATGCATCTAGAGATGGTGGTTCCTTGCTATGAACTATTCCCCACAATTGGGAGATAAAAGAGCAAACTGCCCATGGCCATTTAGAAATGACTATGCTGGGGGGCAGCTAGGTGGTACAGTGGATTAAGCACCGGCCCTGGATTCAGGAGTACCTGAGTTCAAATCTGGCCTCAGACACTTGACGCTTACTAGCTGTGTGACCCTGGGCAAGTCACTTAACCCCCATTGCCCCGCAAAAAAAAAAAAAAAAAAAAAAAGACTATGCTGTTGAAAACTATCTCTACATGTAACTGGAAAATAATAAAATACTTTTAAAAAAAGAAATGACTATGCTTTTTTTCTTCAGAAATGTTTGTTGTTGTGATAGACTTAGGTCTTCTCAGCAACACAATGATCCAAGACAATTCCAAAGACCTCATGATGGAAAATGTTCTCCACATTCAGAAAAAAGAACTATGAATTCTAAATGCAGATTGAACCATAGTTTCTACTTTTGTTTTTGCTTTTTCCTTTTTGAGTTTTTTCCCTTTTGTTCTGATTCTTCTTTCACAACATGACTAATGCAGAAATATAATTAATGTGATTGTACATATATATATATATATATATATATATATATATATATATCACCTATACCAGATTGTTTTCTGTCTTGGGAAGGGGTGAGGGAAGGGAGTGTTAATATGAATATATTGATCACCTGGATTTGATGGAGGTACCTTATTATCCAAAAGTATTTTTTATAAAACCCTGAATTAATAGGAGTAAAATGTCCTTCAACTGAACTCCAAACTGAACCCAGATAGCTAGCAGATAAAAGACCCTACCTAATGACTTCTTTTCCCTCAGGATAGTAAGTCCCTATCTTATGGTAACATCTGAGCATCCTCCTCCTTGTCAACCCCTTTTTTTGGAATCCTGTAATCTTATCATGGTGCTTCAGTATTTCCTCCATACTTGTTATAACTGAAGTTGTTAAACTGCCTTTGCTTCTGTATCATGCTATTGAAACTAACAACACCCTGTAATCAGTGGACAAAAACCATATATATCCTCAGAAATGGGGAGTCTCCTGAGCTTCCCTCTTAGGAGGGGAGTCTCCACATAGTCATGTGTTATATATTTCTTCTTGGGACAAGAAATATATTAAATTGGTATTATGGGTGTTTTTTGTCCGTCTCTGATCTGTTTAGTAGAAGGGCAGGTATCATGTTCTCTGATCTGGTTAGTAGGAGATATAATATATTATAATTTCTCTGATCTGTTTATTAATTTTATAGAAGAGATTAAAGATTATTTCTCTGATCTGTTTGTAGGAGACAGGCAGATACAAAAACTATATTTTAATGTTGAATAGGAGGGAGAAAAGTTCAGAACTAAAAATCTTATGAAAACAAACGTTGAAAAATATCTTTATGGGGGCGGCTAGGTGGCGCAGTGGATAAAGCACCGGCCCTGGAGTCAGGAGTACCTGAGTTCAAATCCGGCCTCAGACACTTGACACTTACCAGCTGTGTGACCCTGGGCAAGTCACTTAACCCCCATTGCCCCGCAAAAATATATATATATATCTTTACATGTAACTGGAAAATAATGAAATATTTTTATTATTTAAAGAAAAAATAAATGTTTGTTGTTGATTCAACCATTCTGTAGAGCAATTTGGAACTATGCCCAAAGGGCTATAAAACCATGCATACTCTTTGACCTAACAATACCACTACTAGGTCTGTATCCAAAAAGAAATAAAAAAGGAAAAAAGACCTACAGGTACAAAAATACTTATAGTAGCTCTTTGCTGGTAACAAGGAATTGGAAATTAAGGGGGTTTCCATCAATTGGGGAATCGCTGAACAAATTGTGGTATGTGATTATGATGGAATACTATTGTGCTATAACAAATGATGAGCAGGATGGTCTCAGAAAAACATGGAGAGACATATGAGCTGATGCAAAGTAACAGCAATATTTTAAGATAATCAGCTGTGAAAGACTTAACTATCTCAACAATACAATGATCCAAGACAACTCTGAAGGACTCATGGTGAAAAGTGCTATCCATCCCCAGAGAAAGAACTGATGGTGTCTGAATACAGATTGAAGCTTTTTTTTTTTACTTTTTCTTGAGGTTTTTTTGTGTTTTCTTTTACAACATGACCAATATGGAAATGTTTTGCATGACTACACATATGTAACTTATATTGAATTGCTTGCCTTCTTAAAGGGAGGTGGGGAGGGAGAAGAGAGGAGATTTGCAACACAAAGTTTTAAAATGGATGTAAAAGGTGCAGTCTAGGTGGTGCAGTGGATAGAGCACTGGCCCTGGATCAGGAGTACCTGAGTTCAAATCTGGCCTCAGACACTTAACACTTACTAGCTGTGTGACCCTGAGCAAGTCACTTAACCCCAATTGCCTCACTAAAAAAAAAAAATGGATGTAAAAATTGTTTCTGCATGTAATTGGGGAAAATAAAATGCTAAATAAGTAAAAAAAAGTTTAAAAGATATTATTAATAAATGTTTAGGACCATCCCTATGCACTGGCAGAATAGAAGCTTTGTATACTGAGTGATAGAAAGGATTCTTCTTATCCTTTTCATTTTAAAAAAATTACCAGTCATACCCCAAAAAAAATAAGTTTATTGTTTTTCAGTTGTGTCTGACTCTGTGATCTCATTTGGGGTTTTCTCAGCAAAGATACTAGAGTGGTTTGCCATTTCCTTCTCCAGTTCATTTTTTTTTTAATTTTTTTTTTTTTTTGCGGGGCTATAGGGGTTAAGTGACTTGCCCAGGGCCACACAGCTAGTCAAGTGTCTGAGGCTGGACCTGAACTCAGGAACTCCTGAATCCAGGGCCGGTGCTTTATCCACTGTGCCACCTAGCTGCCCCTCTCCAGTTCATTTTACAGATGAGGAAACTGAGGCAATCAGGGTTAATTAACTTGCCCAGGGTCACACTGCTACTTAAGTGTCTGAGACCAGATCCGAACTTGGGAAGATGAGTCTTCTTGACTCCAGGCCTGGCACTCTATCCACTATGCCACCTAGCTGTCCTTGCACATATCCCTTTGTTCCTGGAAAGGAAATGTTAAGGGCATAATTAATAAATGGAGGAATTATTGTGAGATTTAAGACTCCATGATACAACTCTTCCCTATGGAGGGCTTAGAGGACCAAGGAGTGGCATCGTTTGGGAGTAACCTTGCTTTATGGCAACAAGGAGAAGATTAAAGAGTCTAACCGGCCCCTAAAGTAGAAGGGAGTGATCCATTAGAGGCTTCTTGTGGAGCAAAGATTTTTTGTTAGATGTTTTTTGTTTGTTTGGAAAGATTCTGGACAGTGGGCCAGAGAACACTAAGTGGGTAGCAGTACAGGGTAATTTTCCCTGACCTGTGATGAGCGTGGGCAATGATGCCCAAAGTATCATTGTCTTTGCTGCAGCCCTGATATACCTAGTACTGCTCCTAGTTATGTTCACCGTTTTTTCATTGAGACCTACTATGAACTGCAAAGACTTGGTGTCAACCTTTCACTTAGACTTGAGACTCAGTCCTTCCTAGAAATCTACCAGATTTAATTAGTCCTTTGAAGAGCTATTACATTGTTTCTATTTATTTTATATCTTCCTCCTTTAGTGCTATCTGTATTACATTTCTTCAATATAGGACATCAAAGTTGCCCAGGAACAGATCTAAAGTCATCTAAGTGTTAGGAGGCCTTCTAGAAAATATTAATGACCTTATTACCAAGGGGTGGATTGTAGTGAAAGTAACACCTTAACCTCTTCCTCCATGTGAGTTGAGCTAGTTTTTCCTTAAAAGGTTTTGGGACATTCCTCACAATTTTATTGGCTTATGGAATAAAGAACCAATGGTGAGAGCCAGTCTTACCTCCTCTTTAGTTAAGAGGACTTGGAGGGGGTAGGTTATCTCTAAGGCTTGACTGGTAGATTATGATCGTAATTCAAGCAAGAAAGTTTAACTCAGCTGAATCAACTAGAGGTATCCTCAATGTCTATCATTGTTGAATAGCCCACTTCTAACTCTTTTAAACTGTTGAATGACTTAAGACTATCCAGTTTTGTTCTAATATGGAACCAAGTCTTAGCCCAGAACAGGGGGGGGGTCTCAAAGACCATCTTAGTCTACACCCATACTTGAATAAAAATCCTCTCCTTAACAGTCCCATCATCTCTTTAGCCTAGATCCTGAGTGATGTTTGTTTTTAAGGGGGTGGAGGGTTTGTGGGGTTTTTTTGTTTTGGGGGTTTTTTGAGTTGATGTGTTTCTTTCCTACATGATCACTTTCCACGGTTCCAGAATCACAATAAAACATGCCAATTACTTGCAATTGTAAGCATAGTTTTTTAAATCAAAGCTTCTTAAACTGTGGGTCATGACCCCATATAGGAGTACATAACTGAATGTTGGGATCACAAAAAATTTGTAACTGTAAAAAGTTATGTATACGGGCAGCTAGGTGGTGCAGTGGATAAAGCAATGGCCCTGGATTCAGGAGGACCTGAGTTCAAATTTGGCCTCAGACACTTGACACTTACTAGCTGTGTGACCCTGGGAAAGTCACTTAGCCCTCATTGCCCTGCAAAAAAACCAAACAAACAAACAAACAAAAAGTTATATATACCTATATACCTGGGGCTGCATAAAAGTTTGTCGGACAAAAAAGGGGTCTCGAGTGGAAAAAGTTTAAGAAGCACTGATTTAAATTGCCCTGGGTTGCTTTCCAAAATATCCAGTGGAAATAGTCAGGGGAAACTGTATACTCTCCTAAATTTACCAGATCCAAAAAGAAGGAAAAAACCTTTACAATTTGAGAGACACATAAGTAGGTAATTAGGATATGCAGATATGTGAATATCAAGGATGACCTCACTTGCTCTGCCTGAACCTAGACACAGACAATCTAGGGCAGATATCACAAATCCAACTATGTCACTCCCTTAAAGTCTTCAGTGGCTCCCTGTTACCTGTAGATTAAACTATAAAACCCTCAGCTAGGCGTTTAAAGCCCTCTATGATATCCTTCCCCTCTTATTCCATGTTAGTGTCTTTCACACACTCTCACTTTTAGTCTGACTCACTTGGTCTCTATGTCCCTGTATATGACATTATACCTGACTTGGCACAAATGGATCAGGCATCTGGAATGCCCTCCCTCCTTACTGCCCTCTCTTAGAATCCTGCCTTCCTGCCCAATACAGAATCACAGAAACCATAGCCCAGACACTGAAACTGATTGCAGCTGTCCCAATTTAAATACCCTCCCAGTAGAGCAAACATTAAGCTCCTTGCAGGCAGGTACTGTCCCACTTTCACATGCCTGACTCACCATAGGAACTTGAACTGAAATGGATTTTCAGGCTTCCCAGGCTTCGTGAGTCCCCTGCCAGCAACTCCCTGATGCAACAATCACCTGAGGACCTGATCGTTATTTCTGTGGAGTAAGTGCCATGGTCCTTCCTGGTTCTCGGGGAATCTGCTGGACTTAGGGACAAGGTCCCAGATCAGAAGCAAACTAACAGCCACAGGATGGCACAGATGCCCACACATGTGTGTGCAGACACACACAGAGGAAAAGGGGGGAAGGGAGAAGCCGAGCATGATATATATAGGGGTTTGTGAACAGGAGTGGGAGAACATGTGCATGCACTGCTCATATGTAGATTAAAATCTGTGCCATGCAGGTCTATACATTGACAAGAACAGGCCAGGCTAGTGAAGAACCTGATTCTCCTTAAATCATACCACCTGGAACTTCTTAAGCTTGGGATACTGCAGCCTGGAAACAGTGCCCCACTTTAAGGAGCTAAAAGTCAAGTAAAAAAAAGGCAAGATGAGCCGACAGAGAAAGGTGAGGACCATAGAAAGCTTCTTCAGTAACAAGACCGAGGTGCACCCTCAGAGGAACATGTCAACATCAGGGCCCCTATATCTAAAGCCACCAAGAAAAATATGAATTGGTCTCAGGCCATAGAGGTGCTCAAAAAGGACTTTGAAGATAAAGTTAGAGAGCTAGAGGAAAAAATGGAAAGAGAAATGAGGGTGATGCAGGAAAGACATGAGAAAAAAGTCAACAGCTTGAAAAGTCAAATTGGCCAAATGGAAAAGGAGGTACAAAAGCTCTCTGATGAAAATAATTGCTTAAGAATTAGTATTGAGCAAATGGAAGCCAGTGACATTATGAGAAACCAAGACACAATAAAGCAAATCCAAATGAATAAAAAAATAGAGGGCAATGTGAAATATCTTCTGGGAAAAACTGCAGACCTAGAAAATAAGTCCAGGAGAGATTATTTGAAAATTATTGGTCTACCTGAAAACCATGATCAAGGAAAGAGCTTAGACATCATCATCCAAGATATTCTCAGGGAAAATTTCCCTGAAATTCTAGAAGAAGAAGCTAAAATAGAAATTGAAAGAATCCACCAATCACCTTCAGAAAGAGATCCCAAAAGGAAAACTCCTAGGAATATTATAGCCAAATTCCAGAGCTCTCAGGTCAAGGAGATTGCAAGCTGCCAAAAAGAAAGAATTCAAGTACTGTGGAGCCCCAGTCAGGATAACACAAGATCTAGCAGCTTCTACATTAAAATACTGGAGGGCATGGAATATGATATTCCAGAGGGCAAAGGAAATGGGATTACAACCAAGAATCATCTACCCAGCAAAACTCAGCATAATCTTTCAGCAGAAAAAATGGGACTTTAATGAAAAAGAGGACTTTCAGATATTTGTGATGAAAAGACCTGAACCTAATGGCAAATTTGACTTTCAAATACAAGACCCCAGAGAACCATAAAAAACTGGAGCTGGGGGTCATACCTGGGGTCATACAGTGGACGACTGTCTTGTGTCTGAGGCTAGGTTTTGGCTGGGATACCCAGGGGTGATGCTTTGTCCACTTTGTCCACTGTGTCACCTAGCTAGGTGATGACATCTTTAGGGTTAAATTGAGGGTTGAAGGGAATGCACTGGGGGAGGGGAAAGGGCAGAGGTGAAATCCTACATGAAAGAAACAGGAAAAGGCCTATGGAGTGGGGGAAGAGATGGGAGAGGAGCAGAGCAGTAAATGAATTTTACAATCATCCAGAAAAGGCTCAAAGACCTTAAATGCATCAGAGCTGCCTCAAGGAGGGACTAACACACACAACCAACTGGGTGGGATGATCTATTTAATCTGGGCAGTAAATGAGCCTAACAATCATCAGAATTGGCTCAAAGAGCTCGATCTCATTAGAATTGGCTAAAGGAGGGAATAATGTACACATTCAATTGAGTGGAGTAATCTCTCTAACCCTGCAGGAAAATAGGAGGGGAAGAGGATAAAGAGAGAGGGGCAAAAGAAGGAAGGGCAGAGTGGGGGAGGGGACACAGAAGAAAATCCCTTTTGAAGAGTGATAGGATGAAAGAAGATGTATAATAGAATAAATATCATGGGGAAGGGAATAGGATGGAAGGGAAACAATTGACAATAGTAATCATGAAAAAGAGAAAAGGGGGGGGAAATTATACAAAAATATTTATAGCAATTCTTGGTGGAGGCTAAGAATTGAGAATCAAGGAAATGACCATCAATTGAGGAATGATGGAAAAAGCTGTGCTATATGATTGTAGTGGAATGGTCTTGTGCTACAGAAAATAACAAACAGGATGATCCCCGAAAAACCTGGAAAGACTAATGAACATCGATGTATAGTGAAGTGAGCAGAGCTGGGAGGACAGTGTGCATAGTGGCAGCAATATTGTTCAATGAGCAATTGTGAATAACTTAACTACTCTCAGCAATACAATGATCAAAGACAATCCCAAGGAACTAATGAGGAAGCTTACTATGCACCCCCATAGAAAGAATTGATAAAAAGAACACTTGTGGATTGTACATATATAACCTGGTTGTGATCTTGTGGAGGGAGGAGGAAAGGGAGGGAGGGAGGGAGAAAAATTTGGAACTCTAAATCTTATGAAAATGAATGTTAAAAACTACCCTTACATGTAACTGGAAAAAAAAATGTTTGTTGCAAAAAAAAAAAATTCAGAAGTCATAAAGGAAGGTGAGGACTGGCCTTATTTAGCTAGGGCTCTAGGACTAGACTTTCCTGTCTCCCTAAAATGAGATCTGTCTCTGAGGACCACTAGGAAAAAATGGCAGCGCATCCTCAGCCAACCACGCATGCTCTTCCTCTCCAGCCAACCTATATTAGGGTCACCAGCATCTCTAGAAACTTCTTGGTCCTCACTACATATCTGTTACCAGCCTCTGCCATTCATGGGCCTGAACACTTTTCTTTGGAATAATCTTTGCTTTAATAATTTGCTTTAGGACCAATAAATTGTGGGTACTTTGGACAAAACAAATGCTATTTCATAAGCACGAATGTTATCTTTTTCAGCAAGTTACAGCATAATCTGGGTCAGGAATCCTTCTCATGTGACCCCAGAGTTGCCTCTACTACAAACAGTCCTCCAAACAGCCCCAGCTATGAAGGGATAGAACATCTCTCCCTTCTTGACCCCTTTACTCCACCCTTAAGCCCAATCCCTAAGGTAAACTAGAATTGGATTTTCCCATCCCTATTTATTATTGTTGACGTGACCATCTTCCAAAGAGGCTACTATGGCCTCTATGTCCACCACATGATCTCCAATCATATCTGATTCTGGATCTTCTTCTTTTACTGGTGTTGACCACATCTTTGGATTAATCCCCAATCTTCTCCTTACTAGGAGAATTTTAGTGGCATCTGGATCAGAGGGCAAAATCCCAAAAGTTTTGTAATTGAAGAAGGAGACAAGCCCTAAAGAAAGAGAGAAAGTCAGTGTGAGGTTCAGGTGATGGGTTGCATTCAGTATTAGTCACAGGTGAAGTACAAGGAACTCCACAGGGCCTGTGGACCACTTTGTTGTCATGAAATTTTGTTCATTTCTGGGTGTGTTCAACCTGCAGGATCTAAAGGTGAAATATTAATAATTCTCTCTGCCTTTCTGTTAGTGAATTAACAAGTGTGATTACTACTATGCTCTCTCTGAGGGAAGGAGACCACCTCAGAAAATGCTCACCACTACCCACTCGTCTACAAATCCAGGAAGTTGACTATTCTCATGGGTCAATTTCTATACTGGTCTCTCCCACTGAGGATGACTGCCTAGCTCACTTCTGTTACCTCACATACCCCAATAGAAGGTGAAGCATCCCAGAGAATAGACTCACCTAACATCGGGCTTCCACACAAAAAAAAACCCCACAGGGAATAACACACAAAACTCATCCATGAGATAAGAGACTGAGCAAAACCCAATCCAACCAAAGGCATGAGAGTACCTCTGCTCCCTCAGCGCCATCTTAACCTAATGCACCACAGTGCTGTTGTAATAATTATCCTTGCTCGCCAGAAGCAACGTGGTTGGTTTTGAAAATCACCAGCACCAGAAGAATTTTAGAATTGCTTTTGATTTTGTTGTTCAGTCATTTTCAGTCATGCCCAACTCTTTGTGACCCTATTTGGGATTTTCATGGCACAGATAGTGGAGTGGTTTGCCATTTCCTTCTCCAGCTCATTTTACAGATGAGGAAACTGGGACAAACAGGGTTAAGTGATTTTCCCAGGGTCACACAGCTGGTAAGTGTCTGAGGTCAGATTTGAACCAGAAGATGAGTCTTCCTGATTCCAGGCCCATTGCTCTATTCTCTGTGCCACCTAGCTGCCCAGGATACAGTAGCAGAGATGAAAGTGATGTGTGATGTGGGAAGGATACATAAGAATAACTGTTATCCTTTAGCAGGACAAAAGAGTTATGAAGAGTATAGACACTTACTGCCTATACACAAGCAGAGATTTTCCTTATAGAAACTATTGTACGGGTAGAATTCATTAGAAGCAAAAAGGGAGGCAGTAGAGTACAAAGTAAAGGAGGCTGCATTTGTAGTCCAGGACCTGCCTTCAACCTCAGCTCTGTGGCTCAACTCCCCATGTCACTAAAACTCAGTTTCCTCTTATATAAATTAAATGGTCAGGTAAGAAGGCTTCCAAAGTCTCTTATCACTTGGAATCTATAACTTTTTTGTAAAGGATGATTTACTAACATGGAAATAGTTTGTGATACAAAGGACTCATGGATGGCAGGATGTTGGGGTTTTTTCCCTGCACAGCAGGAAGACCCAGAGTAGGACCCTCCCTTAGGACAGTGGATTTAGAGCTAGACGTCAAGTCAAACCCCTTCATTTTAGAGAGGAGGAAATTGAGGTCCAGAAGGTCATATGGAGGTCAGTGGTAGAGCTGGGATTCTGTGCCTCTAAATGCAGCCATCTCCCATGCTGGGCTCCGTCATTCCCTCCCCGAGAAGGGTTTCCCTCTCCTCTCCCTTTGCCACTACAACGTGCAGGTCTAACTCACCAGCCACTATGTAGAAGAAGCTACCCCACCAGTTGAAGTGGAAGATCCACAGGTAAGATGACCCCATGGTGTAGCTAGTGTACTTTTTGACTTGCATCAGAAAAAGCACAAGGCAGACGAACAGGCTGAGTCCTGGGAGCAAAAGCAGAGAGGATTATCCTTTGGAGCTCCGGTCCCGCCCCGTCCCACACATTCCTCCCACTCCACCCCAGGATTGTTTGTGTCCTACCTGAGGGGCCCGCTGTATAGAAAAAGCCAACAGAACCAGAGCGCAGGGAGATGCAGCAGAAAGCAGTGACACTGGACTCGGGGATGAGCAGGTCTGGGTTCCGAGGCCAGTTCTCTGCAACCCACTCGCTATATGACCTTGAGCAAGTCACTTACCCTTTGGGCACCTCACTTACCCGTCTCTAAAGTGAGGGCTCTGCTGACCTCATGGTCTGTCTCTTGTAAAAGACCTTTGTCAAAGCACTACGAATGAAAGGCGTTCTTATTGTGGTCGCAGGGAAAGCTTTGGTGTCCGGAAGCTTGATAATAAGCCCTCTGGCATTACAGAACTGTGGGGTGTCAGAGCTGGAAGAGCCATGGAGGCCATCTAGACCAGCTTCTTCATTTTACAGTTAAAGAAACTGAGGCCCAGAGCAGCTAAGTGATTTGCTCGGGTGATTTACAGCATAGCTCAAAGTACAGCCCAGAATTTCTGACTCTTGGCCGGGGGTTTCCCTCCTGTGCTGTTATTCTCCAGGGAAACTTCCCTGCCTACATCATCACCAGCAATGGCCTACCAGGAGTTTGAAATGTCACCATTAGAACTTTCCTGTGAACATTGCCCTCTTCAGGCTCCTATTCTGCTGTTCCAATACACCCCCCCACTCCAAACCACAGCTGAGTAACTCTTCAGCCTGAATGAGTTTGTTAGAGGGATGTGGGACCTAGAAAAGCCAGTTGTGAAAAGGGAGGGGGTGTGGAAAGAAAGGACAGGGTTCAGGGGACAGCATCAGGGGTGAACTCAGAGGACTTTGCAGTTTCACTAAAGGCTTAACTGGCTGGCATAGGTCTGTACCTGAAGTCAAAGAAAGGATGGCAACCCCCTGATCCAGGCTAGTAGGGGGCTCTTTCCCGTGCCGGCAGGAGTCGATGACCCAAACGAGGATGATGGAGGCAGTGAGGGCAGAGATGAGAAAGAAGATTCTGGAGATCTGGAGATAGTCTAGAGAAAGCAAGAGGGCCGGCTGGGGACAAGGGACAAGGGACAGGAGATACCCCCACCCCAAGGACGTTCAGGGAATAGGGAAGTAAAGGGCAAAGAAGGACAGAGGCAGGACCAGCTGTACTTGGCCAGAGTAAGTGGCCACCCACAAGGTGTGATTTCAGAACATTGACAAAATTCTCCCAGATGCTCATTAATGCCTAAAATTCCAGTAGTGCCTTCCTTTCATTCACAATGAGAGAAAAGGATAAAGGCATCGCTACTTCTGGGAGGGGAAGCAGACTCTTGTAGGGGCACATTATGGCATGTGGGTGTGGCTATAAAGTAAGGAGACTGGCATTTTAGTTAGCCTGGCCCTCGACAAGAACCAACCTTGGATGGCACTAGCTGGGCACAACGGGTCCAATTAAGCTACCATAGTTGAAAATATTGGGGGGCTAACTCTGTATTTAGGAATTGCCTTCAGAGCCTACAATACTTTTTGATATCTCCCAGAGTCACAAATAAACAAGGATTTAATTTTTGGAAATGTTCCCAAGTCTACAGTAAGTGGCAACTTTGGTGATTAAGGTCATCAAGCTCAGTAATTTTATTTGGAGGCTAAAAACTGTTTCAGAGAAAATTCACTATGAACCAAAAGTATTATCATAGGGAAGAAGTCAACCTCTAGACCACATTTTTGTGAGCCACAGAATTCAATTCAACACATGTAGATTCTAGGGATACAAAAATTAAAAACAACACAATCCTTGCCCTGCCCTCAAATGGCATACAATCTAGTTGGGAGGGAAGGTGGGAAAGGGATGCAGTGGGGAACAAGACACACAAATAATTAATATATGTCAGAATGACATAAAGCCTAGGAAGAGTTAAGGAAAGTGACATCTCTTGTCACTTAGGGATATTTTGTCACTTAAGGAGGGAGGGATCATTGCTAGCAGGGGGATCGGGGAAGGTTTCATGGAAGAAATGACATTTGAGTTTGACCAAGGCAAGACATCAGAACAGGAAGAAGCAGTATTCTAACTCCTCCCACGGCTGTTCCAACAATAGTCTAAGAAGAATACCAAACCCAGGAGTGATTGAGAAGTCAAAGGAAAACTACAATGGATCATCTTTTGGGGGCCAGGGCGGGGGGGGGGGGGGAGAATAAACATTTTTATTTATAGTTTGGGTTCCAATTTTTTTATTCATAAAAGTATTTTGTTATTTTCCAGTTACATGTAGAGTTAGTTTTCAACATTTGTTTTTATAAGATTTCTAGTTTCAAATTTTTCTCCCTCCCTCCCCTCCTTCCCCCCTCCCCAAGACAACAAACAATCCAATATAGATAGGTTATATATGTACAATCACATTAAACACATTTCTGCATCAGTCATGCTGTGAAAGAAGAATCAGAGCAAAAAGGAAAAAACACAAAAAAGAAAAACAAAAAAATAGAAATAGCATGGTTCGATCTGCATCTATATTCTGCAGTTCTTTTTCTCTGGATTTGGAGAGCATTTTCCATCATGAGTCCTTTGGAACTGTCTTGGACCATTGTATTGCTGAGAAGAGTCACGTCCATCACAGTTAATCAACACACAATGTTGTTGATACTGTGTACAATGTTCTCCTGGTTCTGCTCATCTCACTCAGCATCAGTACATGTAAATCCTTCCACGTTTCTCTGAAATCTGCCTGCTCATCGTTTCTTACAGTGCAATAGTATTCCATTACATTCATATGCCACAACTTGTTCAGCCATTCCCCAATTGATGGGCATCCCCTCAATTTCCAATTCTTTGTCACTACAAAAAGAGCGGCTATAAATATTTTTGTACATGTGGGTCCTTTTCCCTTTTTTATGATCTCTTTGGGAAAAAGACCTAATAGTAGTATTGCTGGGTCAAAGGGTATACACAGCTTTATAGCCCTTTGGGCATAGTTTCAAATTGCTCTCCAGAATGGCTGGATCAGTTCACAGCTCCACCAACAATGCATTAGTGTTCCAATTTTTCCACAGCTTCTCCAATATTTATGATTTTCCTTTTTTGTCATATTGGCCAATCTGATAGGTGTGAGGTGGTACCTCAGAGTTGTTTTAATTTGCATTTCTCTAATCAATAGTGATTTAGAGCATTTTTTTATATGGCAATAGATAGCTTTGATTTGTTCTTCAGAAAACTGCCTGTTCATATCCTTTGACCATTTCTCAATTAGGGAATGACTTGGATTCTTATAAATTTGATTTCATTTCCAATATTTTAGAAATGAGGCCTTTATCATAAATACTGGCTATAAAAATTGTTTCCCAGCTTTCTGCCTCCCTTCTAATTTTGGATGCATTGCTTCTCTTTGTACAAACCCTTTTTAATTTAATGTAATCGAAATCATCCATTTTGCATTTTATAATATTCTGGGTTCCAATTTTTATCTCTTTTTCCCTCCCTCCCTTCCCCCCTCCCTGAGGCAGCAAGCAATCATATATGGGTTATATGTGTCTGATTATGTAAAACATTACCATATTTGTCATGTTGTACAAGAAAACTTGATTAAAAGAAAAAAATGAAAGAAAGTGAAAAATAGCATGCTTCAATCTGTTCCATCAATATCAGTTCTTTCTTTGGAGGTGGATAGTATGTTTCATCAATAGTCCTTTGTGATTGTGTTAGATCATCATGTTGAGAATATCAAGTCATTCACAGTTCTTCATCAAACAATATTGCTGTCTCTGTGTACACTGTTCTCTTGGTTCTGCTCACTTCACTGTACATCATTCCATACGAGTTTTTCCAGACCTTTCTGAAATCATCCTGCTTGTCATTTCTTATAGCACAATAATATTCCATCACCATCACATACCACAGCTTGTTTAGCCATTGCCCAATTGATGGGCATTCCTTTGATTTCCAATTCTTAGCCACCACAAAAAGAACTGCTAGTAATATTTTTTTTACAAATAGGTCTTTTTCTCTTTTGGGGGATGTCTTTGGAATATAAACCTAGCAGTGGTATTGCTGGATCAAAGGGTATGCACAGTTCTATAACCCTTTGGGCAGAGTTCCAAATTGATCTCCAGAATGGTTGGATCTTTTCACAACTACAATGGATCATCTTAACAGTCTAAGATCATAAATCCCACCAACAGGTAAGCGACCAGGACAGAAACTGGAAATAGAGTTTGGTGAACAGAGGCAGGCCAAGATTCAGTGCCCAGAGCTCTAAGCTGGGTCAGTAGTGCAGGAATAGCAGAGTCAGCCAAGGGCCCAGACCAAGGGTGGTGGGGAGAGGTAGGAGGTCTCCCAGAGGCACCTGCAAAAAGGACTCAGCACCCAAAGCCTTCCCAGCCAGAGTGTGTGAAAGGGAGGGGGAGATGGGGAGAGCTGAGAAAACAGATCTTAGACTTGCCCCTGCCAAGAAGTGACCCAGAGTGGCCAGGATTGCAGGGCGAATCTACAAAGCTCCCAGAATAGGCCAACACAGTTGTCTGGAGAAAACTGCTGGAATAATAAGTAAACAAGAAAAGATAAAGAGCTATTGTGATGCCAGCAATGCCCACAACACAAACCCTGAAGAGGAGAATAACTCTCCCAGGAGGGAGAAGGCAGGAGGGGGAAAAAATAGATGTTTGGTCACTGAAAAACACATTTAATTTTGAAAAGTGGCACCTGAATTGGGCTTTGATAGAAAGAAAGTCTGGGGATGACGTGCAGAGATCCACAGAGGCAAAGAAGCAGGGGATGGTGAAGAGCCCAGCTCAGCTAGAACAGAGTAGGTGAAATGAAGTAATGTGGTCGAGGACGAGCCAGTAGAAAGAAAACAGTTTGTAAAAGACACTGAATGTTAGATTCAATAAGCAGTCAGAAAGTAGAGGAGATTTTTGAGCACAGCAATTATGCAAGTGAAGCATTAGAGAGAATACTTTGGCAAAGATGTGAAGAATAGATTGGAAAGGGGAGATACTGAAA
Organism: Dromiciops gliroides; assembly: GCF_019393635.1. Classification (NCBI taxonomy): domain Eukaryota; kingdom Metazoa; phylum Chordata; class Mammalia; order Microbiotheria; family Microbiotheriidae; genus Dromiciops; species Dromiciops gliroides. The sequence continues at coordinate 68,504,765 of NC_057862.1, forward strand.
GCAGGGGAATTGATCTTTAGACTGTTACAATAAAAGGGAGGGCAGTGGGAATGGAAAGAAAGAAATGTAAGAGGAATTATGAAGGCAGAATTGACAGAGTTTAATAACAAAGATATAGGAATGGGGGCAGGGTGTGAGGTGGGGCGTGGGGGGGGGAGAAGTCAAGCACTTTGAACCTGGGCCCTGGGAATAATGGCGATCCCATCAATAGAAATAGAGTAGTGAAAAGGAGTGGATTTTAAAGGAAAAATTAATGGAGTTTGGGATATACTGAATTTGAGATTGTGGGATTAGAGCTGGAAGAAACTATAGAGACCATTGGGCCCAACTTCCTGTTTTACATATAAGGAAACTGAGAGAGGTTAAGTGACTTGCCCAGGGTCACACAGCTAACAAGGGTCTGAGGCTAGATTTAAACGTGTCTTCCTGACTCCAAATCTAGCACTCTACCCTCTGTGTCATCTCGCTGTCTAGGAAGGCTGTGGGATATGCGTGTGATGATTAACCACAAACATTTGGGAAAGGACGAAGGGAGTAGTAAAAGGCAATGGCCCCCAATGCCTACATTCTCGAGGAGAGAGGGAACGCTCCTACCTTTTTATTTCACCTTCGATCTCAAGCCCACACTCAGGAAGGCACAGAAGGCGACAAAATCGTAGGACTTTAGATTTAGAGCTGAAAGGGACTTCAGAGATTCAACCCCTTCATTTTATAGATGAGGAAACTGAGGCCCGGAGAGGAAAAGATTTGTCTTAAGTTACATAGGTAGTAAATGGCAAAGCCAGGATCAGAAGACAGCTCCCCCAACTCCAAACCCAACACTTTTTCTACTAGTTCACACAGCCTTGTTTGTGGGACACACATATTTAAACGTTGGGAGGGGGGGAGAAGTAAAGGAGTTTTCCAGGAAAGGAGAATAAGGAGTGGTTAGGACTGGACAACAAAGGAAGGATGATGCAATGTAAGACACAAAAGGAGAAGGGATCAAGGAGGGAGTGTTCAGCAGTATCAAATGCTACCAAGAGGTGAAGGAGGATGAGAACAAAGAAGAAAAAAGGTTGGGGGTGGGGCGGGAAGAAATGGCATTTGGATTTGGCAAGTAGCACCTTGTAGAGAGCAACTTCAACAGAACAGTCACCATTGATGCTAGATGTGAAGAACAGAAGTGGCCCTTCCCCTGCCCCCCCCCCAAAAAACAACAAAAAACTATGAAGTCATAAGCCTAATCAAACCTTTGACCCTGTGAATGAATTCTGCTTTCAGAACAATGCTAGTGATGACAAAGAAACACATCAGCAGCACCTTCCCTTGTGATGTTGACATGCCTGCTTTCTTGGGTTTTAGGGATCTGAGAATTTTTCCACTGTATACTTTGACACTGATTTTGGCTCCTACTGAAAATAGTGCATCGCTGTTAACTGCTTCCTCAAAACTGAAAAATTAGAATGAATAACAAGTCTTCACTGTCTCTATTCATCCTTCAGTGCTCAACACAATCTGCCCAGAAACTTCCCCATGTTCAAGTTTTCCTTGACAATAAATGTATTTATCTAAATTCATCTCCAAAGCCACTGAACTTCCAATGAAATGGCTTTTTTAAAAAAATTAAATCTGTTTCCTATGTATGATTGTGAGTTCCTCATCATCACTACCTCCTCCCACAAGCTCCTCTTTTCTAGAAGCATTTCTTATGATACACTCTGTCAAGGCCAGGGCCTCCACCTGGCTTTAGCAAGGTACAAACGAGTTGTCTCAGGATCAGAAGATGATACAAAGGTATGAATGGAATAATCAAAATGCACCAAATGCTCTTAGGAACTGTGAGAAAGATGTTTTTTGGGGGGGTTTTTGGTGAGGTAATTGGGGTTAAGTGACTTGCCCAGGGTCACACAGCTAGTAAGTGTTAAGTGTCTGAGGCCAGATTTGAACTCAGGTACTCCTGACTCCAGGGCTGGTGCTCTATCCACTGCGCCACCTAGCTGCCCCGAGAAAAATTTTCCATTTAGCCATCAGAGAGTCTATCATAGGAGGCATTAAAAAAAAAAGAAAAGAAAAATTAAAAGAAAAGGAAGGAAAGAAAGAGGCATTTAATCCATTATGTGTCAAGCACTGTGCTGAGCACTTCTTTTTTATACATCTTATCTCATTTTATCCTCTCAACAACCCTCACGAATAGGTGCTGTTATTATCCCCATTTCACAGTTAGGAAACTGAGACAAACAGAGGTTAAGTTACTCGACCAGCACCACAAAGCTAGCAAGTGTCTGAGGCTGGTTTTGAACTCAGGTCTTCCTGATTCCAGACCCAGAATGCTATCCACTACACTGCTAAGCTTTAAGTTAAATTGAAGTCCATATGCAACATCTGGGCAGAACAGACTGAGTAGGAACAAAGTTTAGCATTGTCTATGCCAATGTCATATAATCACAGGGCACAGAAATTTCAATTTTGAAAGTATTCCTTACACAAGTAGAAATATATTGCAACACATTCCAGCTGTAAAAAACTGGAAACAAGTGGAGTGCCCTTCAGCTGGGAAATGGCTGAATCAACAGTGATCTCTGAATGTAATGCAATCTTAGTACCTTATAAGAAATAGCAAATACAGGGAAAGACATATATGAATGGATGCAGAGTGAAACAAACATAACCAGAGAGCAATATATATAACAAACCACTACAATAATGTAGATGATAATAATATTACTATAAAGCTGAAAGCTGAATAACTCTAAGGCCCTAGGAAAAAAAATGAGGAACTACCTTCCTCCTTTTGCTAGACCAGTGGGGAACTACAGGCATTAAATGCTGTGTACACTGTCAATATAGTTACTGTGTCCCTTGGGTTTGGGGGTTTTGTGATACAGGAGAGCTTATGAAGAGGGTAGGGATGTCCAAAAATGACTCTGCTATAAAAACAAAAAGTGTCCAAAAAGCTTATTCTTGAAAAGCATGTCCCTGCTGTGATCACACCACCCCAACCTTAACAAACCAGTCTCATTACTTTACAATTCATAAGTAGTTGGTATCAGAAATTTTCCTAAGGGCCTCTGATAAGAGAGTGAGGCAGAGAAAACTAGCCCTTAATTATCTGAAAGGCCACAAGGCATATTCTAGAGAGGCAAAAGAGAACCTGGATTGAGAGTTTGGAAGGGTTTTCAGAGGTCGTCTTCCCCTTATTTTACAAATAAGGAAGCTGAGGCCCAGAAAAACTAAGGGACTTGCCCCAAACCACACAGTGGGATTTGAACCCAGGTCTTCCTAAGGACACCAATAACTCCACTCCCTGCCTGCACTGTGCTGCCTTCCAAGATAGAATTTGGCCAATTTAACCATTTGAAGAAGAAAACCTTGAATGTTGGGAAGAAGGGGAAGGGAGCACTTAGAACGGGCAATGAATGGTAGTAAGGGACCCAAGGAGCCCTGGTGCTGTAGGAAATTGATTAGGGGTGTTGGGTGGGCAGGTCAAAGTCAGTGGGGAAACTTACAGGGATTACTAGGTACGTGGCTCCAGCAGAGTTCATGTTCACACAGGGTCCAGAGTCCTGTATGGAGCTCAAGGCCATTCTTTGCCAATAGAAACTTCACCCAGGGCAACGGGGAGATGCAGAGGAGCAGGATGAAAGTGAACCCACACAACCCAGTACAGAACATTCGGATATAAAGGGGGTCTGCTCAGGAGATGCTGCTGCTGCCATGGTGACAACAAGGTGAACCAGTGTTTTTTGGTGTGGGCAGCATAGGCTGTGAAGGTGAACATCATTGGGAAAAATTCACCGCGCCACTCAAATAGAATCAAACCCCCCACACCCCAATAAAGCCACAAACTGCTAAATCCTAAAGACTTGTGTCCCTCTCAGAAACCTCTTAGACTACAGGGCCTCAAAGCCTCTCATGAAGGTTTATCTCTTATAGTCTTCTACCCATTCCTTTTTCTTGTGGGGAGGAGCAAAAATGTATCTTGAAGAATTCAGTGACCCAACTTCTAACAACCTCTGCCCAATTTCAGCTTCCCCCTTAAAGCAAGCACCTTCCCCAAAAGGCCTTCTCACCCTCTGGTAGGAGTGATCTCCTTTAATCTTCTGAGTGGGGGGGACATGGAAGGTCAGGACCTTAGGGCCCCTCAGCTCTGCTGTAGCTGGCTGAGGGCCTTCCATCACGTCTTCTAACTGACACGGAACCTGTCTTGGGGCAGAGCTGAGAGAACAGGTAGAGGTTCTCTATTCCCTCTCCAGGCCCCTCCACACTAAGGACACCAAGACCTTTTGCTAAGCTTGTAGAACTCATGTGTCCAATCCTCTCTCCCTAAACCTCAGACCATGCTCACACATTTACCACCCAAAGGTTACTACTGTCTACTACCAGCAGTAGTCCATAAAGCTCTATCCTCCATCCCCTGGTCTGACATGATTAAGAAAATTCATAAAAAGCTCTGAGCCTACTTGCTGAGACCTTCCAAATGAGACGTTTATAGAACACTTAGCACAGTGCCTGGCACATAGTCTGTGCCTTAAAAAACAAATGCCTGTTACCTTTCCCCTCCCCCTTAGCTTCAAGGCAGTCTTGCTTGTGGTCCACTATGATCTCATGCTAAGTTTGACTTCATCCTATGGCTCTTTTGAATCTTATTCTCTCACTCCCCCAGAATCATATAAGCACAGACTCTCCTTTTTAGAAGGGAGTTCAGCAGTCATAGAGTCCAACTTATAACTTAACAAGAATCTCTCCTACAATATATCTAAGAAGGCTTTGTTTGCTACCTCAAGGCAGTCAATACCACTTCTGGACTCCAATAATTAGAATCCTGTCCCTACATCCTAATCCCCCTGGTTAGGTCCTCAGTTGCTCCTAGTGTACTTCTCGGTTGCCAAATACTCACTCTTCAAGATCTCTGCCTATCTTCCTATTACTGATCAATCAACAAGGATTGATTAAGCCCCTATGAGGTACCAGGCACTGTGTTAGGCACCAGGAATACAAATACCAAGAGTGAAACAATATCTACTCTCAAGGAACCTACACTGGGGGAGACAACATGTGTAAACATAAGGACATACAAAATAAGTATATAAGGAATACATACAAAATAAATAGAAGGTAGTTGGGGAGGAGGAGACTAGCATTTGGGGGAATTAGGAAAGACTTCATAGAGTATGTGGTACTTGGGCTATATCTTGAAGAAGAATGAGGATTCTATGAAACAGAAATTAGGGAGGAGTACATTCTAGGCATGGGCAACAACCAGCACAAAGGTATGAATATAGGAGATGGAGGAACAGAGAGAAGGTCTGTCTGACTGATCAAAAAGTATAGGAAGCTAAATAAATAAATAAGAAAAGAAAAGAAGGGGCAGCTAGGTGGCGTAGTGGATAGAGCATCCGGCCTCAGACACTTGACACTTACTAGCTGTGAGACCCTGGGCAAGTCACTTAACCCCCACTGCTCTGCAAAAAAAAAAACCCAAACAAACAAACAAACAAAAATGTATAGGAAGGGAGGAATGTATAATGGCACTAGAAAGCTAAGTCAGCACGAAGTTGTGAAGAGCTTTCAAAGCCCCAAAAGAGGAATTTGCATTTTATCCTAGAGGCCATAGAAAGTCACTGGAGTTTATTGAGTAGAGGTGTGACAGGGTAAGACTTGTCCTTAATGAAAATCATTTGGGTTGCTTTGGTGGAGAATGGATTGGAGCAGGGAGAAACATGAGGGGGTGAGACCACTTAGGACCTTGAGGTTTATGGGGTGTTCAAGAGGACCTGTAGTGTGAGGGCTTGCTGAACCCTTTTCAGGGCTGTTCATCCATCTTTGGTGTCCACCTGAGTCATCCGACTCTCCCCTGTAATTCCAGGAAGCTTTGGCATGGGCAGCAGTCACATCCCTCTAAACCATCTTGGTAGACAGCCATGTTAATGGTAGCCAACAGGGATGTCTACTGCAAGCATGTGAAGACTCTTCCCAGCAGAATGGGCGAATAAGAGCTTGGTCAGGCATCAAAAATGCCAAGGTCACCCATGGGCCATCGCTGGTTGTCTTCACTTTTGTCCTGCCACTGGAGTTCAATGACGCAGGAAAATACAGTGAGGTTAGCCACTTTGTGCAACTCTGCTCACTTAAATCCAATTTACACACAAGTCAAGACATCACCCATGATGTCATTGCTCATTTTGGAAAACAAAGGACAAACGACAACAATGGCAGTCTAAGTGAAAGGAGATCAGGATCTGAACTAAGGCTGTGTGAGAAGAGAGAAGGGGTCAGATGCAAAAAAAACACTGTGGATGAGAGAAAAAGCAAAATTTAGCAACTGACTGGATATGTACAAAGGAGAGTAAGGAGTCAAGCATGACACTTTGGTTATAAACTTAAAAGACTGGGGAAAAAATAGGGAAGTTTGGAAGAGGAATAGATTTTAGAGGGGGAAAAAATTAGTCCTGCCACTTTGAGTTTAAGATGTCTTTAGGCGGGGCAGCTAGGTGGCACAGTAGATAGGGCACCGTCCCTGGAGTCAGGAGGACCTGAGTTCAAATCCGGCCTCAGACACTTGACAATTACTAGCTGTGTGAACCTGGGCAAGTCACTTAACCCCAAATGCCTCACCAAAAAAAAAAAAAAAAAGAGACGTCTTTAGGACATACAGTTTGAAATGTCTAGTAGGCAGATGAAGGACAGAAGCTCAGATGAGATAATGGGGCTGGGCATGTCAATGAGTGTATCATCTACAGAGAGATGATAATTAAGCTCATGAAAGCTAATCAGGTCAGCAGAAAAGGTAGAGAAAAAAAAAGAAGAGGGCTAAGGACAGAGTCCTGAGGAACACCCACAGTTAGAGGGCATAAGTCCAATTGCCTGCCTAGTTGGACATATCAATTCCCATCATATATCCTACCCTTGTGTGTCTTTTCACTAGGTCCTGGATATCCCCCATCTGACCTCACTTGCCTACCCAACTGAGTTCTAGTCATGAGTGTTTCCTCCTACACAAACACCATTTAAAACCTTGCTAAGTCATTAGCCATCCTCAAAAACAATGATAATTTGGACATGCTTTTATTTAGTGTGAAATTTTCACATCTGCTAGCCAGTGACCAAAATATCAGACTGAATTTAAACAGTCATACAAATCATTAGCAAAGATTTTCAGCAACATGCTGGGTTTAGCTGAGGCAGATTTACTTTCAATGTTTATAATGACTATCATTAAGAACTGTTTCAAGAGTCATTTTTGTGACTCGTTAATTTTATTTATTTTTTTTGGAGATGCAATTGGGGTTAAGTGACTTGCCCAGGGTCACACAGCTAGTAAGTGTCAAGCGTCTGAGGTCAAATTTGAACTCAGGTCCTCCTGACTCCAGGGCCCGTGCTCTATCCACTTCGCCACCTAGCTGTCATTAATTTTTTAACCTTGGACAAATCACCTAAAGTCTGTTTCATCATCTGTACAATGACGATAATAGTGACCCAGACTACCTCACAAGATTATGATGATGAACTAAGATAACAGATGTGAAATCACTGGATAAACTATAGTGTGGAATATTAGTAGTAGCAGTCAGTCTAGTAAAGTCTTATTCTAGTGTCCCACTGTCAACAAGAAATCACGTTTCGCAAAACATATATGAGAAAATGGCTTTATTACAAGAAAAATGAACAGGCATGTGGAACCCCATGCAAGTGCAGAATCCACAATCCAAACAGAAGCTTGCATATTTATGAGATTACCACAAAGAAGGGAGGTAAGACTACAGTCCCCTCCTAGATGGGAGTGGCACAGCTGGAGGAAAAGAGCAGTAGAGGAGGGGAAAGGATTAATCCTCCCCCCCCCCCAAAGACTAAGAGAAATCATGAATAAATAAGATGACAAAAGCAACATTTGTTTTCCTGCAGAACTGCTAGACCATGAAGATAGTATGGTCTGCTTATCTACAAGGGTCCCAGTTACACAAAAATTGTCTCAGTCTACTGTAGACTGACTGACGCCCGTCTTGACTCACAGGAAATCCAGATTGGGGTGCAAATAATGTTATGTCAGTTCAGGGGGGACTTCATCCTTGACATGTCCAGGGCCTCTAGCATACTCTGCGTCCAATGTTTCTGGAAAATATGGTAACTTAAAAAGTTCAGGGGACCCCCTAACACCATCTTGACATAGTGATGACTCTGCGCTCTTGAGAGTTATGCCCTCTGGCAGATACAACCAAGTGGGAAAGGCTATGGATACAAGCCCAATGATGGACCATCTACCCATACTCTGAGGCTCATCCTGCCAATCAATCAATAAGCATGGGTCATGTGCTTTATTCTTGGCTCCATTTCTACTCTCCAGAATTTTCGACCTGTCCCTAAGCAGCCTTTGCACCCTGGAGATGCCTTTACCCCTAAGGTTCTTTTCTCTTGATTGGTAAGTCTGTGGTCCGAATCATGATTTCATGAGGTGTCTAAACTATCCACGCTCACTTTTCCTGCCTCCATTCCTTCACTCCCTGGACTTTTCACTTTCTTCCACCTTCCATCTCCCTTTTCATAGGTTGTCTTCCCCATTAGGATTTAAAATCCTTGAGAGTCGACAGTCTTTTTCGCTTTTAATTGTATTCCAAGTGCTTAGCACAATACCTGATACACAGTATGTACTTCATGCAACTAGAGGGCGCAATGGATAGAGCACACGAACTTGGCGTCAGGAAGACCTGAACTCAAATCCGCCCTCAGACACGTATGAGAAACTTACTGCTGACCGTGTTCTGTTCCGTAGGTCCTAAAGCCTTTTCTTTCCCGGCTGCCAATAGCCTGTAAACAAGGCACCTCTAAGCCCAGATCTATCAGAAACTTTAGGCAGGAGTATGACAATAAGGTACGTTCCTTGGCTTCTTCTTCGGGGCAAAGGTTAGGCCCATTATGTTTGATAAAGAACTAAATCTATTCCCTATGAAAGCAGAAAATCAGAATCACAGACTTTTAAAGCTGGAAGGAATGTACAAATCTCCTAGTTCAATCTCCTCGATCAATCGCTTCTGCCCTAGACTCCATCAAGAAGCATCTGAAGTCGCGGGAGGACACACCCCCTCCTCCAGTACAGAAACCCGGAAGAGAGGGGCGGAGCCTCAGGAGGCGCGCAGGCGCAGTCGGCCAGACATCCTCCAATCCCGGGGCGAAGCCTTGACGGGGAGTCGCCTGACCTCGGAGCTCATGTGACTCTCTGGCGGGAGGCTGAAAAGCCGAGGGGGTCTCCGGCGTCTCCCACTACTCCCGACTCTCCCAGCCATGGTCCGGCCGGGGCATGTCGGGGCTCTGCTGCTGCTGCCGCCGCCACTGCTGCTGCTTCTTCCCCTGCTGGCGGTCGAGACTCTGGTCGAGACAACGGAGGCGTCGGAGGCCTACGTGTGGCCGTGGCCGCAGAAGATCTTCGTGTCCCCCGATCAGATCTTCCCCCTGAACTACCGGCTCTTCCAGTTCCAGTATGCAGACACCTCAGTGGTGCAGCCCGGCTGCTCGGTGCTCGACCAGGCCTTCGTCCGCTACCTCGGCATCATCTTCGGGCCCGGGCCGCGGCTCTCCCCTGACCATCGAGGTGAGCCGCCCCAGCCGTAGCCGGGGACTCCTGCCCCTTCCCCTCTTTCTGCCAGCTTCCCACTCCTCCACCTCCTGGGCCTCCCCTGACTTCACCCCGGTCTTGTAGATCATCTTCAGCACCTCCTACTTCAGATATCCGATACCGGCAGTCAGTGAACACTTAGTAAGCGCCTACTGTGTGCTAAGCGCTAGGGAGACAAAAAAAGGCAACAGACAGGCCCTGCCCTCAAGTAGCATTCAGTTTGTTTGGTTCAGCCCAGAAGGACTCCAGACACCCCTCACCCCACTTCCCCACACATATTCGCATACAAGTAGACATGGCCTGAAACCTGGCTCCGGGGAGTCTTACGTGATGTTAAGCAATGTGAGGGACACACTTTGTTGGAGAACTCTTAACAGTTTTACACTGCTGAGTCCCATGCTGTTTTGTAATCAGCTCACAGGAAATAAATACAGGGTCACACTACCACCTAGTCTTGTTACTTCAAATGTACAATTCAAGTTGGTATACGACACTGGAGCCTCCCTGTGACAACTTGCTATAGAACAGAGTTGACCCTAAGACTGATTGACTTCTGGGAATATTTAGATACAGGAGCACCGATGTACTGAAGTGCTTTACAAGCAAAACTTTTCTCTGGGATGGTTTATGGGGATCCCACAGCATGGAACCTAAGAGTAGTGTTATGGCCAAGACCAAAGTTTACTGTGTTTCTAGCCCCATGCTAGGGTTTTTGGAATACAAGACACAGCCCCTGTTTTGAGAAATTTAAAATCTAGTTGGGAAGAAAAGATAGGAAAATAGTATTAAAGTTATCACAAAACAACATATCCAAATGAATACAAAACATTTGCAATGAAAATGCAGACTGATGTGAATTGAATTCCTAATTACTCAAACGAGAATGAGGGATCAAAATCTGGCCAAATTAGTAAGTAAAGACTCCTTGGAGAAAGGGAATTTTGATCCTCTTCTCAAGGACACAATGGGCATCAGAAGGCAGAAAAGAGTTTGAGCAATGGACAACAAATTGGTTTGGGTAGTATGGACTACTGATGTGGGATAATAGAGGAATGCGGAAAAGATGAGAGGTGAGGTAAAGTTGGCCAGAAGTGCTAGGCAGAAGTTACTAATGATGATAATGGCCAGTGTTTACATACCGATTTAAGGTTTGCAAAGCGCTTTACTTATACTTTTCGCTTTTGATCCTCATAATAACCCTGTCTGGCAGGTGCTCTCCCCATTTTGCAAATAGGGAAAGTGAAGGTTGGAGAGTTTAAGTATTCGTGTAGCTAGTAAGTATCTAAGGTAGAATTTGAACTGAGTCTCTCAGATTCCAACTATCCACCACTTTCCCTAGGTGTTATGTTTATGGATGATTATTCCAGCAGCCATGTATACAGCATTGTTGAATGAGGAGGTATCTTTTTGATGGCAGAGTTAGCATTGTAAAGCAGAAAAGTAGACTGATCTTTTCATTTAAATTTCAGAACTTTCTTAATTAGCTTCTGCTGTACCTTAAGAGTGGTTATGCTGAAAAGGTAAATTTCTAATGTTAGGACCTACCCAGGAGTTTGCTTAGAGAGGACATTTATGAACGTAGAAAAAAATGCTATTTTACAACTCCTAATAATTAACTATGGGTTAAATGTGAAACATAGAACTTTAGAGGTGCCATCACTAAAATTAAACACACAATTAACTTGTCTAATACCGATGAAAGGAACTAAACGTAGGGGGGCTCAAAAGCAACTTTTTGTAGTAAGGTCAAGAGAACATTAACTTTTTGAGATATGAAAAATTCAAACATTAAGAGTTTACTGGATTAACTTTAAATAAAATAGGATCTCTACCTTTATGGTACTAACAGCTTAGTCTGCAAGCATTTCTTTTTCTTTTAACTTCTATTTTAGCCCCCAGTGGAAAAATAGAACATATAAGCAGATACATTTTGATAAGTTTGCCAGTTAGTATTGTTTGTACCAGTTCAGGGGGAAAAAAGGCACCAGATAAATGTTTATCTAGTCTTGAGATATGGATAGTACCCCTTATAATTAAAACTTTTCCCCTTTTCCATAGTTCAACCAGATAACTGGAAATAGAAAAGTTAGCTAACAGTAGAGAAGTAAGTGCTATAGTGTATCCTGCATAGCTACATGCAAAACAAAATTAAGTCAGAATCCAGCTTCTCTTAACTTCCCGATGTTATTCATCTCTTTTGTTAGCTTGAGTTATTTGTTCATCAGGAAATGAAAATTGGTTTTGATGAGAATGACCAAGACATGGAAGCAAGCAGCTTCTCTACCTATCATAAAATCAGAATCTTTTAGAGTTCAAAGGGACCTTGAAAATTGTTTCTTCTAAACCCCTTATTTTACAGATATGGAAACTACAACCCAAAGAGATTAAGATTTTTCCAAGGTCACAAGGTAGTAAGTAACAGGAGCAGGGATTCCCATGCAGCTGTTTGGATTCCAGGGTCAGCACTTTTTCCAGTGTACTATATTGCTATGTCTGTTTCCACTAATTTTCCTTTTGAATAAAATGCCTATGTTGGTTTTCTTGTGACCTCAGGATGCAGCTATAGATTTCTGCAAAAATTCAACTGAATCAGCTAAGAAAAAAGAACAGTTTCAACAATTTCTAAGTTAAAATACAGGTAGTTAATCATCTCGATTTTTATTGTCACATCATTGTTATGTTAAAATTTTAAAAGCACATTATAAAAAAGCATTACCTTAAGGGAGAAATAAATACAGCTCTAATATGGGTTAGTCTATCCCCTGAAACCAGTCCACCATCTAGTTTGTCTTTGTTCTTTACTCTTCAGCCTTAGGTGTTTGCCACTCTTGTCAATCCCAGATGAAAGTTTCTTTCATGAAATGGTAGCTTCTTGCAAAGAGCTGTTCAGACGAAAATAAACACACCTTCCCCAGAAAGACATCGTAAAGCCTTCCGTATAACCAAAGAAAGCTACTATGGTGGGAATGTTAAAAATATAGAATAATTTTTAGCACTTATACAAATAGTTCACTAAGAGGCTAATGTTCAGTTCAATTCCCTTATCAGTGGTACCCACTTTTATAACAAAGAGCCATCTAGTTAATGTTCTACTCAGCTGCATCTAGATCACAAAAGAAAAAGAGGTGCCACTGACCCTTAGCTATTTGATTTCTGGGTTTCATCCAGATTGTGCAGGTACTGTTCTCCTGTTGGCTATATTCTCCAAGCTCTTGGAGGAGTAGAGTGATTTAGAAATTGAACCCCTAGGCTCTCTCTCTGGTCCTTTATTCTTCACCTTCCATATGCTATGTTTGAGTTTAGTACCTTTCTATTGGTCTGTTCCCCTTGGGAGATGGATTATTCAGTCCCTAGCAATTGATAATAGTTGGGAGAAGAGGGTTAGTTATTTTGTTTTATTGAAGAAACGATGTCCAGATTCCTCTGAGCTCTCATATCTAGCTGGATCTTAAATGAGAGATTAAGCATTTCATAAGGTTGACTCATCTTCCCATTCCTCTTGTCCTTGAACAGCCTGATTTCACATATGCCTACCTGTTCTATGTTCTGTTGCTCCACCATCCAAGTGAAATTTACCCACACCCTTCTTCACTAACCATCTACTATCTGAAGCCCTCAAGGAGCCGTGTCTGGCCTGATGTGTCAGTTCTCTACCCTTTGTATCTCTTTGTGGAGTAAGTTTCTCTGTCTTTCACTGGTCTCTGTAAGTACACATACATTTTTAAACTTTTAGATTACACAGATTTAGCCATCAAGAAACATCTCCCACTTATAATATGATTAGTATGGGATGAATTATCCTCTACAACATTATTTTATTTAGTTGTTTCCACAAAAATATGAATAATAACAATAATAAAAATGATAGCTAGCTTTCATTTTGCACTTTACCTTTTACAGAACACCTTATTGTGTTCTTTTGGGGGGGGTACTCACAACAATCCTCTATAGTGGGTAATACAAATAACTCCATTTTACAGAGGAAATTAAAGCCCCCAAAAGTTGAGACTTCTCCACTAGCTGTAGAGACAGGATTGGAACATAGATACTCTGACTTCAGATCCACTGTTCCTTCAAATTAGTGACATTGGGCAGCTCTGTTCACCCTTATTAAATAAGGTATGGCAAATACAGACAAAATCCTTTTCCTACCACCTTCTGAGCAAAATCCTTTTGGATCAGATATCCTGTATTATTTTTATGTACATCTCTTCAACGCTACCCCTCCAGTGTAAACTCCCTGAGGGCAGGTGCAGTCATTTTTCTTAAAAGGCCCCATGCTGCTCGAAATCTGTGAGCCTTATGTGAGGAAATTCAGGAACCAAAAAAGGGAAGCATGAGGGAAGGATATAAGGGAAGCTCAGCAAAAGCAGAAACAGAAGTGTTGTACCACCCTAACACCCCCTCAAAAGAAAGAAGTGCTTAAAGGCTTTGAGGAGACAAATCATGAGTCTGAAATGGAAGTGTGATGTAGTAATGTGTGATAGGAAACCTTCGGTTATCCAGACACCCCCTAGAGTCCCCTCTCGTGGCAAAAGCAGAACAACTAATATTTCACAACCTGCCTTAATGATCCTTTCATCCTTCAAAAGGTAGTGAAAGCTCCAGGGAGACCTTCTACTGTAGACCTTATCTCACTAAGAAAAAACTGATTGTTGGAATGGAAATGATGGAAGCAATGTGGGGACGTGACCGCACAGCTTTAGGGTTTGTGATAGATGAGAGTTTCTAGATAGAGTCTTAACATGTATCTTAGATTTGGAGGAAGCAGGTTTTAGGGAGTTCAGAGAAAAGATAGGTAGGATTTACACAGATTAAAATTTATCAGAGGAAATATCCCCAGGTGATATGTACCGGAGATACATGTCCTGTCTCACAAATAAAATTCTGAAAATACAAAGAGGATTTATTCCAATTTGGAGGAAAAGAAAATTTCAAAACCAGACAATATGAATGCATAAGGAACTCATTTATGAACTTAGATTTTTCCAAAGACACAAGGAAAAGCAAAAGAATGAATACAAAATCATAGCACATTCCTGTAACCAAAGTAGCAGAAGCTTGGAACCCAGTGAAGACTTCTGAGGAAAGCTAAAGACAACAAAAATACCTTTGACATCGATTTTGGGGAAAAGAAAAGGACCAAAGAAGGGATCACTCTTGGGAGAGCTGGATGAGAAAATGAAAATGAAAGATGGAATCGAGGCTGAGTTGAGGATAGGAAAAAAAAGGACTGATGAAGGAGTTGAAACACTAGATATGGAGGGAGATAGTAAAGTAAGAAATTACCTAGTGGCCTTTGAATTAAAGTCACTAATTCAGATGGAGTAGAATGTAGGGTCTTGGGATACAACTGGCAGCTGTGATTACCACGCTGTCATCTGTGATCCAAGGTGGGAGAAAGAGAAAAAGGAGGAATGGGGGAAGGGGGAATTGTTGACAGGAAGGTGATGGGAGCACTACTCTAGGCTTCCTTTCTCCTTATCTGATTCCAGGGACTAGACCGAAAGTTTTGTGCTCCCTTTCACCACAGAGAATGACTTCCTGAGCCGTGGCCTGTGTATCAGGAGACGTGTAGGCTGCCCGCCTTGTCTGCAACTATGCTGCAACAGAGGCAGCGTGTTACAGCGGGAAGAATCCTGGCTCCTGAATAAGAGGATCTGGGTTAGAATCCCATCTCACACCTTCCTTGAACCTTAGTTTCGTCATCTATAAAATGAGGTTGGACTAGATAGGCTCTGAGGTCCCTTCAAATTCTAGGTCCCCAATCCTACAGTCTTCCCAGACCACGGCCAGCAGTGCATTTGGAGGCCTGGGAGCCTGACTTGGTCACTAAACAGGGCAAAAGAAAACAAATAGGACCCTCGTTTCCATTCAGAACACACATATGGATTAAGATTATAACTATTACTATTTAATATTAATAATTAATACATCAATATCATAATAGCTGCCGTTTGTTTAAGTACTCTAAAGTATGCAAGATACTTAATGGATTGTCTAAGTATATATAGGGAATACACAGGTAACAAAAAAAAAAAGTAGATGTAGCTGATTAGTGAAAAATATGCCTGGTCCAAGACTAGGTATTGCCTTTTAACTGGAGGAACAAGAGACCCTTACTTAATCCTGTGTCCTTGGGCAAGTCTCTTAATCCCCCTGGGCCTCAGTTTCCTTATCTGTAAACAATGAGGGGACGAAATTAGATGGCCTCCGAGGGCCCTTCCAGTTGTGGATACTATGTTGGTGTGGGTGAGATTCCTAAGTTTCTTCTTTCTTTGCAGAACTGAACCAAACACTAAAGGATTCATTAGAAGTTTTTGTGGCTGCCCCTTGGTGTGACCTGTTTCCTGAAATGGACTCTCTGGAGAACTGTAAGCATAGTCCTTGGGCTGGATATCTTTCTTGTGAAAGTGAAAGCTTGACAGTAAGAGCAGATAGCTCAGGCCTGCCCCTAAAGGATTTCCCCAACCATTGAACCAGCTAGCCATTCTCCAGGAAGTTGCTGAGTCACTAGAGGTGCCACAGCAGGCCTGGGTAAAGTCTTTAAAGCTTCACACCATATTCATATTTCCTTAAATACCAAGGAGCCAAAGGGCAAGTGGACTTAGATGCTACATGAGATTGTAGGTTTAGAGTCTTCCCATATAGAAAAACTGTAACAGAGAGCTTCAGACTCACCAGATGGAATGCTCACAGAATGCGTCTGAGCCTTAGGAGTGTTTTTTCAGTCCCTAAATTAAACAAAAAGACCTGCTCTCCCTTTAAACATAGCACTCAGTAAATGGGAGAGGGGGAGAAGTGAATTGGATATTGCATGATGAGTTTTAGCAGGAATTCCTGTGCCCAAAAAGGAAACTAAGGCATTATTAAGCATCGGAACTTGTCAAAGACAATGAAGAAGAATATAACAAACCCCACAATTATACACACACTCTCACACACCACCACTACCACTCAGCTGAGACTCTTCGACTGTTATGGCAGATACTTACAAGCTGTGGCTAAATCTTTCTCTGGCCCATTCATGTGAGACCATGTTGTTTCGGTTTCCCAAATGCCCCAGCAAGAGCCCCCAGAAGCCAAGCTGCTAGTCCACAACTACCAGAACTAGAAGTTTCACTTTGGAAAAACAAAAGTGGTTTGGGTTTATTTTCATTTGAGACAGGGGTGAGGTTCTGTTTTTCTAAGCCCTGCAGACGGTTTTTGTTGTCATTTCAGACACCCTGTCCCTCACTGATGAACGTTTCATCCTGAAAGCTCAGACAGTCTGGGGAGCTCTCAGAGGTAATGGTGCAGGGGCTGATGTGAGTGGAGGGGGAGAGATTGGGTGACCCTGAGTCAGTGTGACCTGAATTCTAGGTCAAATGGTTGGGAGGATTTGAAATGAAGGCCTCTTAGGAGTAAAGCAAATGAGCCAGCTCTCCCAGGGGGACCAAATGAGATATTCACAGGTTTCCTCTGTGTATACAAAATCCAGACACCACAGTAGCCATTTCTCTTCTAGAAAAGCCTCTTGTGGAAACAGTTGATTATTTGGATGGCAAGAGTCTAGTCATTGTGAGATATTAAAAATGAGCAGTTCCCATTTATATGAGCTGGCATGCCACAAAGCTTCCATAGCACTTACAGTTGGGTTTTGCCAGCATGGTTACTTTCTTTTTATAGATGAGGAAACTGAGGCTCAGAATGAAATGACTGGGCTGTGACCACACTGGTCTGAAAGCACAGATCGAGTCTGGTGACACTGAATCCAGTGCTTTCCCTGAGGCCTCAAAGTAAGGCTGGCAGCTTCCTGAGGCTTTGTCTCATGTGGGCTTGAGAAGTGGGGCCTTGTTCAACATCAGGATAGATGCAGAGAGAGAAGAGCACAGGGAGAAGTGCCTGGTGTGACTCCTTTTAAACATCTGGGTTAGAAACAATTTTTTTTAGTTATTTTGAAAAAAGAAGTAAAAATAGTGAAAAACAAAACTTCTGAATCTGTGGCATTCCAGAGAATATCAATGATCTTATCTCTTTTTTTTTTTTTTTTGTGGGGCAATGAGGGTTAAGTGATTTGCCTAGGGTCACACAGCTAGTAAGTGTCAGGTGTCTGAGGCCGGATTTGAACTCAGGTACTCCTGAATCCAGGGCTGGTGCTTTATCCACTGCGCCACCTCGCCGCCCCATCAATGATCTTATCTCAAATTCATTCAACATATATTTATATGTCCCTTTCCTATTTAGATGCAGGATCTTACACTAGGCACTATGGGAAATAGAGAAGTACAGAACACAATAGTCCCTAGTTATTACGGTCTGGTTATATATTAAACTCTGAAGTTTCCTAGGGGTTAGAAGGTTCTTAAGCTGCTATAGAATCTCACAGGGTCCCTTTTAGCTCTAAAAATTCTATAATTTTTAAGTCCCCCAAGAGGCAGTTTTAGCTGCCTTCTTCTCTTAGCTGCCCTCTTCTTTCTTCATTAAGAGCTCAAATCTGAGAACTTGAAGAGATCCCAGAAAAAATGAAGCTTTCTAAGGTGGCCAGCCTTACAGGCTAAGGAAAATAACACAGCAGTCCTCTCACCTCCTTAGCTGGCTGCCGATGTCCAGAAGGAAGGGGCTCCAGGCAGGAGCTATGGCTTTTTAGAAACCTTGCCACAGTCCTGTCCCCCCCACACAAGCCTTCAGTGACTGATGGTGTGGAGAAAGAAAAGACGGGCACAAGGAATGGATCAGTGCCTCTTCACTTAATTTCTCTCAGTCCTCTCACTGTGAATCAAACAGATATCCCCAGCATACATTAGAACTGCTTGCTGAAATATCTTTCTCCCGCATTTTCAAGGAAAATTGAGCATTGACTTTATCTCCCTCTCTTCCTTTGCCCAAGTATCATACCCTGCTGCAATGAGTATCATTCTCGGTTGGGGCACTTTCTTCCCTCACTTCCCCCAGACCTCACCCTGCCCCTCTGGTTCTCCACAGGCCTAGAGACTTTTAGCCAGCTCATTTGGAGATCTGCTGAGGGCATGGTGAGTGTGTGTCCCAAGTGACTGAAGGAAATTTACAATGTAACGCCTTGTTTCTGTCATAAGTTCTCTCTAGATGTCAAGGGTGGTATGAGGCATTCCCAGCAAGATAGAATTTGGGAGGAAGTGCAGAGGTGGGGGAGGTGGTTGGATTGTGACTGGAGGTCCTTGGTTGATAGAATGAGGTTGCCTGAAATAACTAGTGTTTACCTACTCCCTAGGACATAATAAAGCATGTCAACTAAAAAAAAGAAAATAGAAATTATTCAAATAAAAATTAAAAATTGGAGGGATGTTTTGCATGACTACACATATGTAACCTTTCTCAAATTGCTTGCCTTCTCAAGGAGGGAGGAGAAGGGAGAGAATTTGAAACTCAGAATTTTAAAAAATAAATCTTAAAAAGTTTTGTTTATGTCATTGAAAAAAATAAAACTTTAATAACTTTTTTTAAAAACTAGAGGGAAAAACTAGAACCTAGTGGTCAGCTGGCTTTTGTGTGACCTTTGAGTGTAGGGTGTGGCTTTATAGTGACTGCTCCCAGGAAACAGTACTCAGGGCCTAGGTTCTGGGGCCCCCTGGATACATCCAAGGACAGCTCTACTTACTGGTAACTAAGAGACATTGAGCCAATAAACATTTATTAAGCTCCTACTATGTGCCTGGCACTAGTTCAAGCAGTGGAAACAGAAAGCACTACAGGGTGGGTAAATCAGTCTATTAGAAGAACAGGAAGATCAGGGATATGCTCTTGTCCAAAAGGGGTTTATATTTGACTACCACTGGCAGTGGTAGTCTTCTTAGAGACTTTTCATAGTCTTTGGGAGTGGAAAATGAGTGTCATTGACACCTTTCGTGTTTGTTCTATTCAGTTCTATGTCAAGTGGACAGAAATTGTAGACTTTCCCCGATTCCCTCACCGAGGCTTACTGCTGGACACATCTCGTCATTACTTGCCACTGCAAGCCATCCTGGAGACGCTGGTATGAATTATGGTTTCCCATCGTGGGACCCCAAGGAATTAATGTGGTTAAAACCCCTTCCTAAAACATTCGATTTTATGATTCTTCACTAGTCCCAGAGAGGTGACCTACTTGGAAAAATCCAGAGGAAAAGAAGGACAGAATTCAAACTTTGGTGACCATTAGACTCAAAGCCCAGATCAGCAGAGAGAGGGAGCCACAGTTGGGATTCCTTAATCAGTCAGAACTACAGAGCCCAGACTGATTTTGGCCTAAGTGTCCCAAGGTTCACCTGAAGGCCCTACTTGATTTCTCCAGGCTAACACTTATGCCTGCTGAGAAATATGAGGTCCTATCACACCTCACCTGGCAAGATAAAGTTGGGCTTTGGTGCTGGCTCTCCTCTTTGTACAAGAGCATAAAGGTGGTAGTGCGCGGACTTTGGTTGGGTTTTCATGAGTCTGAAGGAAACTGTTCTCTTTGCCCCAGTTGGGCCAAGCTGGCTCTTTCCAGGCTTTCTTTGTGTGGTGTTTACGTCAGTATTACAAAACCATCAAGTCACATGCTTTGGCCACAAGAGAGGGGGTCCTTGAAACACACCCCAGCAGGAGGGGCCTGAAAGAGTTGTGTCCAAACAAAAGGGACTCAGACAGGGCACTTGGAGTACTGGGGTTGAGCAGCAGGAAGCTGTTTTTAATACTTCTCCACATGCTCAGTGAGTAAAGCCACCATGAATTGGGGGGGGCGGGGTAAAGGGGAGGGCTAAGTTTTATATATGTTCTACCCACCAGGATGTTATGGCATATAACAAATTCAACGTGTTCCACTGGCACATAGTCGATGACCCTTCCTTTCCATACGAGAGTATGACTTTCCCTGAGCTTAGCAGACAGGTATGGTTTATTGTTTTATCCCAGGCCTTCTGTACTTGTGGGTGGGGGGCACCTGACTCCTTTGCAGAGCCCTAGTAGGGACCAGGGACTGCATATGAGCCACATGTAGCTTTGGGTACTGGAAAAAGGAGGGGACTGAACCTCATCTTTCTGATCCTGTTTCCTTATTTATTAAATGGTAATAATAATGCCTGCTCATCTCACAGAAATGTCAGGACTAAATGAAATGATGGATGCGAAAAACACTTTGAAAAGGATCAGGGACTATAAGGATGTGAGATATCATTTTAACTGATGTTGGTCACTGACGTGTCCCATTTGGCACTCTTGTCTGAGTATAAAGCCTGGGGAAGGCTCTACCAGCTGCTCAGGCATTTACAGTGAGGGCAGGCTAAGCATATGTGCTTAATGTGAGGAGTTCATCTCCCTCTAGTGAGAGACTGATGAGGGAATATTTATGTCTTTCAGGGATCCTACAACCCTGCCTCCCACATCTATACAATGAAGGATGTAAAGACAGTCATTGAATATGCCCGATTGCGAGGCATCAGAGTCTTAGCAGAGTTTGATACACCGGGACACACTTTGTCTTGGGGAAAAGGTAAGAATCTGGAGGAGGGGGAGCGATCAGGAGGAGGCCAAGTATCTTGACAATTCTTGCCCTTGGCAGCATTTCTTTAGCATGTAACCTACAGGCAAGAAAGGTGCCAAAAGTAATGGATTTTCCTGATGATTTTTCCCTTTTCAAAAATTGGAAGTGCAAAAGGATGTGAGGTAGGGAAGAAAGTTTGAGATTTATTTTAATTTGGGCCAGTGAGTCTCCTGATGTTGCTAGTAAAACCCACTTGGGTTTCTTCACTCAACTCTACCTTGGTCCCTTTCAGAATTAAAGAAGCAAAGTCTGATGTATCCTCAGAAGAGGAGCTGTGGAGGGGAGACTATATCCTAAAAGTCTTTTCTAAGAGTCCAGTAGATTTGAACCTCTTGGGAAGGAAGAAGCATTGATTAAGCACCTACTATGTGCCAGGCACTAGGCTAAGGGCTTTACAAACATCTTATTTGGAAGGCCCCAACAGTTGAGTTCAGTGCCCCATCAGTGTAAGTCCTGAATAAGTAGAGTGTTCCGATTTCCAGCTTAAGATCGGACTAAGCTATTGCAGTACAGCCCCAAATAGCTGATGAGTAGAGCTGTTCTGAGGGTACAGCAGGTGCCTCTCCGGACCGGTGAGTCTTCTTCTGTGACTGGGTATGCATCTCTCCTGGCCTAGGTATTGCTGGATTGCTGACTCCTTGCTACTCAGGGACCACTCCTTCTGGCAGTTATGGCCCAGTGAATCCCATCCTCAATATGACCTATGAGATCATGGCTTCATTATTCCAAGAGATCAGCTCAGTTTTCCCAGACTTTTACCTTCACCTTGGAGGAGATGAGGTTGATTTCAGCTGCTGGTATGAGCCCTCAGATCATCTCCATCCCCTTCTAGATTTACTAAGGCAGAGTCAAGGAATAGCAGTTATCTTGAGCTCTTGGGGGCATCTGTGTCTGTATCTGTGTCTGTGTATCTGTGTGTGTTTAGAGAGGTACTTGTGTTCCTCTCAGAGACTACTAGGAAAGGAGGAAATAAGAGGGTTGAGATGTTGGAATTCCTTGACCACCCAGAGCCAAGGTCTGCAGTCCTGATAGAGCCCCTACAAAAGGAAGGGGTGGGGCAGCTAGGCGGGGGCACAGTGGATAGAGCACTGGCCCTGGATTCTGGAGGAACTGAGCTCAAATCCGGCCTCAGACACTTGACACTTACTAGCTGTGTGGCCCTGGGCAAGTCACTTAACCCTCATTGTCCCACAGGAAAAAAAAAAAAAAGAGGAGAGGAGGATTAATAACAGCTTTTCTTCTCTTCCCACCCCTGCAGGTACCTTATTCTCCCTGGCTAGACTACCCATTTAGCCCTACACCCTTCCCCAATCTAGTACACATATTTCTAACTTCCCTTTGTCTTGGGCCCCCTGTCTCCTCCACACGTTAGAGGCCAGGGGGATGAAGCAAAATATTAACTGAGCTTCTCCTGTGTTCCTAACTCTTTGCTGACCAAAAAGCAAAGGGGTGGGGGAGCTGATTTTAGTCTAGTTGACAAAAAAAGACCTAACAGCACCACCAAATTATACAAGCCACTGTGTATTTAAGAGCAGTATTATAGGATACAAACTATTGCTTTAAGAGAACCAAGAAAGGAGAGAATAGTTGGGCAAGTCAAGTCAGGAAGGTTCTGTGAGAGGGGTCTTGAGAGGGGCCTTGAAGGGAAGTAAAAATTGGAGAGTGGTGGAGGGAACCCTGAAAAAGGATTAAAAGAAGGCATGAACATAAGGTTGATTGAGAAGCAGCATTTTAAAAGCCCTGGGTTTGGAGTCTGAAGACCTAGGTTTGAATATCAGCTCAGCTACGTAATAGTTGTGAAACTTTGGGCAAGTCACCATCTCTCTGGGCTTTAGTTGCTTCATCATTAAAAGAGAGAGTGGGACTAGGCGGTCTCAGAGGTCCCTTCCAGCTCTGACAACATCTGATCCTCTCTTGGGGAAGCCTGGGAGAGCTGGGGACGTTGGCTGAAGCCATACTGTAGAAGACCTTAAATGCCGTGCTTGAAAAGGTAGACTAAAGGCATCGGGCAGGACCATAACATGGCTCTCCTACATTCCTCAGTGCAAGGCCAGGGGCTGCTTTCTGATTTTCTTTCATGCTGAAGAGAGAAGTATCAGGAAACTAGGTCACTATTCCCCATCCCCCCAGGGTTCTGAGGTCCTAGAGATGCAAGGAGTGGAAGAAATTAGACTTCTTTCTTTCAGGCAATCCAATCCAGATATCCAAGCCTTCATGAAGCAAAGGGGCTTTGACAAGTATGAGAAATTGGAATCTTTCTACATTCAACAGTAAGGATCGTGGTGTATTTACCTCTTCCCTGAAATTGGAGTATGGGGGCAGGAGAGAATAACCTGGGGCCCTCCTAACTCCCAGTGAAGGACCATTCCTTACTTTCAAATCTCCTGTCTCCCACTAAAAATGGTGTCCTCCAGTCTTTAGCCGGTTGCCACCCTTACCACTCCCCCATCTACTAAAACAATTCTCCCGGGCTCTGCCTCTTGCCATCTGCCCAAACAGTTCTCCTTTTCTCTTCCATTTCCCAGCTCATTATTGGCTGAATTTGTGATGCCCCAACCTAGAGCAAGGGGAGAACATTGTGTCATAGGGATTTCATAGGGGGTCCTCTTCCTCTCTGTGTCCAAAAATGAAATTCCAGGCATTCTCTGCTGGGCATTAGGAGAACTCCAGCCATCCTCAGAAGAACTCTGGCCTGGTTTTCACACGTAGCATCAAGCTGGCTTTGTTGATTTCTCTCTTCCTCAGGCTGCTGGACATTGTGTCTTCTTTTGGAAAGGGCTATGTAGTGTGGCAAGAGGTGTTTGACAATAATGTGAA
The DNA here is from genome assembly GCF_019393635.1 of Dromiciops gliroides. Lineage (NCBI taxonomy): Eukaryota > Metazoa > Chordata > Mammalia > Microbiotheria > Microbiotheriidae > Dromiciops > Dromiciops gliroides. Next base: position 68,528,686 of record NC_057862.1, read on the forward strand.
GGTAAGAGATTGAGGAGAAAAAAAAGGAACAGAGGGCTTTGCTATCTGCATCCTATGGAAACTAGGGATTAGTGGACCCATCTTTCCAGGCCTCCATGCCTCTTACTGCTCCCAATATCACTCAGAGCCCCAGAGGTTCTAGGGAGAGGGGGGTCTTTGCCTCCACTCCACCACCATCTCCACAATGATGATTTTCCCCAGATGCCCTGGGTTTCTTTTTTTCTTTTTTTGGGGGGGGTGGAGGGTGGTAGGGGGTGGGGAGTATAATAAACGTTTTTATTTAAAGTTTTAAGTTCCAAATTCTATCCCTCCTTTCCTTCCTCCCACCCTTCCTGAGGCAATAAGCAATCAGATATAGGTTATATATGTGCAATTATATAAAACATTACTATATTAGCCATTTTGTATAAGAAAACTTGAACAAAAGAAAAAAATTAACGAAAGAAAGTGAAAAATAGCATGCCTCAATCTGTGTTCAATCAATATCAGTTTCTTTCTTTGGAGGTGGATAGTATGCTTCATCATAAGTCCTTTGGGATTGTCTTGGATAATAGAAAAGTTCATTCACAATTCTTCATCAGCCAATATTGCTGTCACTGTGCACAACATTTTCCTGGTTCTACTCACTTGACTATACATTAGTTCATATAAGTCTTTCCAAGGCCTTTCTAAAATCATCCTGCTTGTTATTTCTTAGAGCATAATAGTATTCCATTACAATCACATAGCACAGCTTGTTCAGCCATTCACCAATTGATGTGTATTCCTTTGATTTCTATTTCTTAGCCACCACAAAAAGAGCTGCTATAAATATTTTTGTACAAATAGGTCTTTTTCTCTTTTGGGGGATGTCTTTGGGATATAAACCTGGCAGTGGCATTGCTGGATCAAAGGGTATGCATGGTTTTTTGGCTCCAGATTGCTCTCCAAAATGGCTAGATCCGTTCACAACTCCAAGAGTCCCAGTTTTCCTACATCCCCTTCAACATCCAACATTTTCCTTTTTTGTTACAGTAGTCACTCTGATATGAGTGAGGTGGTACCTCCGAGTTGTTTTAATTCACATTTCTCTAATTATTAGTGATTTAGAGTACTTTTTTACATGACTCTAGATAGCTTTGATTTCTTTGCCTGAAAACTGCCTGTGTTCATATCCTTTGACCATTTATCAGTTGGGGAGTGACTCGTATTTTTATAAATTTGACTCCATTCCCTATGTATTTGAGAAAGAGGCCTTTATCAGTGGTACTGCAAAAATTCTTTCCCAGTTTTCTGCTTTCTTTGTAATTTTGGTTACATTGGTTTTTGTTTGTGCAAAAGCTTTTTAATTTTATATAATCAAAATTATCTATTTTACATTTTGTAATGCTTTCTATATCTTCTTTGGTCCTAAATTCTTCCCCTGTCCATAAATCTGACAGATAAACTATTCCATGTTCTCTTAATTTGCTGATGGTATCACCCTTTGTGTGTAAATCATATACTGGGTTAAAGACCTGGAATCCTTTCCCATGAACAAGTCCTCCCAGCTTCCTCCTAGGGTATTTCCAGAGGTGAAATCCCATTTGACCTAAACCTTGGATTTCAGAGAAGTGGGAACAGTATTTCTGCCTCCTTTTCCATCAACTCCCTCCTAACTTGAAGAACTTTCTGTCCTAACAAAGCCTCTCAGAGCTGCTGGGCTTTACCTGTCGTATCTGAGACTAAGATTTCCTGTGTCTTCAGAGACAACTAAGTGATGAAGTGGATAGAGCCCTGGCGGACCTGAGTTCAAATCTAGTCTCAGATATTTCTAGCTGTATGACCTGGGGCAAGTCACTTAACCTTTCAGCTTCAGTTTTCTCTTCAGTAAAATTGAGATGATAATAATGCCTACATCACAGGGTTGTTGCGAGCATCAAATGACATATTTAAAGTACAATATAAATGTGACCTACTATTATTACTATCATCATTGTTATTGTTATGATTCTTATATAGTGTTCAGTCTGTACTCCCTATACCCCAGAGTGATGGCTGCCTATCTCCAGGAGCATTTGGAGTCACTTGGTCTTTTGAGCTGCCCCGTGGTGTGGGTCTCCCACCACCCACCCCTTTGGCTTATTTCCAGGACACTTCTAAGTACAGTTGACCAGGCTCTTTGGCACTCTTTTACCCCCACCTGCCCTCCTTTCCCCACACATCCCCACCCAAGTTTTGACCTGTGGTTAGAAAAATCTCCCACTCTAGACAGGAGGAGGGACAGAAAAATGTTTGGATTCCCATGTCTTCTGTATTCCTGCCTCTATTTTCCAACCCCAGTACTGGGAGGGACTTAGCACAGCGAGGATCCTAGGTCTAAGATTTGGAAAGGAGAGATGCCTTGCCCTGACAAGTGGCAGCTTTTGCTGAGGTATAAGGGACATAGTCAGGGGGAACATAGGCTTTTAGAAGGTGCTCTAACATCATCCCTTTTTAGGGTCATGGTTTTGCAGTGAGGCAGGGACAATAAGGACATCAAACAGGTTTTGGTCCTTTTTGGAGGGTTTGTTTCGGCCTGTATGAGGCTGTGAGTTCTTGTGAAAATGACATGGTTCTTCCCCCTAACATAGGTGTGTCTTTTTTGTCGTTTCTTGTAACCAGCTGAGGCCAGACACAGTGGTGCATGTCTGGAAGGAAACAAAGCCTGTACCATATGCCCTGGAGATGCAGAACGTCACGAACGCAGGCTACCGTGTCTTGTTGTCTGCTCCCTGGTACCTGAACCGCATCTCCTATGGGCAGGATTGGCAGCAGCTCTACATGGTGGAGCCCCTGGACTTTGAAGGTTTGTGGATACAGACCATTCCTTCCCTGAGGAAGTCCCTGGAATCTACCTGATAGAGTAAATGTGGGGAATGGAAGTCCAGAGGGTTTGGTTCAGAAGGGGATTGGGGAATTAAAAATATTCAGCACTTCTCAAAGCTGCCCACAAATAAATCTTTTCATTATGCCCTGACATCATGGACCTGTTGAATAACATTTTCTCTTTATGGGTTTGTCCGTAGTCCCTGGCGTTGCTTCATGTTGAGTTTGTATTCCCTTAGGCAGCCCTGAGCAGAAGTCTCTGGTTATTGGGGGCGAAGCCTGCATGTGGGGCGAATATGTGGACGTGACAAATCTGACCCCCAGACTCTGGTAAGCATCGAGGGGAGGAAGCAGAACTGGCCAGGGAAGGGGAAGAGGACAGTGGAGAGTCAGTCAAGAGAAGCTGGGAAACAGGGCTTTAAATGGGGGCAGGAGAGAGGGATGTGGAGAAGGGGTGTGATCACTTCCAACAGGCCCAGACTGACCCAGACTTACTTCTACACTCCAGGTATTTTTTCCCTCCACCTCCCCTCATCTTCTGGTCAAAACTAAGTGTTAGCCTCATGATCCCTTCAGTTTATCTAACCTGTCTTGTCTTAACATGCTGGGCCAGTAGTTAAGATAGACAGGGTACTTAAGAAGCAAGGGCCTAAGTCATTTGCCCAGGGTCAGTCAATGGCAGAACCAGACCTCCAGCCTCTGGCGTCAGGTCGACCCTGGGTGTTCACTACCCTTTGCTTTTCCTGGGCACTCCCAGCGTCTAGGGCATCATATATCACACCCAGTTCACTGGTGCTCAACTACCTGCTGCTGCTGCTCTGCATACTATGTAGCCCCAAGACCCCAGGGCCACCACCTCCACCCCCCTGCCTGTGCCCCATGACCTCAAGAGGGAAACATGATGGTGGGAGGCATCTTAATGCAGAACAGAGCCCACAGGCTAGAATCAGGAGACCTGGGTTCAAATCCCACCTCTGGCTATCTCTGACCTTGGGCAACTCCCTTAACATCCCTGCATCTCAGTTTCATTATCTGTTCAAGGAGGGGGCGGGAGTGGATGGCCTCTGGTGTCCCTTCCCCTGATGCTCTAAACCCCTCCTAAGCCATTTCTTCCAAGACCCTTTTCATATTTGTTGCCTTCTTTTGTCCATAAGCCAGAGAAGGCAGGATTTGTTATCCCTGTTTTAGAGAAGAGGTAGTTAAGGCCCAGAGAGATGAAATAACCTATTCTAGATCACAGTGTGGCAGCAGCTCAGCTGTAAGGCTCTCATCCCCAGCACCATCCCAGGCGCATCAGCCTACCCCTTTCCTGTTTGTGTCATATGCGCAACTCACAGCCCAGCCGAGAAGTTTGACCAGGGGCTGGGTCTGTGTCCCCTTCCAGGCCCAGGGGAGGAGCTGTGGCAGAGAGGCTTTGGAGCAGCCAGTCAGTGAGGGATGTGGATTTGGCGTATGAACGGCTGGCACACTTCCGGTGTGAGCTGCTCAGGTAGGAGGGGCAGGAATTGGTAATTCTCCTTATTTCTCTGGCTTCAATCCAGTGGCGTGGGTTGGGAATAGAGCCTAACTCCTAAGAGACTTCTTGCAGTCTATCCTCCGTCTCTTCAAACATTGTTAAGCTAGGTTGTTTTCAATAATTTTTTGTTGGGGAGAGGGAGTGGAAGATTCCCTGAAGCCAAGAGTTAGTTTTCCATAATTGGTTCATTTCCAGATTCATTGCACCCCTACCCAGGCAGATGATCATTGTAGAAAGACTCCTGGGTCAGCAGTAAGATTGGGTGTCCAATCCAGCCTTTGTGGTTTTGAGCACATAACTTGTCCCGGAGCCTCTGTTTCCTACCAAATGAAACGAGGTGATTAGACAATGATCTTTAAGGTCTTTGAACTTTAAACTTCTCTGAATCTTATGTATCTGCAAGTGGGGCCCTGAGATTTTAGATCACCAAGTCACTGTGAATCTGCGTCCCCCAACTTAGGTTTGTTCTAGTACCTTTGTGATCAAAGCTGAGACTTCTGGTGCCTAAGATCTCAGGCAAGCTGGCCTGGGATTGTCCATGGCATGGCCCCCATTGCCCCCCTCCTAAAGCCCTTCATGCTTCCTGTGCCTGGAGTGGCCTTCCTCCTAAGCTGGAGCTCTAAGGATCTTCAGCTTTTTTCCATGCTCAGCCCAAGTGCTCTGTCCTCTGGGCACTCTTCTCCACTCCTAAAACCAGCTTGTTTTTACCACCCTCTGTGTGTATGTCTTGTATCCAACAGCAGAATGTACGTTTCTTGAGGACAGGAACTGTTTTAGATTTGTATCCCCAGGCACATAACAAGTGATTGTTGAATTGAACTTAATGGCTTTGTACTGAAATGTGCCCTTAGATACTGACAGGATACCCAGCTTGTTGAGTGTCCTTCCTCCCCTTTCTTTGCTTCACAAGAGGGTTTCAAGGGCAGAGGAGATGGTGGGCTTATGGTCATTGGGTTCAATGCTTTTCTGGAGAAAGCTGATGAAAAAGATCTCAAGCATCATTTCTATCCGTTGTTCCTCCCCATCACTAGTCCTCTCTGTCCCCGCCTTCCCAGGTGACCCAGTTTCTCCTTTTTGTCTTTTTACAGACGAGGTGTCCAGGCCCAGCCTCTCTATGTTGGCTACTGTGAGCATGAATATTTCCAAAACCACAAAGCAAGGTCATCCTTGAACTTAGTCTAGATGTGTTGATCACCTGAGAACTTGGGTCATGCCAGGCTGGCTCCCTAGCTTAACCCAAATGATGAGCAGGGCAGGGGGTTGAGGTCATGCTGTGATTGAAGTACAATAAAGGATTTTGTGACAAATTACTTTTGTGGCCTCACTAATCAGTCATAGTAACTCCAATCCAGACAGCAGTTCTTACTATTTCTTCTCCAGCCTCAGGAAAGCATTCAACAACAATTGCATTTGAGCAGTTTGGTGGCTCAGAATAAATCTTCCCCTGAACTTTAGCAATCCCCTCCCCAGTCTTTGGACTAACCCCCTATTATTGACCATGGGCTAAAAGCAGCTAGTCTTACTGTAACCCCTGAAGAAAAGGGGCCCTTCTTCCCAAGGTTTAGAATAGGTCTTGAATATAGCTCTCCTTGCCTAACACTCTTCACACTCTAGTCATATTAAAGGCAGGGACTGTTACTTTTCTGGACTCTCCAATTCAAGGCACCGAGGCGCCCTACATATATTGGAGGACTGAATATGAGACTCTCCTCCATCCCAAATCAAACTTCCAGATCTACTTGCCGGTTCCACAAATGCCTGCCTGCCAAGGCTTTTATTGAAAACTTCTTATGGGCCTGGGCTTGAAAGATAAAAGATGTAGTGTTTGGTCTCTGGGGAGGGACCAGTCTAGAGGAGCCAGGAAACACACTAGAAAAGATGAACTGCCTTTTATTGCTAGCCATGGAAGTGCCTGCTGAATGTTACAGTGTGGAGAGCAATTCCTCCTTTGGTGGGCGGGCCAGCATCCTCCATCAGTCTCCCCAGGCTGCCTTCTGTTTGGAGCTTCAGTAATGATGCTGGCCAGTGACTCTTGCCACTCCTGGAACCTTCCCTCCTCCTGATAGCTGGTACTGTCTCCCTGCCTGCCTGTTAGGCTGAGGCCTCATCAAATCTTCAGGCACCCCAAAGGCTTCTGGGGAAAGACTCCAACTGCCTGAACAGCTTGGCTGTTCTGAACCACCCCCCAACCGGGACAAGTCAGGTAGCATAGACACCAGATGGACAGATAACTCCAAAGACCCCACTAGGGCTTTAAGAGCTTTCTCCAGCTTCCCACCCCACCCCACCCCCTCAACAAGGCTTCCGGGGCAGCTAGGTGGTACAGTGGATAGAGCACCGGCCCTGGATTCAGGAGTACCTGAGTTCAAATCCGACCTCAGACACTTAACACTTACTAGCTGTGTGACCCTGGGCAAGTCACTTAGCCCCAATTGCCTTACCGGAAAAAACAAAAAAAAACAAGGCTTCCGCCACACATTCACTTTTCTGCCTCCAAGCATCCTCTGAGTAGAGGAACTGGACTGTTAGCCTTGCATTTGAGGGACTTCACATGGAAAAGGGATTAAGAAATGGCTGGATTAGATTCCTTGCCTTCCCTCTTGCTACCTCCGAGACCTTGGGAAAGGCACTTTTTTGAGCCTGATCATCGAGACGAGCACCTAAGAAGCCAAACTTCACAAATGCACTCCATCTCCCAGCTAGGCGTTCTCATTTCCATTCCCCTGGCCCAGAATTCTCCTTGTTTCTCCTGGCTTTCTCCAAGTCTGGGCTTTACATCCGATGAAGCCTTACCAACCTCCCTTAGCGCTAGAGACTTATCTCCTAACTTCTGTACGTGTCCTGTTTGGACGGTCATTTACGTGTTATCTCCTCCATTAGATTTGAGGGCAGAGGCTGCTTTTCACCTTTATAATGCCAGTGCTTGGCAGCATGCCTGGCATAGCAGGCATTTAATAAATGCTTCTTGACATATAAAACCCAGACAGGTCTGAACACAAAGGGGCATGAAAGTTAGAAATGGGCTGGACCGGGGCAGCTAGGTGGCGCAGTGGATAGAGCACCAGCCCTGGATTCAGGAGTACCTGAGTTCAAATCCGGCCTCAGAAACTTAACACTTACTAGCTGTGTGACCCTGGGCAAGTCACTTAACCCCAATTGCCTCACTAAAAAAATAAAATAAAACAAAAAAGAAATGGGCTGGACCCCTGAAGTCTGAAGGGAGAATGCCCTCCCGTGCCCTCCCAAGCCTCAGTCTGCAGCCTGGAGGAGGGGACTAATTTCAAAGTGATTCCTCTTCATTTAAAAAGATTCAATTATGTTGGGGATAGTCCTCAGCTTCAGTACCACACATCAGCGGGCCCCTTTTATCTGCGTCCCATTATACTTACCTGTCTTCTGAAGGGCGGCCAGTAGGGGGCAGTGCTGCCCCGGACATGCTACAGTCCCACTAGTGGGCTTAGGGAAAAGGTGGCTTAGTCTTCATTCTTGTATTTCCCTAGAAGAAAAGTGAAAGTGAAGGGGTGGGGGCTGTATATTTGGGTCACAGAAGTTCAGAGCTGCAAAGGCTGTCTACTCCATGGCTTGCCTCCCAAAAGAATCTCCACTCCAAGATAACCCGACACAGACATCCAGCCTTTGCTTGAAAGCCAAGGAGAAGCCACAATCCCTGGAGCCCTTGGGGTCCTACCCTGACCCCAAACACCCCTTCCCCCGATGCTCTTGCACACTTAGACTGAGCTGGCACGGGAGTCACAGCCTGTTCCCCCACTCCCCTGTAGCTGGCTACCCCACCTTTCCCCTCCACCCCCTCCATGGCTCCCATCCTGGTCTACTCTGGGAGAGGAGGAATTGCCCGGTAAATGTCCAGCTCTCTGGACATCTCAGAGCTGTCAAGCAGTCTACCTTCAGCCCTAGGTGTGAGGGATCTAGGGAGGGAAGGTCTGGGAGAAGAGAAAGAGGAGTCACAGGGCTGGGTGGGCAGGGACAGGGGAGCCTTCCATAGCTCTCAATACCCCCAATGTCTTCCTTGTGAGAGGATTCTGAGTTTCCTCAGTAGAGAGGAAAGCAGAGACAATGCAAGATGCTGGGAACCATCATTATTTCTAAATCTAATTTCCTTTTCATGTACCCAAAGGGTATTGTACATCCTGTGTTAATGACTACAATACTTTTTTTTTTAATTTCAAAGGTCCTCACTGATTCCTAGCTGGCTCTCACATCATCCCTGTCAGATCGTACACAATAGCAAATTAAAAATAAACTTTCCAGGGGCAGCTAGTGCAGTGGATAAAGCACCGGCCCTGGATTCAGAAGTACCTGAGTTCAAATCCGGCCTCAGACACTTGACACTTACTAGCTGTGTGACCCTGGGCAAGTCACTTAACCCCCATTGCTCCACACAAAACAAAACAAACAAACCAATAAAGAAGTTCAGTATTCGAACCCAAAATAAACTTTCTGGAAAGAGTTTGACCCAAGCACAGAACGGTCCAGACACAAGCGCACAGAGAAATGCTCAGGTCCCTTATCTACAGGAGGCATTTTTAATAAATGTTTGTTGAACTAAGAGACACCTACATGGGGGCTGGGAGAGGCACTGGAGGCGGGGATGGAGATGGTAATAGAGCTAGTGGGGGGAGGGGGTCGGTGCTCAGTGGGTAGAGCAAAGGACTCACAGAAGACTTAAGGTCTAATCCTGGCCCTGCCCCTTACTAAGGCTCCTTCCAGCCTCTTTGATAAAGTGAGGGTAAGACTTCCTCACAGGGAGGTAGTGAGACTTCTTAGTGTCTTAATTCACCTGTAAATGCCCCAGCCCTGGGTCAAGGACCTTAGAGGCAGCCAAGGTAGCTCTACAAGTAGGTATCTTATTATTATCATTATTTATTATCACTGCCTGCCTTGCTAGAATGCCTGAAATTCCACCACCAAAGAGTTATTTTGGGAGGGTTAGGTTTTTCTTTCTTTCTTTTTTTTTTTTTGGGGGGGGGTGTCTCTAAAAGTTCCCTATCAGAGTACAAACTACTCCTTTTCAGATGTTGTCCTTTGTTCTCAAAGAGGACCATGACATCAAGAGGTGATGTTATGACTTGCAGTGAATTAGATTTAAGTGAGGGAGAGCTGTGCAAAGTCACCAGCCTCATTCTCTCCTTTAGAGCCATCTGGGTCCAGTGGCAAGATATACATCATGATGATTGGAGGTGGCCCCGGATGTTCAAGGCAATTGGGAGTAAGTGACTTGCCCAGGGTCACATAGCTAGTAAATGTCTGAGGTGAAATTTGAACTCAGGTCCTCCCAACTTCAGGGCCACTGCTCTATCCACCTGGCTGCCCCACTCGATCAGATAGTGGGAAGAGGAAGCAACCTAAAACCAGGGGAGTGCTGGAGCCAGCTGGCTCAGGCCTGAGAGAGATAGCCATTTGAAATTGTTTTCAGCATGAACATTTACAACTCAGAAATTGTCAATAACTACAAATCAGGGCTTCATTTATTGTTTTGTTGATTGTCTAGATTTAAGAAGATGATAGAGAAAAATATCGATAACAGATTAAACTTAAATGTGTCATTTGTACATTTTTTTTCAGAGATCTGGTTGTTAAACATTTACCAGCACACCCCTCCTTTAAGCTAGTACCAGCCAATGGTGCTGGGGGAATGAAATGTATCTTCACTCTGAATTTGAGTCAAAGGACCTAGATTCAAATCCTAGTCTTGCTATACTTACTAGCTGAAAAAAAGTAAGCAAGCATATATTAAGTGCCTACTATGTTCCAGACACTATGCTAAGCACTTTCAGAATATTCTCCCACTTGATCATCACTACAAGCATGGGAGAAAGGGGATGTTATTATCCCCACTTTACAGTTGAGGAAATTGAAGCAAACAGGGGTTGTGACTTGTCCAGGGTCACCCAGCTAATAAGTATCTGAGGCTTCATTTGAACCCAGGTCTTCCTGACTCCAGGACAAGGGCTCTATCCATTGTGCCACCCAGCTCACTCTGGACAAGTGACTTAACCTCCCTGGGTCTCAGTTTCCTCAAGTAAAAAAGGGGGTGGATCTCTAAGGTCCCTCCTGGGTCTGTCTATGAACCTGTATAAAATGATTTCTTTTTTCATTGTAAAGCATAATACCAATACAACAAATACTTTTAGTGGTGATGGTGCTATCCCCTTCGCCCCAATCCCAGGAGACCAGGCAAGCTTCCTTAATACAGGGAATTACTAGTCAACAATTTCTTAGCTTCACAATCTTTCGAACCTCTTCCTCCCACCCTGGCAGAAGACTGTCCATGTACCTGAAGCTCAGAAACAGCAAACCACCCTTGATTTGGGGAGAGAAAACAAGGCGGAAGTCATAGACCCCACTGAGACCACTGCTGGCACATTTACTAAGGTGCTTATAAAAAGCCAACTAAAAGCATGAAAATGGACTTAAGGAGAAATCCATTAACTAATTATTAGCAGCTCTAATTCTTTCATAGTCTCAAAGGCTCCACTACAGCCATCATTATGGCCCTGAGGAATTCATCTGATTATGGATTATGGAAAGTATCTCAAGGAGATATGTAGGAATGGAAAAGACTGGAGATAGAGGCAGGACTTCTCTAAGGAACCCCCCCCTTTTCTTCAAGAGGACTAAGTCCCAGCTGATTGATCACAGGCCTATTATAAGACCTCCTTAATGCAAAGGCCCTCCCTCTGTGATTATCTACAATTTATCCTGTCTATAACTTGTTTCTACATATTTATTAGTATGTTAGACTGGAAGCTCATCAAGAGCAGGGACTGGTTTGCCTTCCTCTGCATCCCTACGATACTTAGCACAATCCCTGGCACACGGTATATGCTTAATAAATGCTTGTTGAGTTGTTGATTATTAAACCACTCATCTCCATGAGTTCAAATCCAACCTCAGATGCTTACTAGCTGAGTGGCCCTTAGCAAGTCACTTAACCCTGTTTGCCTTAGTTTCCTCATCTGTAAAATGAGCTAAAGAAGGAAATGGCAAACCACTCTAGTATCTCTGCCAAGAAAACCCCAAACTGGGTGACCAGGAGTAGGACGTGATTGAAACAGCTGAACAACAACAAACCACTTAGTTAAAAAGAAAACCTATTGCACAAAGGGACAGTTCTAGGCCTTCATTCTAAACAACTTTAAAACAGAAAGAAAAGTAAACAAAGCCTACCCAGGAAAATGAAGCAAGACGTACACTCACTTGAAATCACTCTGGGGTATTGTTTTGTTTAATTGAGGGCTTCTTTTTGGGGGGTGGGGGGAATTGTTGGGGCTTGGGATTATTATGTTCTTGTGTTTGCTCTTTTGTCTTTTGTCCTTGTTCATCTGTGCAAACGCTTATGTGTCCATGAAAGTTAGAACAAAAGTTTATTAATAAAAATATCTTAAAAGTAAAAATGAAACTCTGCAAGACCAATCTGTAATTCCCACCCCAGAATCTGGCAGAATAGGGCTCACAATGTATCCTCCCAGGGATCTTCTCCCTTCCACATTTTGTTCTCTGGGTCCTTGAAGATGATAACTCTATAATGATCTTTTGTGCACTGAACTAATTTGGCTATACATAAAAGAAACAAAATATTGCAAGGCCATGCTGAGGCAGAAAGAGATATGATAAAAGACAGTCTTTCTGTGGGAAAGCAGGAGTGCCAATAATAGCTTGGGATTTTGTAGTTTAGAAATGTGTACACAGAACCGAAGGCAAACTTGGGGGGCGGGGCTTGGAGAGGGCCAGGAGCACTTTCCCTCTCTGCATCTGGGCTCACAGGTGCTCACTCTGAGTGCCTGAACTAAGATGTTTGGGTTTTTTGGTTTTGTTTTTTTTGTGGGTCAGTGAGGGTAAAGTGACTTGCCCAGGGTCATACAGCTAGTAAGTGTCAAGTGTTTGAGGTCAGATCTGAACTCAGGTCCTCCTGAATCCAGGGCTGGTGCTTGATCCATTGCACCACCTAGCTGCCCCAGTGGGAATGGAGAGGAAGGGAGACATAGGAGACTGTCGAGTCAGAGTCAAGAATACTTAGCAAAATCAGATTATCATTTTGGAAAGAACATTGCATATGACCTCCAAAGATCTAAATCTCAATTCTAGCTTCAACCAGCATGATGTTAGGTGATTCAGTTCTCCACTGGCCTCCGGTTCCCAGTCTGTAAAGGAGGTTGGATTAAGTGGCCTCTAAAGTCCTTTCCCAGCCTTAAAGTCTAAGAGCCTACAATGAGGCAGCTGGGAGAATCAAAGACAGCTGAGGTCAGGAACCTGGGAGGTTCATGGCACCATCCCCAGGGACGTGTCCAGAGGCCACTGGAATCAGAGTGAAGGGGTATCCTGTGCCACTCTCAAGTAAGGCAGAAGGGGTACATCAAGTCCCAGAGAATGGACTCTCAGCCTAGTGAATCATGCACACGATGCAAGGCTGGGCCCAAAGTACTTCATCTAAGAACAGCTGAATAACTCTGGATACTGTCTACTAAGCACCAGGTTGTTTTCTTGTATACATTTTCTCAGTTTCTTATGGCCCCATTCATAATACTTGTGTGTATGTGTGTGTGTGTGTGTAGTGTATATATAAATATATATGTGTATATATAAATATATATATGTGTATATGTACATATATGTGTCTATATGCAGGTGTGCATATGTGTCTCTATGCATGTGTGCATATGTGTCTCTATGCATGTGTGCATACGTGTCTCTGTGCATGTGTGCATACGTGTCTCTGTGCATGTGTGCATACGTGTCTCTGTGCATGTGTGTCTATATGCGTGTGTGCGTGTGTCTATATGCGCATGTGTGTCTATATGCATGTGTGCATGTGTCTATATGCATGAGTGCATATGTGTCTATATGCGTGTGTGCATGTATGTCTATATGCATGTGTGTATACACACATACACATTTTCCCCTGTGAATAACACCCCTCCATCCCCCAAAATAAATAATAAAAAAATAAGAGTAGCAGCCAAAGTAAATAATAAATAATAATAAAAAATAAGAGCAGCAGCCAAAGTAAATAATAAATAAGAGTAATAAATAAGAGTAGCAGCCAAAGTAAATTATAAATAATAATAATAAATAAAAAATAATAATAAAAAATGAGAGTAGCAGCCAAAGTAAGAAGGGGAATAAGGAGTGGCAGAGGAAAGGGAATGAGAAATAAGTCAATCGGTACAGCAGATCCCAGAACCCAGTGAGCCCAACAGATTCAGGGAACAAAAGGTTAGTGTGCCAAATGCCTTGAGCTAGAATTTAGCTAGAGTTGGACTTGATGGCGTCTGGGGTCTCTTCTGTCTCTAAAATTATGATCCTTTGATATCCTCCAAGCCAAGGGCTAGTACTTGAAAAGCCGTCCTGCGATGTAGGGTCTTGTCCTTCAAGGAGGTGATTGAAGAAATGGCCTGAAAGGGGCCCCGTTAACCCAATGACACCTCCTTTTCCCTATCCCCAAGCAGCACCCTAAATTTAGCTACAGTAGAACCTCTAAGCTCCATGAGGCCTAAAACAAGCAAGTAACAAAGAATCAGAGCTGCTAAGAATTAACTGATGGTTTACTTGTTGGGCCTTGAGCCTGATTCAGAAACAGGAGGCTCTGTGGGTCCACAGAAGGGGAAGAGGGGATGAGGACGTAGCTCTCTGACCAATACAATCTTTGGGCTCCAGGTCCAGAAAAAGCTTCTGTGCCACCTTTGTTGTCCTGTATTCCATAAACAATCCACTAGCTCTTTTTCTTCCCCCAGCATCACTAACCCATTATCTCCAAAGAGCTTTCTCCCACTCATCAAAATGAGATAATATTTGTAAAGCACAGTATCAGGCCCATAGGAGATGCTTAATAAAACTTGACTTTCCTTTATTCCCCACTCCCACCCCCGGTCCCGGTCCCTCCACTCTTCTAGAAGGTGGTTTCCAGCAAACTAATAGCCTAATCCTTGAATCATAAGCAGTGGGCCATTAGAGTTTATTGTCTGGCAGAAGCAGGGAGGAGTGGAAGACCGGAGTATAACAGAAAGATTGTCCTGGGTTATTGAGTTGGATTGAAGTCCTAAAATGAGCCAGCCAGGTTTGTTCTGTATCATAAAGAGTAATGGTATTCTTATTCAGAATCAGAATCATGTAATCTCCAATTTGGTTGGAACCCCTGAGGTCGTCTAACCAACACATCTTTGACCTAGAATCCTCTGGAGGACATCCTCCAATGGACTTGTTTGAAGACTGCTAGTGTTCTCCTCGACGGAGAGCAGGATCAAATGCTGAAGACAGAATCCCAGCAGTGTTCATCTTAACATGTATAGAAAGTGTATATAAAAATGAGGAAAAGCACTCCATTTTCATTGAGATAGGAAGGAGTAAGACCATTGGGCCTTTCAATGGTATTCAGGGTTCCTCTGGGAAGCTTTTGGGGGAACTGAGCTTTTACAATTAGATTTAGGATTTCCTTCAAAGCTTCTACCTCCCCTCAGGGCTCACACATAACAAAGTGACTCCAAGGGCCACATACGTATTTACACTAGACATGGGAGACCAGAAGTAGGCAAGGCAAGAATATATACAAAACAACTGCAGGGTAGTTGGGGAGAGAGGTCATTAATAGTGGGCAGATCAAGAAAGGCTTCATTGAAAAGGTAGTACTTGGGGGCAGCTAGATGGCGCAGTGGTTAAAGCGCTGGCCCTGGATTCAGGAGTACCTGAGTTCAAATCTGGCCTCAGACACTTGACACTTACTAGCTGTGTGACCCTGGGCAAGTCACTTACCCCCATTGCCCCGCCCAAAAAAAAAAAAAAAAGAAACAAACAAAAGGTAGTACTTGCTGCTTGAGCTACAGAGGGACTTTATAAGGCAGAGGTGAGGAGAAAGGGCTTCCAGGCCTGAGGATGGCCAGGTTTGTTCTGTGTCATAGGAAACAGGAAAGAGATGGAATGAAATGAGAGGTAGTGTGCCATCTATGAAGAACAGTTAGAAAGTCAGTTCACCTGGATTGCAGAGCATGGGAGGAGGAAAATATAGAACAATCCCAGAAACAGAGGTTGGGATTGTGTTGGGAGGGGCTTTAAAGCCAAACAGTAGAGTTTATCCCATTTAATCCTGTTTGTCCCTAATGGATTTCCTATCTCACTCCTCCACAGAAGTTGTTCCAAA
Source organism: Dromiciops gliroides (assembly GCF_019393635.1). NCBI lineage: Eukaryota > Metazoa > Chordata > Mammalia > Microbiotheria > Microbiotheriidae > Dromiciops > Dromiciops gliroides. The sequence continues at coordinate 68,544,180 of NC_057862.1, forward strand.
CCTTCTTTGCCAGTATCTTCTCTGAACTTCAGTCCCGAATCACCAAATACCTATTGGACATTTCAACCTGGATGTCCCAGAGAGACGTTGAATTCCCCATGTCCAAAACAGAATTCTTCTTTCCTTCAAACCCAATCATCTTCACCCAAACTTCCTTATTTCAGTCAAAGGTACCACCACTCTTACAGTCTCCTAGTTTTGTCATCTTACCATCATCTTCAGCTCCTCTCTCTCCAATGCAAATACCTAATGGGTACCAGATCTTGCCATGCCCACCCGCCTGATGTGTGTCTGGTCCAATTTCTCTCTATTCATAGTTTAGACTTGAGCTCAGGACCTTATCACCTCACACCTGGATTATGGCAACAGATCCTTGCTTGGTGTCCCAGCCTCTGGTTTTTACCTCTCCAATGCATCCTAAACACCCCAATGCCAAAGTGATCTTCCTTAAGCATAGATACAACTATGTTCCTCCCCAGCTTAATTCTAGTAATTCCCTATTATCTCTAAGGGAATATATGAACTTCTTTCTCTGTTTAGCTTTTAAAGCCCTTTACAATCAGGTCCCAAAGTGTTCTGATCTTATTGTCCATTATTCCCCTTTCCACACTGAGGTCTAGATAAACTGACCTCTGTCCTTCATACAGAACATTCATCTTCAGTCTCCTTGCCCTTGCACTGGTAATCCTCCATGCCTGGAAATCACTTTGTCCTTGCCTTCACTTCATTAAATTCCCCTCTTCCTTTAAAATGCTGTTCAAGCAACACTCAACAGTTAATCTTTTCCTGATTCCCCCAACTGCTGGTGTCTTCCTCCCTAATTATTTTGTATTTGTTTCTATTTATTCACTATATATTTATATATATATATATTTTTTCTCTATCCCATTAGAATGTAAGCTGTATGAGTGTAGGCAAGTGAAAGAGAATGAGGATTTGTAAATATTGGGCAAATGTGCCAGGGCCTTATGCTAAGCACTTTACAAATATTATCTCATTTTATCCTCAAAACAACCCTATGAGGGGGATGCTACTTTTTTACTCATTTGCAGTTGAGGAATCTAAGGCAGACAGAGTTAAGTGACTTAGCCAGAGTCACATAGCTAATAAGTATCTGAAGCTGAATTTGAACTCAGGTCTTCCTGACTCCTGACCCAGCAGTTTATCTACTTCACCACTTTATTTTACTTGAAACCCATCACCTAGCATAAAGTAGGCATTTAATAAATGGTGTTTAATAAAAGCTTGCCCTTGAGGTAGGTGGAGGCGGAGGAGGAGAGATCAGGGAACCAAGAGGACACTTACTGTCCCCTAGAGTCACTTTACAGAATCTTTGAGATAAAAGGGATATCAGAGGTAACCCAGTCCAACCCATGCCCAAGGGTGCCCTTTTCAGTATCCTCAACAAGCGGTCATCTAGTCTTTGCTTTATGCCTCATGCCTTTTCCCCACTTTAGGATGGGCAGGTTAAGAAGCTTGGCCTTTTCTCTTATGGCCTTTCTCTTTTCCCTGTGTCTGTCTGTCTCTGTCTCCTCCTTTTCCCCCATCCCCCTACCTATCCAACTCTGGGGCTCTGTTCACTTTTCTTTTTTGTCTTGGTCCCTGTGTTTCTCTCTATCTCTCCCCCAGATGAGTCCCAGGTAGTAGAGGAAGTACTTTTCTGGCTATGGCTAACAACCTCCCTCCAATTTACCCCCACCAAAAAACCCGGAGGCCTCACAGATGGTGTAAACGCCTCTAGGGGCTCTTTCATGCTTGGCTGGAAGCAGGACTGAGCTGTGCCATGGACCAGATTCCATCAGGCTCTTTGGCTGTGCAGAGGTGTTAAACACTTAGCACCGAGCATGCGTGAATAAGTGTATGCATGAATGTATTCATTCCTTTGCCTTCCAAACCCCAGAACACAGTAATCCTCCTCGTGGGAAAATGTGCATCTCCAATTCCCTCCCAGAGGTGCCCACCCACACCCCATACCACAGACATTTTTACAAATACCCTGGATCGCTGGTACATGGCCCAGAGAGGCTACTTGCTACATTAAAGAAAACTGCTGTTAAAAGAACAAGGTAGGGGGCAACTAGGTGGCGCAGTGGATAAAGCACTGGCCTTGGATTCAGGAGGACCTGAATTCAAATCCAGCCTCAGACACTTGACACTTAACTAGCTGTGTGACCCTGGGCAAGTCACTTAACCCTCATTGCCCTGCAAAAACAAAAACAAAAAAACAGTACCTTGTTCTTTTTTTTGTGTGATTCTGGGGGCAAGTCACTTAACTCTCATTGCCCCAGCCCAAACAAACAAAAAAGAACAAGGTAGGTGTGAGGAAATGGGGATTGGGCTCCTCTCAATCTGGAAAAGGTCTGCCTCTCCTCTCCCCCCCTCCCGCCCCCCCCCCCCCAAGCAAACAAAAATCACATGATTCAAGGAAACCCTAGGCTGGTCACAATTAGATCTGCTTCTGAGCTGTGTCCATGTCGGGGAGGAGTTTGAAGAGTTGTACCTGTATCTCCTCCCCCATTGGCTAAGGAATACTGCCTTCTGATTAGCTAGTTTTTGGCCCATGGATTGTAATCCTTGAGTAATTGGTGAAGAAGGGGAGGGATCAGTTGTTTTAGGAGATAAAAAGGCCTGTGAGCCTCCATGTTGTTGTTCACTCCATTAAGGGGTGTCCCGTTCTCAGAGAATGACAATAAATGAGCCTTTGATACATCATCAATGCCGAGTTACAGAAGTTATTGGAGTGATATTTCTCACAGTAGGGAACTGAGTTATGGCTCCTAAAGAGCCCTTCAGGACAAAGGCTGCCCTCCCTCCCTGAGGCAGCATGACACCCACATTATATCTCCCTGTAGGGGTTCTCTCTAGGGACATACAGCAGAACCCTAGCTGTAGGCATCTGGGGACCTCAAAGAAGGAACAGGGAGGCCCCAGAGCACCTTAACCCTCTGTTTCCAAGCCAGAGCTTGGATACTGATACTGGGAGCAAAAAGAACATCCCTGGTCTTACATCAAGACTCTTCCACTGAGGGTTCCCCTCCTCAATCAGCCAAGATGCTTTTGTTGCCCTGTCTTCACCTTCCAGGTGCTCACAGCCTAGTTGGGAAGACATGAACAGGAGAGTGTTACCAGAAAGAACAGTAAAGTGGAGAGGATAGAGAACCAGCCTCCAAGTCAAGAAGCCCTAGCCTGTGAGCTCTGAGTATGTGACTTGGGAAAAGTTGCTTAAGCTCTTGTTGCTCTTGGCAAACCCTCCAAGGCTATAAATTGCAAAGAAAGTAAGTGCCCATCTGCATTGATAAAGGTAGTTCCTTCAAATAGTAGTTCCCTATATCACTGAAATTCCAGATCTAGTTCCTATCCCCTATGCCTACATAGAATATTGTGATGTTTAAAATCTAAATGTGGGTCCTAATCTGCACCCCACCCCAGTTTTTTGTGGGGGGAAACTGGCTAAGACTTACTGATAAATTCAGCAAGAGTTTAGGCTTTTAAGGAATTATTTAAAGCATATTAGAAGTTAGTGAAGAGAGAGAATGGAAAACCCTATTCTAGATCTATTTGGTATAGCCAGAGAGAAACCCTTGCTTTTCCTAGCAGTCCACATGAAGTCCCTCACCAAAGTCCTAGACGAAAAGGGGGACCATCCCTTTCTCTGTCTGCTGCCACCAAGCCAGTTCCTGACGAAAAGAGAGAGATCCAGCGAGCCAGCCTCCTCTTCCTACTTCCTGTCTCCCTCCCCAAAAAGGGAGGTCCTTCAAGCTGATTGGTTGAGGGTCATCTCCTGCTGATGTCAGTAGGATAGCCTCTGAGAACCACACCCTACTCAAGGCCAGCCAGGTGTGGTCTTGATTTAATCATTCTTAAGTAGGTTCTCAGTCAATTTCTCAGCCTCACCCAATTCAATCAATTCTAAATCAGTCTTCAGGTGGGACTCCTGGGTGTCTGCCAAATCCCATTATTTTATCACAATATGTAGTAAATACCTCTACTAAAAGTCCTCATATGATGTCTCTTCATGGAATAGAGATGACCCTCACTCTTGAAGGTCATACTAAGTTCAAGCTTTTGCAGGTCCTACCAAGCTGGAAGGGCTTTGAGTACAGGGCTATCAATGGACTGTGTATGCCTATCATCTGAGGACAGATGGGTTCATAGGAGAAGGCTGGCCACCAGGTGATGAATATTTCCCCAAACCATCTCCTAAACACATAAAGAAATCACAATCTGTGTTGGTGGAGACAACACTTTTACTAGCTCCTTTTAACTATTGAATTATTCACTAAGTGACAAGCAAGTCACTAAATGACAATTTGTGCAAATAGGAGCTGCTAGAAGGAAGAGATCCCTGTAGGAAGGAATGCTCTAGCATGACAGTATGGGGGAGGTAGACGAGCTGGCCCTTGAAGAATGAATAGAATTTGGAAAGACAGAGATGATGGAAAATGCATTGGATCGGGGAGGGTGACAGACATGATGAGTAATGTTATGGAGGAGGAAATAAGTAATGAACACGGTGCCTGGATGGGGAGGAGAGTAGTTGGTGTGGAGGAAGGGGGGAGGTTCAGGGAGGTAAGGAAGCAACTTGAGCAATCTTCCTTTGTTTTCAAGAAACACTACCTCTGTAATGTGCCTAATCATTCATCCTGGCACTGCATGATGAAGGCAGTGGTTCTCACAGAGTGTGCCAGTGTTTCCCACTAGGCATGCCCTGAATGGTATGGAATTTATGCTTTCAATTATGTTCCCATGTCCAAGTCTCCCAACTCTTGTACCCCAGTTGTTTACGGCAAACACTGTACTGGGAAGGGGCAAATTTGAGAACCACTGTTGTAACAAAAAGACAGTTTCTACCTCAGTTATTTACTAGCTCTGGGAGTTTTTAGGTTAGATTCATCTGTCTGTGCCTCAGTTTCCTCAATTGTCAAATGAGAAGTTTGGACCTGGATGGCACCTCTTCTCTCCCCAGAAGGTTGCTGACTGTCAAATGAGAGGTTTGGATTGGATGGTACATTCTCAGTGGAGGACAAAACTAATGACAACAGGATAATTCCTACCCCTCAAAAAAGGCTGACCACCTACACACTAGTCCAGGGGCCTGTCTTTTTACATGTAAGGAGATGACTTTAGGAAAAGGTGCATTCCTCCCCTAAAAATATATGATTGATGAGACTTTTAAGAGAGTCAGGAGTAATGGCAGAAATGGAATTAGGGTTAGAACTCCAACCTTCAGACTTGGTCACTTATTGGACCCAGATGATATCAATCATACACTGCTAAATATGAAGACACAAGGCTTGAGTTTGAATCTTGCCCCTTCTACTTACTGCTTTGTAAGTTTGGGCAAGTAACTTAAACACTCTGAGTCTCGGTTTCCTTATCTATTAATGAATGTATAGATGATCTGTAAGGTCCAAATGAGCTCTAAATTCCATGCTCTTATAATCTCTGTTCTGAAAAAAAAAGTCTCATGCTATCTTTGTGGATAGATGGAATGCTGTGGCCTATGTGATAGTACTATTGAGTAGATTTTAAACTGCTTGAATGACTGCACCAAAGGAAGTTGTTAATGGACCAAGGTTGACTTGGGGAGGCTTCAGTGGAGTGCAACAGATTTGTCCCCAGCCCTGTGCTGTGAACATTTTTATCAATGATTTGGATAGAAAGTCCAGCAAGAATGAGGGGGGAAATTAAATAAGAGGAATTGTAATCAAGAGAGAGCTAAACTATTGCTAAGCCTATATCCAAAAAAAAAAAAAAGTTCAAAGAAAGAAAAAAGGTCCTATGTGCACAAAGATGTTTATAGAAGTTCATTTTGTGATGGCAAAACTAAAAGGATGTCCATCAGTTGGGGAATGACAACAAATTATGGTAGATGAATGTCATGAAATGTTGTAAGAAATAAGGAAATAGGGACAGCTAGGTGGTGCAGTACTGGATTCAGGAGAACTTGAGTTCAAATCCTGCCTCAGACACTTGACACTTACTAGCTGTGTGACCCTGGACAAGTCACTTAACCCTCATTGATCTGCCCAAAGAAAGAAAGAAAGAGGGGCAATTAGGTGGCTCAGTGGATAAAGCACTGGCCCTGGATTCAGGAGGACCTGAGTTCAAATCTGAACTCAGACACTTGACACTTACTAGCTGTGTGACCCTGGGCAAGTCACTTAACCCCAACTGCCCTGCAAAAAAAAAAAAAAGAAAGAAAGAAGGAAGGAGGGAAACACATGACATCAAAGCATGAAAAGTCTTGTATAAACTGATACAGAATAAGACTTTTACAACCTTATGGAGAATGAAATGAGCAAAACCAGGAGAACAATTTACACAGTAATAATACTATAAAGACAATTTTGACAGCTTGAACTATAATCAATGTAATAACCATCAATGATTCTAGAGAACTGATGCTGAAGTATTACTATCTACTTCCTGACAGTGAGATAATACATTTGGGTTGCAGAAATATACTCATACACATGTGTGTACGTATATGTGTATACACAAACACATACACATAAATATATGCTTGTGTACATGATCATGTGTACATAAACACATGTGTGTACGTTCATGTGTGTAATTTTATATGGCCAATAAAAGAATTTTTTTGTTGTTGCAAAAGATTTGCTTTTCTTTTTTCTTTTTCCAATGGAGAGGGGGGGAGAGAAAATATAATCTGTTAATAAAAAATAATAAAAACTTTAATTTAAAAAGAAATTTAATTAGGATAAATGTCAAGTTCTGTGCTTGGGCCCAAATAATCAATTCCATAAATACAGGAGGTAAAAGGTATGTTTAGATAATAATTTTATTGGTTTTTAATGAACTACAACAAGCTCCATATAACAGTATAACATATAAGATAGCCATTGCTATCCTAGACTGATTTGACATGTCAAGTGTCCAAAATTAGAGGAATGAAACCACTGCTATGTTAGTTGGTAGGGGTGGAAAGGCAGAGCAATGATATATTAGGAAGCATATTAACCATATAGAAGGGTCCAGAAGACCATGACCAATAGGTAAGGGAATTGGAAACCATGTCATACAAGGAGCAATGGAAAGAATTGAGAATGTTTAACCCAAAGGAGACTCAGGGGGGAGCTGTGTTTAAGTATTTGAAAGGACCAGGATTGTTCTACTTGGCCCTAGAAGACAAAACTAGGAATAAGTTAAAATTGTAGAGATGATTACAATGAAAGCTGCCTCAAAGTGGAATGAACTTCTGGAGTTAGTGGATGTCCTTTCTCTTTAAAGGAATTTCAAGTAGAGGTGACCTGACCTAGGCTGTTAACATGTTGTAACAGACATTCCTCTTCACGTGTAGCTTTTGAGATCCTTTCCTGTTTTGAATTTTTGTGATCCTGAGAAAATGAGCTGAGTTGGAAGTGTCTCTCAGACAGGAAACAGGAACTTAGGGGACAGTCAAAAAGGGGCAAGAGTTTGAAACAGGAAAAGAGGAGAATCTGCTTCTGGCTGGGAATGAAAACTGATTCCCTACAGAAAAGCTAAAGAAAACAAACACAATATAGGAACAAACAAGTCAGAGCAAAAGAAAGACTTTTCACCCACCACAAAGACTTTCAGGAGGGATCAAAGATATAACAACTATACAGTCAGCACCTGACCTACTGAAACCTAGTCATCAAATAGCTTTGAGTTCAGAAAGGGAAGGAAGTGAAGGGAATAACATGTCTACTGTGCTCAAGGTGCTGTTCAAGGTGCTGTCCAAGGTGCTTTTTGCAATTATTATCTCACTTGAAAATAAGATGATCAGGATATAGCTATACTAATATGACTATATGGCCTAGTGGTAATTGTGCTGGGTTTGGAATCAGGTTTGACTCTAGACAAGTCATTGTAGGTGCTTGAGCCACCACTACCTCATTTGGAAAATGGGCGGGGGGGTGGGGGGGGGAGTTGATTCAGGGCTGAGCTTTCACTAACTTCTTGTATAGTGTTTTTGGGGGTTTCCCCCCTAAACCTTTGTTTCTTAGCACCATTTTTCTTTTGTATCTTTAAAAAGCATGCGAGTTTAGCCCCAAGGAAGCAGATTTTTCTATTTATTCATTCTGACTGTCAGGTTAGAAAGGGGATGTCTTTATGACCATGCTATTTCTGAAGCCTGAAAAAGCCCAAGAGACTAAACAAAAAAAAGTGTTTATATATATATGTAGGAATTTAAGTTTTACAAAATAGAAAGCCCATTTTATATTATTTTCAAGACAACCCTATAAGAAAGGTAGCTACCTATGTGCTTATCCCCATTTTACAGATAAGGATAATGAGGCTCAGTGAGATTAAGATTTGGCTATGAACAGAAGAGGAAATCCATCAGATCTTTCCTAACTTCAAGAGTAGAATTCATCTGTGATATAAAGTCTGGAGCCCTGGGAGCCCTATCCTATCAGTATGCTCATTCAGTCCCAGAAGATATCCCAGGGGAGTTGAATTGAAAAAGGAGAACAGAGGGAGTTGGCTCTTCTATTCTAGAAATGGCTAGGTCCAGCTTTCCAAGACCTTGCAGATCTTGACCACTCCCAGATTCTCCCCAGTGAAAGTATCTTTTCCCTTCCCCAATCTGCTTCTGGCATTTTTTCTTGGGTTTCTCTTTTGTTCCCACCACTCTGACTCACCATCTACAGATAAGCATAGCTAATACCCATCTATGTATACAAATTCTTCCTCTCCTCCCACCAGCAGATTGTAAACTCGAGGACAGAGATTTTAATCTTATATCTTTGGTTCCCCCCTCTTTATTCTATTTAATAAAATATTAAATGGAATTGAGCTCTTTGATTTGCCTCTTTTAAAAAGGCAGTGGCCACATGTGCTAAGATGGGGATTTGAGTCCAAAGTCCAATTATGTGACAAGGTTTAAAACAAAACAAAACAAAAACAGAGACTTTTGAAATTTGATGGTGTTCATGACAGGTTAAGGGCTGCTGGCTCATCTCTGGGAGTGTTCTAGGATCTCTTGGCAAACAACCTAAAGACACAGGATACCTCCCCCCCCCCCATCTATTCTACACACAAATTCTCTGTCTCTTTCTCTCTGTATCTTTCTGTGTCTGTCTCCCTATGTGTGTCTTTACCTCTATCTCTCTGTATGTCTCTCTATCTCTCTGTCTCTTTTGTGTCTCTATCTCTGTTTCTGTCTTCCCACCTGTCTCTGTCTTTGTCTCTCTCATTGCAGAAGTGGGAACTGAACAGTGGAGAGTTTCAAAACTGGTCCCCTCCCCCCTCACCACTTCATTTGCCAGCGTCTGAAGCTGTCAGAGAAAGGAGCATGTCGGGAAGAAGGCCTCAAAAATGAGGGGAAAAAGGGGGATGTAGGGAGGGATTAAGAACGAGTATGGAAAAGGGGGTGAAGGTACTCTGTTGCTGAAGGGGGAGGGGAGTGCTCTGGGAGATAAGAGGTGAGGATACTCTGAGGATGAGGGAGATAACTCTGGAGGGTGAGGGTATGCTCCGAAAGGTGAAAGGTTGGGAATTAAGGAAATAGGGGTGGAGAGGATACTCGGAGGACACGGGATACTCATGAGAAAAGAAGGGGTGCTCTAGAGATATTGGGAATTGAAGGGACGCTGGGAGATGAGAGATTTGCTCAAAAGAGGTATTGCGTGAGGGATAATTCTAGGTGGACACTGAGGGTGTCCACTAGGGTGTAGTGTCCCCCACCCCCACCCCCACCCCCGCCTCCACTTAGCCCTGCCCACGGTCACGACGTAGTTCTCTCCCCTTTGCTCCCCTCTGCCTTCGCCCCTGCAGCAGCAGCAGCTTTCCAGGTAGTAGTGCCCCGTCCTCCACTCCGGCTCAGCCCCAAGCCAGCTCCTAGGAGGATCTCCCTGGTAGGTAAGCCTGGGCTGGTGGGGGAAGGGGCGCGACCACCAGGTACACAGGGAATGGGGAGAGGATGGACCCGGGGAAGGAAGACTGGGGGACTGGCTACAGGTGGGTGTGGTTGTGGCCCCGCCCCAGCGCCTTCATTGGCTGGTACCCCAGTGTTCTAAGAGGGGAGGGGTCTTTTGCTTTGCTGTTTGAGCCCCCGAGTCCACAAAGCGAAATGTCTCCTGCGTCAAACTGCTCTCTCTCACACACACACACACACACACACACACACATTCCCTCTTTCTCCACGGCTCAGTCTCCAACCCCCAACCCTGACACTCCTTTCTGGGGTCCAACCCCTCCCCCTGCTCTCCCGGGATCGGGGTGTGGGGGGGAATGGGGGGGAATTAGTCCTTCGGCTAAAAGCGCCCTTTGGGGAATAGAGGCAGAAGGTTCCCGGGATGGGGTCTTAGATTTGGGCCTCACCAGTGAAAAGGGATGATGCTGAGTGACGGATCGAGGATCTCCGGGGTCCTAAGGGTCTTTCCCTCAGATTGGGAACTGCAGCAGGTGGCATCGGGCTGCTGAAGGGAATAGGTTGGGGCAGGGGCGAGGAGGGGCATGGAGGGACTTAAGATATCCGTCCTGGGTGAATGGCGGACCTTGAGAAGCTGATGTAGCCTCGGTCCTTTCCCCATGATGATGAATAAGACCTGTATGTGTATGTGGCTCTCTATGGGTATTTGTGTGTGTGTGTGTGTGTGTGTGTGTGTGTGTGTGTGATTGCACAGGAGAGGATTAAGACCCTTCTCAGTTCCTAGGAACCTAGATATAAGAGTGGAAAGTGGAGGCCTTACCTCCTTATGTTTAGACTCTTCTTGGTAGCAGGTATTGGATTGTATTTATGTACCAAGTGACTGGCATATAGTAGGTGCTTAATGCTTGTTGGTTGTTTCTAAGTAAATAGAAGCATCCCATGGAAAAGAGATGTTCCTGTCTACATTTATCAATCACTTCCTCCTATTCCTGGCTCTTGTGACTGTCAAGGAAGATCCCTGTCTAGCTGTCTCCCTTCTAAGTTCACCCCATGTGGGATGGTTGGGTGAGTGAATCTATGTCCTATGGCCAGGCAGGAGGCCAGAACTCTTGGCTGGCTGCCTGGTCCAGCCCAGGGACCCTAAAGCTATAGAAAAAGGAAGGAGGCAGGCCAAGCACTACGCCTGCTTCTGTTGCATAACCTGGCTCATATATTGTCTCTGGATGTGTCTCTATGGGAGGTGGGGGTGGGGGTATTGTCCAAGGAAATTAGAAAATACAGAGTCAAAGAAAATGATAATGTCTGTCTAAAGTTCTGTGATTTTCTCCAGACCCTTATATGTCAAAAATGAGATTAAAGATGTAATCACCAAAGTCTGGAAGGAGTGGCACAGGAAAAACTTGGTGTAGAACAGCAAGGTTTAAGTTCAGTACAAGTTGCCTTTGAGGTTGCAATGAATTAGCTGGTGCTTCCTTTGTGTAAATTAATTTATATTTTCTATATAAAATCACTAGCCCTTCGCTGTCTTGGAAACACTTCAAGGTCAGACAGACCCAGAGAAACTGGTTGTGGTTGTTGTAGTTGTTGTTTTTCCAGGAAAGCACTCCCTTTGGAGGGGAAACATTTCCCCAGCATCCCCCCTGGCCTCCCAGGCCTGGAGGTAGCCCCCAAACATGGGACACAACAGGGCAGAGCAACGGCACAGGAACACAGCTGTAGATCTTGACACAGCTACACATGAATAAACACGGACACAGTTGCACACATGGCTATAGCCACAGAGAGCAAAGCAGGGAGAACCCAACAAAGTGGAAAACAAAAATACATGAAACTTGCTTATCTCAGCTGGACATAGAAGAGGGTTTCTGTTGATTAATAATAATAAAAGCTAACATTTACATATCGCTTTAAGGTTTACAAAGCATTTCATATAGATTTCCTCATTTGATCCTCAAAACTTTTTGAGACGGGTAATATAAATATTAGTATCCCCATTGTACAAATAGAAAATTGACCAAACAGGCAGAAATCAGAGAGTGTTGCCAACTTGAATCTGTCACTGATCTCCATAGACCAAGTCCTTATAAACAAGAGGACCCTAAAGGGAAAAGAATTAGTCAAGGACCTGTTTATCAATGTCAGTCTTGTAGATGGGCTCCCAGACTGCAGCTCCTGTAGCTGCCCCTTCTTTTCCATCCCTTCGTAGCTGCTACCCCTTCTCCTCCTTCTCTTCTTGGCCTCCCATAGGTCCCTGCTATGATCAAGGCATTCGGTTTTCTCCCCTACCACACTAAATAATTCTAAATACAATTCCCTGTAAGCTGAGTGATTGGATCCAAGTGAGCTCATTGGATCCAAGTGCCCCACTAAAATTAGTGTCCCACTAAAATTCTGCCGAAGCAATCCTTCATTCCGCATTCACCTTGACCAAAGGCACCATAGCCCATCAAGGGACAATATCCTGGAGTAGAGGAAGGGGATCCCAAGTCCAGACCCTCTGACTTCCATGAACTGCCAAGTGCCCAACTGTCCCACCCTGGAGATAGGGAGATACTGTGATCTCAGGAGCAACAGGCAGCATCTGTTCCCATCTGCCCAATTTACATGGGGAACCTTATTGACTAAGAAGGAAATCTTGGCTTAAAACCAAGTGCTGGATCAGCCATCTGTCCAGAGCCCAGAGCCCAGAGCTGGAAACCGACATACATAAAGGACCGAGTCAACAAAATCCCCTATAGACTGAAGAGTGCCCATTATATGCAAGCGAACGTGTTTTCAGTTGCAAAGGCAATGATTCTAGGCCAGAATTCATGCTCATGCTGCTCTATCATGTCTCCTAGCTGAGGAGAGTTAGTCATTATAATTGCTGGGAAAATCTGGTATCAGATGATTTCACTTGGAACCTATAAAATAGTAACTTTTAAACAGTAACAATAAGAAGAGTTAGCATAGAAATACACTCATTTTTTTTCATTTGAATCTTATAAAAATCCAGGGAGGAAGGGAGGTGCTACAGATATCCTTTTGTTTCCAAAGACTTGTAAACTTCATTAATGTAGGGAACTCTTGGTGAGGAAATCCCCTCTGCCAAAGCAGACTGGTCTGCTTGCAAATGTATAATCTTTGAGAACTTAGCTGGAGGTTTTGTGATTTGCCCATGGTCACTTAGTCTACACCAGAGGTGGACTTGAAGCCAGGTCTCCCTGACTGTATGTCATCAGATTACCTCTCTACTGATATTATTATCCCTATGTCACAATTAGGCAGTCTGATCTAGTGCATAGAGGGCCTCCCTTGAATTCATGAAGACCTGAATTCAAATCCTGCCTCTGACACTAGTAGGGTGGTCCTGAGGAAGTCACTTAACCTCTAAGTGCCTCAGGCAACTCTCTAAGACTAATCTGTGAAATGGGTACTAACCTACATAAATAGAAGGATCTCTCTAAAGAAATGAAATCACAGGTCCTGTGCAAAAATTAATTGTTTACAGATGATGAAACTGAGGGTCAGAGAAGGTAAGTGATTTGTCTATGATCACACAGTAAAGAGCACAAGTGAAGTTCAGCTTAGATCTCCTCAGATTCAAAGTCCCAAGAAGGGGTATATATATAGATATAGATATATAGATATGTATGTATGTATACACACACACACACACACACACACACACATATATGACTTTGGGTTAAGTGAAATTTTACGAGTGTAAGATGGGAAAAGATGGAAACCATTGTTACCTCCCCAGTCAACCAGATCCATCCCCAGGAGCTCAGAACTCCACTGTCTACTCTTCTACCCACACCTTTACAAAAGGATTCACATTGCAGGGTCCCCCTCCCCCCCACTTTAGTATGTTGTTGTTGTTCAGTCATGTCCAACTCTTTGTGACCCCATATGAGGTTTTTTCAGCAAAGATACTGGAGTGGTTTACCATGTCTCCAGTTCATTTTATAGATGAGGAAATTGAAGCAAACAGGGTGGAGTAACTTGTCCAGGATCACACAGCTAGTAAGTGTCTGAGCCCAGATTTGAACTCGGGAGGAGTCTTTCTGACTCCAGGCCCAGCACTCCATCCACCATGCCACCTAGCTGCTCTTGTGCATACCCCATTGTTCCTGGAAAGGAAATGTTAAGAGCACAATTAAGATAATAAATGGAGGGAATCCTTGTAGGATTTAAGATTCCAAACCAGGAGATGCAAAATGATGTCTAATCATTCCAGATACACTTCATGGGAGTGAGGTCTGGTCTTTAAAGGCAGTAATTTGGTGATTAAGATGTTGGGCAGGTTAGCCACTAAATGATGAATTCTCTAATATGTGGCCTTGGCCACATATATGTGATCTGGATCATTGAAGGAAATAGTCCACACAGATGGCTCAAAGGTTGTTAAAAGGCAAAGATAGAGATTTCTAATGGATTGATATTCAGGAGACTAGAAGGTGGTATCATTGATTCATTTTTTAAAGTTTCCTAGTGGGGCAGCTAGGTGGCGCAGTGGATAAAGCACCAGCCCTGGATTCAGGAGGACCTCAGTTCAAATCCACCCTCAGACACTTGACACTTACTAGCTGTGTGACCTTGGGCAAGTCACTTCACCCTCATTGCCCCACAAAAACAAACAAAAAACAAAACAAAACAAGTTTCCTAGGAAAGGCATTAAGCGCTCAGAGCTCCTGACATAATCACTCCAAAAAAAACTCCAAACACAGCCATAAGACAACTCCTGGAGCAAGATGTTGGGCAGTGTGTTCCAAGCCTAAGATGGAGAATAGGAGGTTTTGAAGTTATAAGACAGCTGGAAAGGGATAGAGTATCTGAGAAACTAAAAGTGTACTATATGGAAAAGGAAGAGGTCGGGGACATAAAGACAGGTGGCTTCAGCAATCTATGTTGCTCACCCTCAGATTAGCAGAGCCCATGTGACCCCAGAGGCGTTTTGGGTAGTGTTTATGGCCCCTGCTTGGGAGTAGGGCAGAGCGGCACAAGGAGGGAGAAATGGATCCTTAGAATTTGATGTGAGAGGTGTTCTGCCACAAGACCCCTGCCAACTGGGAAGTATCACTAAGTATTACCAGGGTCAGCAGCAGTGTATTTCCATAACGTAGGATGAAATATTTAATAAGTTAAAGTTTTATAAAGCTTAATTGGAGCGAAATGAAAAAATAATGGCTCTAATTTCCCCAGAAGTAATTGAGTTCAGACTGATACCTTTTTCACCCTGAGGTGAGGGGACATAGACAGCCCAAAGAAACTCTAGTTTTCTGTTTTTCAGGTTTGGACAGGGGACACACAAATCACCAAACCCCACATCAACACTAACTTCATTGCCTTCCCCACTTCCTTTTCTGTCCCCTTGCTTAAGACTCATCTGTTCTGTGAAGCTTTCCCTATTAATCTTATCCCATGAAAATCTTCCATGAATTGCTATAGCATTTAGGGACACAGCCTGAACCACAATATCTCTCACTTGCTTTTATATCCTTAAAATTATTTTCTAGCAGTTTCATGCCATTAAGTCTCAAGGGAAGAAAGCAGCATCTTATCTTGTAATTTCTGACTCTATGAGTCTCCCCTCCTCCTAAGTGCTCATCCTGCCTCTTCTTGAAGACCTCCAAGCACATGTGTTGGGGTAGGGGACTCACTAGCCCTCAAAGCAGCCCATTCATTACACTTTTGGCCAGTTCTGATTGTCAGGAATTTTTCCCAGACATATAGCTTCAAGTTGCCTCTTGACAATTTCCACCCTTTGTTCCAGGTTCTGCCCTCTGAGGCAAGCAAAGCAAGTCTTTTTCTTTCTTTTCTTTTCTTTTCTTTTCTTTTCTGGCAGGGCAATGAGGGTTAAATGACTTGCCCAGGGTCACACAGCTAGTAAGTGTCAAGTGTCTGAGGCTGGATTTGAACTCAGGTCCTCCTGAATCCAAGGCTGCTGCTTTGTCCACAAGCAGAGCAAGTCTTAATCCCTCCAATGCATGACAGCCTTTCAAATAACTGAAGGCATCTATCATATCCCTCCTTAATTTTTTCTTCTCCAAGCCTAGCATCTCCAGTTCTTTCAACTGTTCCACATAGAACATGGGTCACAGCCCATTGGACACCCTGGTCTCCTTCCTCTGAACATCCTTCTCTTAAAGTGAAGCAAATGTATATATAACACAACATAATCAAGAACACAATAAAACAAAGTAATCCAAAGCCAAATGTAAATTATCTTGGGATTATTCATCATTTTACATTTAGCACCACCCTTTTTTTCCACTGGGAGTTAACTCTATTAATTGTTTGATCAAAGTGATATTTAAGGAAGATTAATCTGAGAAGGATGAATTAGAAGGAAAAAATATGAGAGTCAAGGAGTCCAGTCCAATTAGAAGACTACTGTGAAAGTCCAGGCAAGAGGTAAGGAATGAGGGCCTGAACTAGAATAGTGGCCAATGGCCCAGGATGAGTGTGAAAAACATAATGAAAGCAGAACTTCCAGTTTTTAGTGGAATGATGGTAACATTATCAGAAACAGAGAAACCAGGATAGAGAACCAGCTTGGAGAGATAAAAGGAACCAATCGCATTTGGGACAATAGCCAAGAGATTCCTGGAAAAATATTTCTGTAAAGAATATGAAAAGAAAGCCAATGTCCAATGTGAGCTAATTTACCATAAATGTCAACAATAAAAGTGTTGGATTTCATTTTGTTTTGTTTTGTTTTTTTTTATTTTGTTGGGGTCAAGAAAGGATGATCAAGGAAGGAATTCTGTCCTGCCTGTTAGGGATGGGAATATGATAATGGATGATGAAAAGAAGACAGAAATACTTGACTCCAATTTTGCTTCTTTTCTCTATCAAAGAGTATAATCATCATACTCAAAAAAATATATAATGGAAATGCTTTCTAGGCAATCAAAACTCAAGATAAATAAAATTATGCTGAAACCCCCTAGCTTCCCTCTGTGAGTACAAGTCATTTGGCCCAGAAAAACAATATTCCTGGGTAAGGAAACAAATTGTAGGTGTCATTGCTGAGAATAAAACAAGCTCCTGGAGACTTTCTAAAAGGGAGAGAAGGCTTTTTCCTTCAAAACTAGAGGCCAGTGAGCTTGATGTTCTGGTAAAAGTCTAGAATGAATTATTAAAGGAATGGTTTGTAATAACTTAGAAAGAAAGGAGGTGATCCCTAACAGCCAACCTAGAATTATTAAAAACAAGAAAGGCCATACACCCCCAAAAGAGCTAAAAGACAGAAGTAAATGTCCCATACATACCAGAATATTTGCAGCAATACTTTTTGTGGTAGCAAAGAACTAGAAACAAAGTAGATGCCATTGATTGGAGAATGGTTAAATAAGTAATAATACATAAACAGAATGGAATATGTGCTATAAGAAACTTAAGAATTCAAAGAATCATGGGGAGACTTACATGAATTGATGGAGAGTAAAATAAGCAGAATTAGAAAAACAATATTCATAATAATTACAAAAATGTAAATGAAGGGGAAAAAAAGCAAAAAAAAAAAAAACACCTGAATTCCATGCAATTATAATGACCAAGAAGCCTGAACCTAGACAGAAAGTGAGAAAATGTACCTGCCTCCCTTCTTTGAAAAGGCAGAAGACTGGGTATAGAATATTGCATATACTGTCAGGCTGTTCTGTTGATTGGTTCTTCTGAACTATTTTATTCTTTATTCTTTGTTACAAGGGATGGCTCCCTGGGCAGGGTAAAGGAACGTATATATTAAAAAATGAAGGTGATATACAGACCAAACATGTCCTTTTGTAAAACTATTTAAAAATAAGGTATGCTGGGTGATATGCATTCTTTTTTATGGGATTATGTAGATCAGAAGAATGCCAAGGACAAAATATATCTGGATTTTAGCAAAACATTTTGACAAACTCCCTCAATGATACCTTAGTGGAGAAGATGGAGAGATATGGACTATGTGAAAATCAAATTAGATGGACATAGAACTGGTTGAACATCATCAACTTGGATAGATGTCTCTAGTGGAGCACCCTAAGAATCTGTCCTTGACATGGGTATTTTAAATATCTTTGTCAATGTCTTGAATAAAAGTATATAATATTTATTAAAATGTTAAATACCACAAAACTGGTAGAGAGAATTAATAAAGAATGTAACAGACTGAAACAGTAGGCTAAAAACCTAAGAAGGTGAAATTTAATAAGGAAAAAATGGAAAGACCTGCATTTGGGGTGTTTTTTTTTTAATCTACCACATGAGTACAGAATTGGACAGGAGTCGGGGGAGGGGGGAGGATAGAGAGGAAGGGAGATGTAGCTAGAAGGCACTTCACGTGAAAACAAAAAAGTCTTAGACTTTCCACTAGTCTGTTAATTCAATACAAGCCAACAGTATGCTATGAGTCAAAAAAGTGTGGGTGTGGGCAGCTAGGTGGCGCAGTGGATAGAGCACTGGCCCTGGATTCAGGAGGCCCTGAGTTCAAATCCAGCCTCAGACACTTGACACTTACTAGCTGTGTGACCCTGGGCAAGTCACTTAGCCCCAGTTGCCTCACCAAAACAAAAACAAAAACAAAAAAAGTGTGGGGTTTTGTGAACTTAGCCTACATTATTAAAAACATTGTTTTGAGCAAGGGAAGTGGTATTTCTCCTGTATTTGACTTAGTCAGACCCCATCTGGAGTATTTTGTCCAATTTAAGGTCCCACCTTTTAGAAAGAGATATTAACAAACATGAGAAGATAAGATAGGGATAGGGACCAAATCTGTGCTTTTATTAGTATAGGGAGCATTCAGGTGAAAAAACTTCCTCTATTAATGCTGGTCAATACCTTCTCTGCAACTTACAGTCTTATAGAGTTGCCCAGAGCACTAAGAGATTAAGTGAATTTCCCAGGGTCACACAGCTAGAATGTGTCAGAGGCAGGATTTGAACCCAAGCCTTTCTGACCAGCTCCATATCGGATCCAAAATACAACTAAATATATGTAGAGACAAATACATATAGTAGGCTCTGCACAGGAGGCAAGATAATTTTAAATACACTAAGGGATCACTTTTCAAGAACTGTTTCTGAATAAGTCTACCCTATTTTCAACATTCCCAGAAAATAGCTGTCCAGCCACCATTCAAAGACCACTACTACTACCCATTACATTTCAGTGCCACTATAACTGTTAGGAAGTTGCTCTGGGCCACACCTAACTTAGGCCAGTGATTCAGGCACAGGATTGGAACACCATGAGACATTCTTAGATGGTGTAGCATTTGAGAAAAGGAGGTTTTGGGGCAGCTAGGTGGCGCAGTAGATACAGCACCGGCCGTGGAGTCAGGAGGACCTGAGTTCAAATGCAGCCTCAGACACTTGACACTTACTATCTATGTGACCCTGGGCAAGTCACTCAACCCCAATTGCCTCACACACACAAAAAAAAAAAAAAGAAAGAAAAAAGGAAAAAAGAGAAAAGGAAGTTTCCTTTACCAAGGATATTAAGCACCAATTCGGGTAGCCACAGCTCCCCACACCTCCAGTTGTGCCATTTGGGTTTAAAGGTAGTAACAAGCCTGACAAGCCTCTAATTCTTTGTGTCTGGACTTTTCTATCAGGAAGCTATATCAGTGGTCTTAACCTTCATCCTCTGGAAGGAAGTAAGGCATCCTTATGTGCAGTCATTATGCTAAGCTCTTTACCAATATCTCATGTGACCCTCATGATAATCCCAGGAAGTAGATGTTATTACTATCACCATTTTACAATTGTATCTATCCACTGTGCCACCAAGCTGCCTCTAAGCAGTGGATCAAGTGAGTCTTTTGTTTTTTGTGTGTTTTTTTTGGATCAAGTGAGTCTTGAAGATAGTTTTGTTGTCTGCATGAGGTAGCTGTTGCTTCCCTGACAAAAGGTTTTCTTTTTTCCCCCTGATATCTGATATCTGCCTTTGATGCTTCCATCCATTGCACCTTGTAGAGCCAAGCAAAACAGATCAAACTTTTTTTCACATGAAAGGTCTTCAGATACTTAAATACAGCAATTATATCTCCTCTTCCCTTGGGTAAACATCATCATTTCCTAGAATCAGTCCCTCTAATCCCTTCAACATTCTGCTTACTCCTCTTTGGATGCACTCTGACTTACAATGATGTCCTCCCAAAAATGTGACACCCAGACCTAGAGCATAGAAGAGCTCTAGATGTTATCTAACCAGAAAGGAGAACAATGGGACCATCCTCTCCCTCATTTTGTTCACTAAGGTTTTCTGAATGCAGACTAAGGTTACATTCTCTCTGGGGGCTGTCATGTCACCCTATTGTTTGTTTTGTGTGTGTGGTTGTTTTTTATGGGGGGCAATGGGGGTTAACTGACTTGCCCAGGGTCACACAGCTAGTAAGTGTCAAGTGTCTGAGGTCAGATTTGAACTCAGGTCCTCCTGCATCCAGGGCCGGTGCTTTATCCATTGCACCACCTAGCTGCCCCCCCACCCTATTGGTTTATATAGGGTTTAGAGTTCATTGAACCCCCTAGATATTTTTCACCTGAACTATTTTCTAGATTCTCCCTTTCTGTACTTATGCAGTTTATTTTGTTAATACAAGTATAAGACTTCACATTTATCCCTATTAGAGTTCATTGTACTCGTTTTTTAGCCCATTGTTCTAGACTGCCAAGATATATTTGGATACTGATTTTGTCATCCAATGTGTTAGCTATCTCTTTCCATTTTGTGTCATGTGGAATTTTGATAAGTATTCCCCCCAAAATGAAAAATATCACAGATGGTACTATTACCCAAAAAAGGCAACTGAAAAGACATCAGCAACTATGAACACATTTGCTGGCTTTCTCATCTCTAAAAAGTCTTTATGAGAATTACATATATGCATATGGAAGATATTCTTGATGAAAATATTAGAGGCTTTCACATATGATTTTCCATAGCAGAACACATCTTTACAGTTACACAATTGCTTGAGAAATATAGAAAACACAAGATATAGCTGTATTTTTTTAACAACCAAAAAGAAATTAACTTGGTAAAGCAAATTGTAGACATAACAGCTCTCTTCTTAAAAAGTACATTCTGCTCACATATTAATATCATAAAGTATTTCTTAATAGATGCAATCCTAAGGCCACCTTGTACAATAATCTCCTCTGATTATCAATATCCAATAAAGCATAAAACATAGATGTTTGCTAAAGGTGTTGGCTCGAGTCATAGAGAAAACATGGAGTCTAAATGGTAGAATGATTCCACATAGATAGTGAGGTTCTCCAGATGCTCCTGTTGGCAGATAACATGCTAATTGCATCAAACCTTAAAATTTCAATGAGATCTATGATGACTCAAAAAATACCAACCTGGGGGCAGCTAAGTGGTGCAGTGGATAAAGCACCGGCCCTGGATTCAGGAGGACCTGAGTTCAAATCCAGCCTCAGACACTTGACACTTACTAGCTGTGTGACCCTGGGCAAGTCACTTAACCCTCATTGTCCTGCCAAAAAAAAAATAGATGCCAACCTAACGATCCACAATGGGATAAAAACAAGAGGATAATGATGCAAATTGTCCAGATTATGAGATGTGGTTAAATTGGAGAGCCAAGATCACTGACCCATTCTCAATCACTGCCTTATCATCTCAGAGGGGTTTGCATAACTCAGTGAAACTGTGAGCAGGGTTACCCAAGATGGACAGGTCATACTGGAGAATTCTGACAAAAGGTGATCCACTGGAGAAAGGAAATGGCAAACCACTCCAGTTTCTTTGCCAAGAAAAACCCATGGACAGTATTAAAATTTGCCTGGTGTGCTATGGTCCATGGGGTGGCAGAGTCAGACATACCTGAACAACTGAATGACAACAAAGCATGTATATTTTATCTAGGACTACAGAGGGACAATAGCTGGGTCAAGAACTGGAAAAGAGAAGAGTGGGTTGTAACCCTATTGGAAAATTACAAAATCTCGGAATAGGGAAGAAGCTCATAGGCCATCTAGTCAAACTCATGCCTAAACGAGAATTTTCTCTACTATATATCAAACAAATGATCATGAAAGCTTTCTTTGAATATCTCCAATGAAGATTAAATTGCTTCTTGCCAACTTCCAGCCACTTCTCTTAGTTTTGTCTTCTTTACCCAAGTAGAGCAAGTCATCTCTCTTCTACATTATAGCCTATCAAATACTGGAAAACAACTATCATGTTCCCTCCCTCCCCAGTCTTTTCTTCTTCAGTCTAAATATCCCCAATTGCTTCCTTTCATTCTCATATGGCATGATCTCAAAGTCTTTCACCATCCTGGTTGCTCTCGTCAGGATACTTTCTAGTTTATCAATGTCCTCCCTAAACAATGACATCTAAAATGAAACACAATACTCCAGGCAAAGTCTAACAAGGACAAAGTTCATCATTTCTATGATCTTAGTCTGTTATAATGCCTCTCTCAAAGCAGCCTAAGATCAAATTAGTTTTATTAATTGCTATGCCACACAGTTGACTCATATTAAACTTTTATTTTTTCACTAAGAACTCCAGATCTTTTTAGACAAATTGCTACTATCCTCACCTCACTTATCTAGAATTTGTGAAATTCTTTTAAACCCACATGTAATACCTTATATTTATTCCTGTTAAAGTTAATCTTATTTTATTTTGCTAGTAACTAGATGACACAGTAGATTGGTAGACCAGGAGTAAGGAAGACCTGAATTCAAATTCAGCCTCAGACACTTATTAGTAGTGTGATGATAGGCAAATCATTTAACCTCTGTCTGCCTCAGTTTCCTCATCTGTAAAATAGGGATAATATTATCACCTATCTCCCAGGGTAATTTCAAGGATCAAATGAGATAATATTTGTAAATCCCAAATCTTAAAGAGCTACACAAATGCTAGGCATTATATTTTTCTGGAATGACTATGTTATCTAACTTGTTATTTATCCTTCCCAGATTTATGTAAATTCAACATTTAATAAGCATGTCACCACTACCTTTATCAAGCCATTGATAAAAAAATATTAAAAATCAAAAGGCCAAGCACAGATCTCAGAATACTGCAATGAGGAGCCTAATCTGAGTAGTCAACAAATTGTTGACTGTTTTTTAGGCACAGCCTTTGTACTAGCTCTGAATCTCCCTAATGGTGCTACCATTGAGCTCTGTCCATGTTTTACACAAGAATGATGTGAACACCTTTGCAAATTACTTTTCCAAAATCTAAGTAAACTAAATCTTCAGCATTTCCCTGATCTACCAATTTTTTTCCAATTACATGTAAAGATAGTTTTCAACATTCATTTTTGCAAGATTTTTAGTTCCAATTTTTTTCTCCCTACTTTCCCTTCCCCCTCCCCAAGACAGCAAGCAATCTGATATGTTATACAGTACAATCATGTTAAACATATTTGTACATTAGTCATGCTGTAAGAGAAGAAAAAGAACAAAAGGGGAAAAAACACAAGAAAAAAAACAACAACAAAAGTGAAAATAGTATGCTTCGATCTGCATTCAAACTCCATAGTTCTTTTTCTGTATGTGAAAAGTGAGTCTTTTGGAATTGTCTTAGATCATTGTATTGCTGAGAAAAGCTGAGTCTATCACAGTTGATCATCATACAATGTTGCTGTACAATGTTCTCCTGGTTCTGCTCACTTCACTCAGCATCAGTTCATGTAAGTCTTTCCAGGTGTTTCTAAAATAAGCCTGCTCATCATTTCTTACAGCAAGCACAATAGTATTCCATTACATTCATCGACTACTTGTTCAGCCATTCACCAACTGATGGGCATCCCCTCAATTTCCAATTCTTCGCTACCACAAAAAGAGCAACTATAAATATTTTTGTACATGAGGGCCTTTTCCCTTTTTTATGATCTCTTTAGGATGCAGACCTAATAGTGGTATTGCTGAGTCAAAGGAGTAAACCAATTGTTTTTAAAGTAATAAAGTTCTATGACCTCTTCTGAATTATGCCATGTTGACATTTTGTAATCATTGCTTCCTTTGCTAGATGTTCACTAACCATCATTTTGATCATTTAGTTTAGAATTTTGTCAAGAATTCAACTAAAACTCGCTGTTCCATAATTTGCAGACTCAATTCTCTATTCTTTTTAAAAAATTGGTACATTTCCCCTTCTCTAATCCTGTGGTCCCTCTTCCATTGTCTGTTAAAAGATCTATTTTTAAACTGTATTTCATAAAAAAAAAATTGTAAGACAATGAGGGTTAAGTGGCTTGCCCAGGTTCACACAGCTAGTAAGTGTCAAGTGTCTGAGACCAGATTTGAACTCAGGTCCTCCTGAATCCAGGGCCAGTGCTTTATCCATTGCACCACCTAGCTGCCCCATCAATTTTATTTTGACAAGTCAATCACTTACCACTAAATCTACCCATAGTATGTTACCATAAATATATCCGTAGTACTGGTCTAGAGCGGACCGACCACCACAGGTCTTCAATAGCCAGCTTCAGCTGTGGCATCAATGGTTCCAAAGTTGAACAGAGCAAGAACACAGTTAGTTTACCAGATAACTGGAAGCCAGTGAATCAATTACTGTGGCAAAGTTCTATCAAGTCATGGCTTGATAGGAGTAACCACCAAAATTACAATCCTGCTCCAATGAAATGGAGTTGTAGAACTCAGACACAAAAGTCCTAGTCAGGTGTTTTGGAATGTCCCCCCAAGTCAGCCGGCTAGGTTCATAGGCCTGTTGTTTTCAGGGTGTAATTTCAGTGAACTCATTTATTTTTCAGTCGTGTCTGACTCTTCGTAACCCCATTTGAGGTTTCTTGGCAAAGATACTAGAGTGGTTTACCATTTCCTTCTTCTAGTCATTTTACAGATGAGGAAACTGAGGTTAGCAGGATTAAGTGACTTACCTCAGGGTCATGCAGCTAGTAAGTGTCTGAGGACAAATTTTAAAACTCAAGTCCCCCTGACTTAGGGCTAGTGGCTCTATCCACTGCACCACCTAGCTTCCCCAAATGATATTTCTTAACCAAAGGAAGAAAGTCTATTTTAACCTCAGTCATTTGGAAACATTGGTCATTGTATTAGACCTAAATTCTGATATATTACAGTATTGACTTCCACTAAATTGCTATAATCATTGTGGGCAAAACAGCATTGCAGTGTCTGGAGATCAAGTCTCACAGAAATAGGATGACTCAGGGTTCAAGGTCTTATTCTAAGTCACTTACCCTTTCCAGGAAACCCTTAGGATTCTGAAAGTTGAAGATCAGGTAGATCTGCATTGGTAGAGGTACTTTCATCACTGAGAGTTCCTGGTGCCAATAAAATCAAAATCCTGGTTTGCTTGTATTTTCATTCACTGTTGTGTTGTTCAATTTTTCTAACTGTATCAGTTCAAAGAAGTTTTCCCATACTTTTCTGAATTATGCATATTTGTCATTCTTTATGGCACAATACTATTATTATAATGTACTGAGACAAAATATGCAGTAAATAGATTGCTAGACTTGGAATCAAGAAGACCTGAGTTCAAATTCCAATTTTCACATTTATAATCTGTGTATGACATTAGTCAGGTGACTTGACTTTTCTTAGTCCTAGTTACCTCATTTATAAAATGGGGACTATGTCAAATAATAGTTGAGTGGGAACATTCTTCTTTTACCCATGGACTTACTGAGATAACTTCTAGCAATTCTGCATTACAAATAATGCTAGTCCTTGGTTTTAGATAAGTACTTTTGATTATATTAAGGAAAGACTTTTTCATTCCTTTTTTTTGTTTTTGTTTTTTTTTGCGGGGCAATGGGAGTTAAGTGACTTGCCCAGGGTCACACAGCTAGTAAGTGTCAAGTGTCTGAGGCTGCATTTGAACTCAGGTACTCCTGACTCCAGGGCTGGTGCTCTATCCACTGCGCCACCTAGCTGCCCCTTTCATTCCTATTTTAACAGAGATGAGTTATGTATTTTGTTGAATGTTTTTATATATCTATTAATGTAATCATGTGATTGGTTGAGCTATTTTTTATGTTTACTAGTTAAATGTTTTCCTAATGATGAACTATCACTGCCATCCCTAGCATAAATCATAATTGAACATAATGAATATTTTTGGATGTATTGCTGAATCTTGTTAAAATTTTATATACTTACATCAATATCCATTAATGATATTGGTTTTTAATTATCTTTCTCTTCTTTGTCCCTCCATGGTTTGGTTATCAGGAACATATCTGTCTTGTAGAAAGAGTATGGTAAAGTGCCATCTTTCTCTATATTTGAATTTACATGATCCTTTAAAGGTCACTGACAGTTACTTGGTAGTTCTATCTACCAGTTTGTTCAGTACCAAAGGATATAGATCATTGTATAATGACTCCAACTTATTAATGGCATCTCTGGGTGTTCTCTTATTCTCTCCTAAGTTATCTTAGATATCAGTTCCCTATTAGTCATTTTTGTTCTGTCTTTTCCAGCCCAGAGATACTTTCCTTGGCAGAGAAAACAGAAGGAAAATAATAAATAAGTATCAAACCCAGTGATCCATTATCACTAACCTGGTCACTCCAAGGATCAGTCCCTATCCCTAGTTTAAGCCTTTTCTTTTCCCTGATATAGTTCTTTTAAAAATCCCTCTTTTTGTTTTAGTTATACTTCTTTGATAACCTCACTTCATTCTGAGCTTTGGCACTTTTGATACCATCCTTACAATACCCTAATATAGGATCATTATTCATTATCTGTCTTTGTTTACATTTTTCCTACATGCACAGGACTTTGACATATTCTAATTTTCCCCCTCCTATAAAGGCCTACCTTTTAAACTTAAGTGTTCTCCTGATGATGCTATATGCTTGCAAAGCATTGAACACCATAATTTCAGAAAAATCAATATTGCATATAACCCAAACATCACTGGAAGGATGTAAGGTGGGTATAAGTAGGATGCAGAATACAACCAATCATGACTTTCACAGGGGAGGCAGCATAAGAGGCACATGTGTGGCTAGAAAAGAAGGTAAGGTGGTCATAAGGGATAATAAATAGACAGTGCAAGTATTGCACTGATATTCACAAACAGTTGAAAGTCCTAGAAGAAGTCCTATAGCATGTTTGGTAGACACTTGATGGGATTTATGGAAAGACATGAAGAAGGATTGCATAGAATGAAATAGCATATAAAAGTTAGTCTGTACTGGTGGAAAGAATGCTTACATCCATAAGATCAAATACCCATTGGAGTATCAAAGCATTAACTCATTGGATCACATCCTCAAGAGATTGAATAGGATAGGGAGGAGACCCAAAACTATGTAGTACTAGGGTCAGTTGAAGAAACAGAGGGTGCTTAGCCTGGAGAAGAGAAGTTTGTGAAGTGACATGAAGACTTGCCTTGCTGTGATATATGGATTAGATTTATTGTGTTCAATTCCTAGAAAACAGAACTACAATTAATAGTTGGGTATTATGAAGATAACAGATTTTTGTTTCAGCATAAGCAAAAATTTTCTCAAGGTCAGCTACTGCACTGATGGAAAATTATTAAACTTGAAAAGGCTGCAAGCTAAGACTAAAGTGGAGGGAGAGTTGGTGCATGACTTTTTGTTCACAGATGACTGAGCACTCAGTGCAGCCTCTGAGGCTGAGTTTGCAACAAAGTAGGATCAATTCTCTGCTGCTTGTGCTAATTTTGGCATAAAAATTAACACCAAGAAAACACAGATTCTCCACCAGCTAGCACCACACTATCCATATGTGGAACCATTGGTTATAGCAAATGGGGAAATATTGAATGCTGTGGATAAGTTCACTTACCTTGCCAGTATACTTTCCAACAACATATATATACATATATATGCCTGGCCATGTTGTTTGAATGCCAAAAGTACATTTGCCTAAAAGACTATTTTATGAAGAAAAAAAAGACTATTTTATGGAGAACTCACACAAGGCAAGCACTCAAATGGAGGTTAGAAGAAGTAGTACAAGGATACTCTCAAGGTCTCTTGAATGACATGGGAGACACTAGCAAAGAACTGCCCAGCATGGTGTGCCCACAACCAAGAAGGCACTATGCTCCTTGAGTGAAGCAGAATTATAATAACGAAAAAACATGAGGTGCACAAATTTAGTGACACCTCCACTCCAAATGTTCACAAGGGGGGCAGCTAGGTGGCACAGTGGATAAAGCACTGGCCCTGGATGCAGGAGAACCTGAGTTCAAATCCAGCCTCAGACACTTGACACTTACTAGCTGTGTGACCCTAGGCAAGTCACTTAACCCTCATTGCCCCTCCAAAAAAACAAAACAACAACAACAAAAAAAACAAATGTTCACATAGACTATTTGTGCCCAATTTGTGGTAGAGCCTTCTGATCTCATAATGGTCTGATCAGCCATAGTCAGAAACACTGTACCTTGACTCCAACTTAGTGATGACATGTTGGTCCTCTTTCGGAACAAAAGACAACAACCATGGGTTGTATTATATAACCTTCAGTCCCTTCCAACATTTAGATTCTGTGATTCTAAGAGGTCATAGTTTACAAAGGGATTCCACATAGATTCTCTCCATCTTGGCTATGGTCTCTCACTTTCTTGAGCAAGAGAATGATGTCATGGCCTAACCTAGGATATTACTGCTGTCACCTAATTAATAAAAACATTGGCAATCATTCACCAAAAAATCTAAAACATAAAATCAGAGGACATCAAAGTCAATAGAGCGTGAAAGTCATTAATAACATACTCAAAGCATAAACAACCACAGAAGCAACAAAAATCTAGATTTTGCAAAATGAACTCCAAATAAAATACACAATGTTTAATCAATTAAATCAAGTACTTACTAAGCACTACTATATGGCAGGCATTATCCTAGGATCTGGGGATACAAATATAATCCCTACCCTAAAGGATCTTGCATTCTAATGGGGAGACTTCAAGTACACATATAGGTACATACAGAATAAATATAAAAAGAAAAATGCAAAATAGTTAAATACAAAGGAGTTTGAAAAGGAGAGCTCTAGCAGTTGGGAAAAATAGAGAAAGGCTTAATGTAGAAGGTGGTGTTTGAGCTTCATCTTGAAGGAACAGAAGGATTCTGTGAGGGAAGAGTAAGGAGGAAATGAATTCCAAGCATGGGTGGGAGCAGCCAATGCAAAGGCATGGAGATGGAAAATGAAGGGTCATGTGTAAGAAATGGAGAAAAAGACTAGTTTAGCTATATCTTAATGTAAGAAGGGGAGTAATGTACAGTGATGCTGGGAAGATAACTTTGGAGAGGTCATGAAGGTCTTCAAAAGCTAAATAGCAGAGTTAATATCTTATTTTAGAGGCAATAGGAAGACACTAGAGTTTACTAGGTAGGGGAGTGAATTGATCAGATCTATGCTTAAATGAATCAAATTGGCAGCAATGTGGAGTAGGGAGATACTTTGGCATATAGACCAGTTAGGAGGCCATTGTAGTAATCTAGGCAAAATGTGATAGGGACCTGAACTAAGAGTATCCCTGTGAGTAAAGAGGAATTGAAGGCAGGAGATATTGTGGAGATAGAAAAGCAAGACTTGACAAGTAAATGGATATGTGCAATTAGGAAAAATAAGGAATCTAACATAATACCAAGGTTATGAACCTGGAATTTCTGCCTTTGACAGAAATAGGAAAGTTAGAAAGGGGGTAGGCTTATTGGGAAAGATAAGGAGTTCTATTTTAGACAGGTTGAGTTCAAGATATCTCTAGGATATCCAGAGAAATGTGCAAAATTGGTGATGTAGGATTAGGGCTCAGGGAGAGACTGGGATTTGATATATTCATCCATGATTCATCAGCATAGAGGTGGGTATAGAGAGAGAAGTACTGGGGACATAGGACAGAACTTTGTGAGGGGTGGAAAGACAGGATGAGACATGAAGAAAAGGATACTGAGAAATGGTTATATAGGTATGGAAGAAAGTTTGGAGAAGATAGAATATCCAAGAGTAAAGAGTGATGACTGTATTGAATGCATCAGAGCAGTAAAGAAGGATAAGAACTGAAACAAATCATCAAATTTCACCATCATTTATTAGTAATTGCAAAGGGTTGAGAAATAAGTGAGAAGATAGGAGGTGGAGGCAGCTGTTGTATACAGCATCTTTCAGGAGTTTGACTGAGAAAGAGAAGTGATACATGGAATGAAAGCTTAAGGACCTAATAGAATCTAGTGAAAGTATTTTAAAGATGAAAGATATTTGAAGGTATGTTTGACAGCAAACAGGTGCTGAGTCAGTCCATTGCATCGGGTGGGGGGGGGCGGTAACAGAGTTTACAATTAAATTGCTTATTCAGTTGACTCCAACCTGCTCTAGTTCTTAAAATCATCCATCCATAAGGCAGGAGCTGCTATCCCTACCCAACAATGGATCAAGGAGGAGCACTGGAAGACGAAGGCAATGCTGAGCAGGGGTCAGGGCTATTCAACTATAACCAAGTCCAGAAGCGGTCTCCTAAGATCACCCCTTTTGGTGCTGTCCAGGAACCCTCCCAGGAAAAGAAAGATCACTTAACCAATGGAGATCAACCTTGCTTCTTTCTTAGCAGGTCCTACCCTTACTGGCCACCAACTACCCAGAGCAACCTTTTTTCCTTCATGGAATTCAGGTTGAAGAAGTCCTAAGTTTTGGTTCTGTTGATCACTTCTACTGATCCCAGTCATCACTTCTTCAGCCCAAAATAATTGTGAGCAAAGAGTCAACCAGGGTAAAAAGGAAAGACATTCAACTAGGCCATTTACTAATAAACATTTTTTTTAATTTAGTTCAACCTATCAGGAAATTTGGGTCAGTGGGTTGGATAGAATATTGGAAGTAATGCAGAAAGAAGAGACCGATGGATACATGTGGGAGAGCAAAAAGACACTAGATGGATTTCTAAAAACAGATACATATGATCACATAGATACAGATACATAAATACACAATTTGAACAATTCTAGCCTGGCCCTACTTTTCAGTTCTCAGGGCTTAAAACCTAAAAGATTCCATTTGCAAAAATGGCTTGGACAAAGACTTTTTAAAATAATGTATAAATACTTGAATCCTAGATTCCATGGCACTTCACCACTGAGAAATCTTATCTCACTGAGTTCTGCCTACACCCTGATGATCCCTAGTGTTAACTTCAGTCCTCTCTCACCAACAGCATGAGATGCTTATCACCTGAGCCTCTTTTTTTCCTAGGCAGGCAGCTCATATTTATGAGGTTACTAAGACTGACAGAACACTTTCCTCACTACAAACTCATGAGACAGGTAGTATAATCATTATTCTTCCCATTTTACCAATAGGGAAACTGAGGCATAGAACTTATTAAGGTATTTGTACTACATCATGGAACTGGTGCCAGGGATGAAATGCAAGCCCAGATTTTTTTACTTCAATTCTCTTGTTCTTGCTACTCTACTACTATGTCTCCTGTGCTTTCTGCCACACAGTCTCATGTAACCAGACATGCTTTTTTCCAGGGGGTTATTCATAAGGAAAGAGGCAACATGGCATAGTAGGTTGAGTATCTGGTTTATAATCAGGAATTGTTGTTGTTGTTGTTCAGTAGCTTTTCAGTCATGTCAGACTCTTCATGACCCCATTTGGGGTTTTCTTGGCAAAGATACTTAAATAGTTTACCATTTCCTTCTCCAGCTCATTTTCTGGATGAGGAAACTGAGGCAAACAGGGTGAAGTGACTTGTCCAAGGTCACATAGCAAGTAAGTGTCTGAGGGCAGATTTGAACTCAGGTATTCCTGACTTCAGGCCTGGTGTTCTATCCACTGTGCCATTTAACTTCACATGATCAGTAATGCTGGGATTCAAATGCCCTACCTGATATGGGTTAGTTGTATGATCACGGGCAAGTCACAACTTCTATGTAGCTCAAAGTAGAAGTAGAATTTATCGACAAAATCACAGGGAATTTGCTATCTGGATAGAAGATGGTATTCCCACCCCAGAAGTTTCATTGTGCTACTAAAATCATAGATTGTTGAGTATTTGTGTTTTCCTTTTTTTTTTTTTTTGGTGGGGGCAATGAGGGTTAAGTGACTTGCCCAGGATCACATAGCTAGTAAGTGTCAAGTGTAAAAATCTACTCAGGTCACCCTAGATGTTTTTATCTATTATCAAACCTAGTCTAGACTAGCTACATTAAATCATCATCAACCCCCCCCCCAAAAAAAAGCCTTACCATAGTTCCCTGGTTCAAAAGCCTCCCAAATGAATGTGGGCACCCCATCATCCAAACCACTCTTCCAAATACCTCCTGCTGCCACTAAACTTACCCTAACCTGGCTTCCTGGATGGAGTCCATTAACAAGCTTTTTAAACCTGCCTCAAACCTCAGCCAATCAGAAATGTCCTCTAGTTTTTGACTGAGGTTTGGCACTCCACCAACATATCCTTAGTTAATTAGTATTTTACTGGATCATCACCCCCGCTTTCAGGGGAACTATAGAAACATAATATAAAGAGAAAAAAATGTCATGTTCCTATAGGGCTTTAAGCCCTGCAGAAGTACCTTCCTCACAATAACTTTATATGAAAGAATTTATATGAAAGAATCATCATCCTTATTTTATAGATGAGGAAACTGAGGTGCATATGGGTGAAATGAGTTGCCATGATGACACAAGTAGTAGAAGGAAGAACTGGAACTCAAACATAAGTCTCCCGAGAGATTCTAGGACTATTTCTAGGACCATGACATATGACCTCTCAACAGTCTCCCTATCTACCGAAATGAATCCTGAATCGAAAAAGTTCAAAAAGACACACACACTCATTGCCTACATGCAAAAAGACATAGTTATAGTGACATGGTCTTACCCAAAGAGGACCATGTGGTCCCCTGGTCTCATACAAAGTCACACATTCAAGGTCAATGGTAAAAGGTACAGGGAGGTCAATGATACATTTCCACCTTAAGGAGATATTTTGGTTTCTAGTGAACATTACACAGCCTCTCAAGTGAATGTCAGATATAGCTATAACAAGACAGGTAAGCACACAGTGATAGACAGACAAACATGGTCCCTTGCACACAGTCTAAATTGAGGCTGCTCCAATTGAGTTATAGAGGTGATGAACAGTCGAGAGGGAGGGATGAGAAAATCCCATGGAGATTAGCTCTGAGTCTAAGTCAGAAAAAAATAGCTGTGTATAGGCAAAATATTTAGTGAAAATTGCCCTTCTGAACTCCCTTTTCTGTCTCTTCAGATGAAAAAGATATACAAAGCAACAGAGTTAGAGTCATCAAGACATGGATTTAAATTGCACCATGGATACATTTAAATGTATGACCCTGGACAAGTCAATTAACATCTCCAAGCCTCCATTTCCTTATCTGTAAAATAGTAGTAATAATAGGGGCCACTTCATAGGATTACTGTGAGGATCAAATATATACATATATATGTTTATATATAACAAATATGACATATAAAATTCTTTGCAAACTTTTTTAAAGTATGTAAATGTGAGCTTTTAAAATAACATTTTACCCACATAAGCACTTTATTTGATCAACAGCAAAATCCACAAGTCCTATCATGGAATAATGGTATAGTGAACAGAGTTCTGAACTTGGAGTCAGAGGGCTAAGTTCTAATCCTGGATCTATTTATTATCTAAATTACCTAAAGCAAGTTACGTAACCTCCCTGGGCCTCAGTCTGCTGATATGTAATATTAAGGGGTAGGAAGATAAGAGGGAGGACGAACTGAGGTCCCTTACAATTCTAAATCTAGGATGCTATGGTCCTTTCTGTACCCATCCTAGCAGCTGGGGACTTTGATTTTTTTTCTATTGTGAATGAAGCAGGGGGAAGAAATTAGATGTGAGGGGATAGATGAAGAACTGGGAGAGATAGACTGGTAGGCAGACACAAAGGGGTAAAGATGTGGTGAGCTGAGAGAAGAGAACTTTGCACACAAGGGCAGCCTAGCCCTAGTCATGAAATCTAAGATGCTTTATACACATCTTAAGAAAGCAGACCACAGGATCAAAGATTTGGAGTTAAAAGGAACCTCAGAGGCTGTCCAGTCCAACTCTTTCATTTTGGAGATAAAGAAACTAAGGCCCTGGGAGTTTACATGACTTGCTCGTGGTTAACCAGGTAATAACCATGAAAGACAAGATTGGAATCCAGGTCCTCTGGCCCTGTGGTGCTTCCCTCAATATACCCCCTCTCATCTTTAGGGAGCCCTTGGCTCCACAGGATCCTACTTCCTGGCAGTGTCTATGGGGGCCTTCTTCAGTGTATCTCAGTTTACCCTGTGATATATCTGGGCCAATCCTTCTCTCATAAATGTTATGATTTCTTTCAAGCCTTTTTGCCTTAAAGCTCCACCGAGTCTTCTTTTTATACCCCAGATGTGATTATTGGGACAGCCCTCAACTTCCCCATTTCACAGCTCCAGGGATCCCACAAGAAGAAAGTGGGAAAGGGGCTGAATAGAATGAACAACTGGCCAAGGACTCCAGAAGATTAGGGAATAGATCTCTCCTGATATACTCTTTCCTTAAAGTGCCACAGAACAGCTACTTGGAGCTCCCAAATTTATGGATAATGTGTGCACACAACCTAACCTCTTCTAGATCCAGACTAATTTCTCTCATCTCTGGATGTAGAGGTCATAGCTAAGTTCCCAGGTTAGAAGGTCCTAAGAGATTCATGCAATCTAGAGGCTTAGTTACCTTAAACCTGACAATAGATCAGCTTTATCCTCCTCAGTCCTTTCTTCTTCCCCTCCAAGAGCCTGACAGAAAATACCAGTGGCTGAGTATAGTCTATTTCTATTATTAGAGACACAGATCAGGAGTCCATGTACTACTGATAGGGTACAGAGTAGCCTCTCCCCATATAAATAACAGTGTATATAATGTTATATAATGTTCCTGGTTTGCATTCTCTCATGTGAATATATGATGTATAGAAGCAAAGTATCATAGATTATGAGGGTTGAAGTGGACTTCAGTGACCTAGTCTCACTCATATACCAAAGAATTCCTCAGTATAATATATATGACAAATGGTCACACAGCCTCTTCTTGAAGACTCATAAGGAAAGAGGACTCAGAACCTTTTGAGGCATCCCATTCCACATTACTATCTCACTAATTGTTAGTTTTCCTGACATCAAATCTAAATTTACTTCTTTGCAACTCCCACTCATTGCTCCTGGTTCTGCCCTCTTGGGCCAACAGAACCAGTCTAGTCAATCCTCCACAAAATAGTTCTTAAAATACTTGCAGTCAACTATCATATCCCCCTTGAGGATTCTCTAGCTTAAACATGAACAATTCCTTCAACTAATTCTTATATGACATTAACTCAAGGCCTTTTGTGTATGTAGAATGTGAATACTACTATCTGTTCATACAGCTGTGGGTATGTCTCTGAGCATAGGACTATGACTGTATATGTGTGTGGGTATCCATGTGAAATATGTGCTTCCTTTTCAGTAGTCATTAAACAAACATTTATTAAACACTATATGCCAGACATTGTGTTGAATGCTGGAGATACAAAGAAAGGTTTGTGTGTAGCCATCAAAGATCATTTGACATGTTCCTGCCTTCCCTTTAGAGGTTAACATCCTTATTGCCTTCTCCATAGCAACAGTTAAACCCATGCTATTCTCTCACCTTTGCCTTTGCCTCAATTTCTCACTTGGAGTTATGTCTGCCTTAATCAGCGGATCCTGGCAGATCCCAGCATTTCTAGCTATTCCTGTCAATCAGACTATTAATACGAGGGGCACTTTATAAATCCAGGTGCATCCGTATGTGAATGAAGTTAGCTGTGTGATTGCACATGTACTCAAGTGCAAATGCTTGGGGGTCTAATGGAATGTAGGTATGTGCATGCGTGCATTTTTGTGTGACAGCAATGGAAACTCTGGCACTGGTGTTTCCCCCCAAACCCTAAAGCTATTAGACTTCACAAAGCTCCTGACTCTTCCAACCCCACTCCCAAACCTCAAAGAAGTCCCTGGCATTTTGTCTTCCTTTGTCCTTCCCTTAGTTTCTCTACAGTGGGAGAGAGAGAGAGGAAGGAGTGGTCTGTGTGTGAGAGAAGGAAGGTAACCTAGAAAACCATCAGACACTCCTCTCTTTTGACCATTTCACTCTAAATCCTCTGATCCCAAGTGCAGCCTCTGCCTCTCCCCTCCCCAATTCTCAACTCCTCTCCTATTATCTCTGCATTATAGGTTTAGAGACAGAGAAGCCTAGAAAGATGGTGTGGAAATAGCTCTGAAATGTCCATGTCCATGTGCATTTCCTCTTCCCTCCCCACCCCCCACCCCCCACCCCCAAAAAAGGGCAGAGAGGAGAGATGTTGAAGGGTCAAGGATGTTAGATTTAGGAAATCTAATGGTGCCCACAAGGGTTAGACACATGTCTGATTGTGGGAGGAAGGGGTCTGAAAGGAACAGTGCCCAGCCCACCTTAATCCTCCACCCATTTCCTTGTTGTCTGAGCTCTTAAATGGTTACATCAGGTATATTATTCCACATCTTGGGCACTTCTGCTCTGAGATTCTGCTCCTTTCCCTCCTGACCCTGACCATCCCTTCCTCCCGGGGTGTTTCAGCAGACTGCCCCAGGAAACTCCTCTTCTTATCATTGATTTGTTAAGATTTCCTAAGCTCCATGGGCTCTGACCCACTCATCTTCGAATCCTAGGCTGACATTCAATATACTAGTTACCAAGATCTGCAAGTTCCTGTAAAACACGCAAATACACAAATGAGCATAAACCTACAAAGTGAATATGAATGCTATAAGATAGACACACAAAGCAACTCGAAAACACACAAAGCAAAAAGCAAGTGACCGTGTGTATGTTGTGCACCGCCTTGCATATGATTTGATGTGACCATCCCTGGCACGGACCTGTGTAATAAATGTGCAAGTTGTGATTTCCCCTAAATCAGAAAACATGCAAACAGGGACTGCCTTATCACCACCTGCTGTGTCCTCTCTCCCCCTTCCCTCCTCCACACACAGCACAGGCACACCCACGTACACTCTCAGTCACACACACTCAAACACATTCACAGGCTCAAGTACACCCAGCTTCTCCCCCGCCCCGTGTTTCTGTTGCCATAGCAAGCGTGCACCCAGGCTGCTCCCCTCCCTACACCTCCTCTTCCCCACCTCTCCACCCGCCTCCCCCGCCCGCCCCAGACCTGGCCCCTGCTAGTTTTCCTTCTGATTGGACGATGCTCCCTCATTATGCTAATCGCTTGCGTAGGGTCCGGGGCCAGCAGGTTGACGTCATCAAGCTCTGTGGCAGCAGCAGCTGCTGGGGGTGGGGGGTGGGGGGAGGGAGGAGGCGGGGAGAAAAAGAGAGAGAGAGAGAGAGAGAGAGAGAGAGAGAGAGAGAGAGAGAAGAGGGAGGAGAGGGGGGCTTGGAGAGAGCACGGGAAGGGAGCTGAGGGAAAGAAAAGGAGCCAGAGAAAGAGAAAGCAACGCAGCGGGACCCGCCCCCCTTTTCCTCTTGCCCCCCCGCCCCCCGCAGCGAGGGCAGCAGGACCCGGTGGGCGGGCGTGTGGCCCCCGGGCAGCTGGGGGGGTGGGGGGCGGGGTCGGGGAGGGGGGAGGGGGGACATGGCCGCGGTGCCCAACGGAGTATCGGCACCGCCAGCCGGCCCTGGCCCCGGCTTCAGCACCACGGACAGCGGCGGCGGAGGAGGTGGTGGTGGTGGAGGCGGCAGCGGGAGCTCGGGCAGGATGACCGGTCTCAGCCCTGGGCACGGCCCCGGCCCCGTGATCCCCATGAAGGACCACGACGCCATCAAGCTGTTTGTGGGGCAGATTCCCCGGAACCTGGACGAAAAGGATCTCAAGCCCCTGTTTGAGGAGTTCGGCAAAATCTACGAGCTGACGGTGCTGAAGGACAGGTTCACGGGTGTGCACAAAGGTGGGCTGCCGAAACGGACCCCCAACTCATTCTGGAGCCCCTCACATCAGACCTCCAACCTACCCCAACTCCAGATCCCTCACTACCCTACCCTTCACTCCAGATGCTGGACATCCACCCCACTAGACACCTTCAAAACCCCTAAACTTCCCACTCCGGTCCTTGAATCACACCCACTCCAGAATCTGTCCCCCACACTCTGGACACCTCTACATGTGATCTCTCACCCCATTTCCATTACTAACATAAGGATTCCCATTCCCCCCATTCTCCAGGCCTTGGATCCCTCAAGGATATCCAAA
This sequence comes from Dromiciops gliroides, assembly GCF_019393635.1. Taxonomy (NCBI): domain Eukaryota; kingdom Metazoa; phylum Chordata; class Mammalia; order Microbiotheria; family Microbiotheriidae; genus Dromiciops; species Dromiciops gliroides. The sequence goes on from NC_057862.1 coordinate 68,582,273, forward strand.
CCTCTCCTGTACCCTCTTCTTCGGACTTCAACCCCCCTAAAAGCTCCCTCACTACCCTTTTATTGGATTCCCAAAAACCCACACCAGCCCTGACATTCCTAACTCTACATTCCCCCTTCCATACCCCGGTGGATCCTGCCAGTCTCTCACCCCAAACCTAACACATTTCTCATCTCAGGTCCTAACTTATCTTCCGGAGTCTAATGACTTAAGATCTTCAAGCTTCCTTCTGAAGCCCCAAATGCCTATTTTGACCCCCCAAGTAAAAACCACACCTTGGTACTCTTGGACTTCGATTTGAGACTGCTTCTTTGATTCTCAGACCCCAACTCCAATTACTTCAACCCAGTCCCTAACATAAAATAGGACCCTGACAATTCCCGAAATCCAAGGCTCCCACCTTGAGATTTATGGGGCCTAACCTAACCCCTTGCCTCCCACTGCCCAATTGTTTTTAGTTTAAATTCCAATCTTCTTTCAGACCCAAATATATTCCTGACTGAACACCAAAAGCCTTTTGCCCAATATCCTCAGACTCCAGCTTGGACACTGACCCCCCAACCCAGACCCCCTACTGCCTTCATATTCCCAACTCTCATCAACTGCCCTTAGCTTCCCTTAAGCCTATCTCACTCCCTCATACTTCCTTTTATCTTCTAATCCAGTCCTTGAATGCCTCCCTTATCCTCCCCCTCTACTCCCCTTGTGTTTTCTTCCCTGCACCCCCTTGCTCCTCCCTCTCCACTTTCTAAATCCTCTTTATCTCACCCTAATTCTCCCTCTCCACTCCCCCACCTCCCTCAAAAAGTCATCCTGGGGCTGGATTTGGGGCTGGGAGAAGTGGAGGGAGTTGGTTTGAGTGGTTTGGGTTGGAAAGGGAGTGAGTATATGAGGAAGCAGATGATCTGTGTCTTCAGACACCTGCCCACCTGCCTGTCACATCTCATGACATTTCCTCCCACCACCCATCACCCCCTTCCAGACCCATCACCAGGCCCCTGGGAGCTCAGCTGGAATGGACTGGAGAGGGGGCTGGGGCTGTCTTTCTGGCCACACCCCTTCATCTGGGTGGGGTGTGTGGGAGGGAGGAAGGAGGCTTGTTTACATCCAGGGAAAAAGTCTGCCCAGGGAAGTGAGAGAAAACATGTACCTGAAGTCACCGAGTCAGCGCAGTATCTGGAGAGTGAGGGGCTAGAAAGTGGGAGGCAAGTTGTTGGTGTCCTGTGATCTTTGAGTTCTGTAGTTACTGCGGGAGGGCACCCATAACACTTCCTAATCATTTCCTTCAAACAGCATGTTAAAGGGGAGGTGCTTTGTGAGCTATTTTCCTTCTGAAAAGCCCAAGAGGAGAGAGGCCCAAGGGCTGCAATTGAGCCATGAGCAAAGGAACCTCTGAAATGGAAAGTGATATGTCAGAGCCCCCTGCCCTACATCCTCTCTCTACTCAATTTAAATGGCTTCTCTTGGAAAAAGCTTCCCTTAGTGGAAAGACTCCTGAGAAGTGGCAGTGATGACACCACAGGCTGGCCAGGGCAAGGGAGGGGCATCTCTCACTTTCCTTCCAAGGAAAGGCAGGCAACTTCCTTTCCCTTTCTGTGCCACCCCAGGCTCCAAAAAGAGAATAATAATACTGTGCAATGGGAGGAGCCTTTCCTCTTTCAATCCAAATTCCTTCTAAAAGCCACCATATAGCTATATGACTCTGCCTGTCTTCTTGTCCATCCATTCCCTTCTTCCTTCTCTCCCACTCTCTCTCCTCTCCCTCCCTCCATCCATATCTATAATTTTTCATCCACCTATCCCTTTAACTCTTTCTGACTATCCATTCATATTTCCCTCTATCCATCTATCTGTCTAACTACCTTTCCATTTGGCTCTCTTTCTGTCCATTTTTCAATATGTCCAATTATCTTTCTATCTAGCAGTGCTTCTTCCAGCTTGTTTCTGTCTGTCCCACTACATATCCATCTATTTGTCAGACTCCTTAATTGATTGTCTGGGTAGCTATCTATGCATCTACCTGTCTATCTCTGTCTCCCTGTCATACATAAGCATATAGCCTTCTTTTCCAAAAGGGAACTAAATGTCTGAGACTCCTAATGAAACTCAAATACAAGAGACTGCTTCAGCTGAAACATGCTTTCATCCATCCATAGGAAAGACTTTTTGGGTTCCAATATTGGTGGAACCATTGAACCTTTTCTGATATCTGAAATCATGATCATGGAAGCATATAATACACATTTGATTAGGATCAGGGATTCAGATAGCATTGGACCATTGCTCAAGCTGCCTAATGCAGGGGAGCTCTGTCTGGGGATGGATATCCCTGTTTTCTAGTTTCAGGAGCATGCTTGGGAAAGATCTTGAATGTCAGACTTACTCAAAGGCATTCCTTTGAAAAGCTCAACTTTCAAGTACCAAAACCCATACTAATTTATACATAATATTCCCCCTTGAATACTGAAGTTAAACGGTTATTTAAGGGAGTTATCATGGTATAGTAGAGAAAAACATAAGCCTAGGAGTGAGGAAATCTGGGCTGTGGTGTTGTCTTGACCACTCTTAGCCATGTGATCTTGAGTGAATCATTTCTCCTAATCTGAACCTCAGTTTTCTCATCTGTAAAATGGAAATCATAATCTATTTCCTGTCTTTCTCATGGAAACTAAACTCATTAAAGGTGATTTGGGCTTTTACTCATTTTTCATAGTTGATGTGAAAAGCTTTTTGAAGAATGGCAATGGACTGTATGAATGTCAGTTATTACTCTTATCAACTAAGAGTTAGCTGTTTGGTCTCAGGCACATCTTTTTATCTTTCTGGACCTCAGTTTCTTCATCTGCAAACAGGGTGTTAGACTACATGACTTATTAGGTTCCCTAGAGTTGTAAGATTCTTTTAATTATTTAACAATTCATTCACTCTGCAAACATTTAAATATCTACTTCCACTAAAGGACTTTACTAGATACTAAAGAAAACACAAAATTTAAATAGGATATGGTCCCTGCCCTCCCAGAGCTTATAGTTCTTTAACACACATGATTACATAGTAAAATATTATGTGATTAGTGCATTAGAGGGATGTAAAACAAGAGAACAAAACAGGGAACATCATTCCTAATATAGAGAGATCACAGTAAGCTTCATAGAGGAGGTAGCATTTGAGTTGGGCCTTAAAATATGGGTAAGAACTCATTAAGAGAAGAAGGGGAGGGGGCATATTTCATTCACTTGAAACATTATGAGTAAAACTTGATGGGCATGACAGTACATGGTATTCAACAGCAGAGAAGAGTCCAATTTGTCTGGAGCACTGTTGTTGTTGTTTGTCCTTCGTTCTTAAAGAGGACCATGACATGGGGAGATGATGTCATGACTTGCAGTGAATGGAGGAAGAGCTGTACAAAGTCACCAGTCTTGCTCTATCTTCCAGAGCTATCTGGGTTCTGTGGCAAAACATAGATCAGTACGACTGAAGATGACTCCAGATGTTTTGAGGCAGTTGGGGTTAAGTGCCTTCACTCAGTGTCACACAGCTAGTAAGTGTCAAGTGTCTGAGACCAGATTTGAACTCACGTCTTTCTGATTCCATGGTCAGTACTTTATCCACTGTGCCACCAGCTGCCCCTAGAGCACTGAGTTGTTGTAGGGAAGTAATTTAGTAATGAAATGACTGGAAAGATAAAGCAATGCTGATTGTAGAAGGTTTTGAATGTCAGGCAGAGTATGAGCTTTACTCAATAGGCAATGGGGAGCCACTGAAGATTTCTGAGCAGAAAATATGACCAGATAGATTTATCAGTAAGAAATGTTATTATAGCAGCTAGATGAAGGATGGATTGTGTATAGATTGTATAGTAGGGGGAAGAAGACATGTGAGGGGTCTATGGTTCATAGTTTACATGAATGGTAAAAAGGGTCTCTGCTACAGTAATGGCAGTGGAAGGAAGAAGAAAAGGAATATTTCAGGGGTAGAATTGACAGATCTTGAGGGGTAGCTAGGTGGTGCAGTGGATAGAGCACCGGCCCTGGAGTCAGGAGTACCTGAGTTCAAATCCGGCCTCAAACACTTTACACACTTACTAGCTGTGTGACACCCTGGACAAGTCACTTAACCCCAATTGCCTCACTAAAAAAAAAAAAAAAGAATTGACATATCTTGGTAATTGAATAGATATGAGACAAGAACTGAAAACCAAAGACTATGAGTTTAAGAGATGGGGTAAATGGTGCCACAGGCACAAATAATGAAATCAGAAAGAAAATCAGGTTTTAGGGGGGAAACACAAAGGTTTGAGACATATTGAATTTGAGGTGCTGGTGGGAACATCTATATGGAAATGCCTAGTAAGATCTGGGGCCGAAAACTAAAATTTCAAATATCAGAGTCCTTTGCACTGGACAAGAAGAATGCCATGGGTAGACCCTTGGAGAACAACTACATCAAGGGATCCCTGTGCCATTACACTCAGTGTCTTGAGGTGAGGAAGTAATATTTTGATCTGAAACAGTAAATTGTATTTCTGGAAATCAGAACAATGCCATTTAATATCATCCAGCTTACAAGATCCAATTTGAGAATTTCCATTTTCTTCCCTGTGATTTAAAAAAACACAAACATGCTACTGATTTTTCCCTCAATCCTTGGCTGAAAGAAATTAATAAGCACAAGAATGTCTAAAGATTGTTAACAAATACCAAGTAGGTTTGTTCCTGGTGACTTGTATGTATTTGACTTGTTTGTTGCCTCTGCTCTGAATTGCCCTCATCTCTCACCCCCTCACCACTGAGTTCATTCTGTTTGAAGTTGACCTGATTGCACTTATTTAGAGTCATTAATACTTAATCATCCAGCAGTTTTAATTGTGCCAATATTAAAAATGCATCCATGTCAATTTCATTCATTAAATATTTACCTTTTCCTGAAAGGAAGTTGTTTGTTATTATAATATCACTTTAGAAGGGCCAAAATGTAACCTCATAGAACATGGAAAAGGGGAAATAGGTCCCCCATACTGCAAGTGTCAAAGATCGAAGATAGGATCAGCCTATTTTCGAGATGTCTTTAAGGAGAATAATGTGGCCAAGGTGGATCTGAGAAGAGAAAGAACCTTTGTGGTCACTTTTCCTAATTAATTTTCTAAGTGTTGAGTTACCTAGCTTTCTCCCTTCAGGAGAAAGTATTGTGAAGCAGACCCAAGAAAGGCAGATCTAACCTGGGAATGCCTGGTTGTTGTCCTTCTATCTGCCTTCCTCAGAGCCTGGCATAGAGAATTTCTATTGTCCCAGTCACCAATCCCCAACCTAGACTCCATTTTTCATTGTCATGAAGATCTGTTCTATCATGGAAGTGGGAAAAAGTAGAGGCAGAAACACAGTGAGAGGAGGAAAGCTAACCTTACCACCTCTAGCTGCTTCAACTGGAATAGATCTGGTTAACAGAGCAGAGGCAGAATGAAAGTGAGTCAAAACATCTAAAAACAGCACAAGTAAAGGTAAATGTGAATGGAGGACAAGAAGAAAGAATAACAGCACCTGCTCTATTCACTTCAGTGTGAGCAAAACAGAGAGGAAAATGATAGAAATTCTCTATTATCTGTATATGTGCAGCATCAAAGATGAACACATACACACACACTCTCATGTAGTGCTTAGCACAGTACCTGGTACACAGTAGGCATTTAATACATGCTTAATGACTGACAGACTTGTATGCAGTCACAGACACACACAACACAAGTATATCCATATGCAGTCTTACAGAATACAGCTATGCACACACAGTTGCATAGACATACAATTGAACTTTCTCTTAGATATAATCAAATATGAGAGAGCAGGGGGTGAATAAACATTTATATAGTGCTTGCTATGTGCCAGGTACTGTGCTAAGTAAAATTTACAAGTATTATCTTATTTGATCCTCACAACAACTCAAGGAGGTAGGTACTATTATTATTCCCATATTACACTTAGGAAACTGAGGCAAGCCAAGGTTAAGTGATTTGCCCAGGGTCACACAGCTAATAAGTGTCTGATGTCAAATGTAAACTCAGGGCTTCCTGACTCTAGGCCCAGCCTTCTATCCACTATACCAACAACCTGCCCTTAACCTAAAAAGTCATGGATTCATACATAAAACCTAGTCTTAGAATGTTAAAGCTGGGAGGGACTTTAAAGATCATCTAACTTTGCCCTCTCATTATTTAGATAAGGAAACAAGTCCAGAGATTGGAAGAGATTAAAAAGAACCTGTGAACGATAGAGAGCTTTTCTTTGACAAAGAACTTAATAGCAATCTCTAAGAAATGGTGACTATTCAGTCACCTTCTATCTCATGGCCCTATAAATCTCTTCTCCCCAGTCCCAATGGACATCTTTCCATTTAGCTGACAAAGTCAACCACACACAAAAATGTAGACAGTCACATGTTATCATGAGTAGATACATACCTGTATATCCATCATAAACATTCCATAGTAATTAGGGAAGGAAATGAAAGATCGTAAGGAGAAAAATAAAAGATAAACCTATCATTCATTCTGCAAGAGTGGCCAATATAGAGACTACTTCTCTACTCATTTTTTCAATTCCTTATAATTTGGTTTCTTTCCCCACTACTCTACTGAAACTTCTTTCCTTAAGATCACTACTACAGTTTATCACTAAATCAAATGGGTTTTTGTCCTCATTTATCTTTTCTTTTCTTTTTTTGTGGGGCAATGAGCGTTAAGTGACTTGCCCAGGGTCACACAGCTAGTAAATGTCAAGTGTCTGAGGCTGAATTTGAATTCTGGTCCTCCTGAATCCAGGGCCAGTGCTTTACCCACTGTGCCATCTAGCTGCCCCTTGTCCTCATTTTTCTTACCCTCTCTGAAGTATTTGACATTGTAGACTACCCCCTTCTTTGTAACACCTCTCCTCCCCCTCATTTTCCAACACCATATTATTATGGTCTTCTTCCTATGTCTCTGATCACTCCCTTTTTATCTCTTTTGATGGTTCCTCATCCTCCTTTCATCCTTTAGGTATGGTATGCCCCAAGGTTTCTTCCAAGAACTCTCCATATTTTGACCACTGCTGATCTACCCCTTCCTATGCCTTTAATTATGACCTCTGTGCTCTTGGCCCTCAAATTGTATCTCTATCCCCAACTTCTCAGAGTTCTGGTACAAAATTTTAGACTACTTGTTGGACATCTCTACCTACATGCCACATTGACACCTCAAACTCAACATGCCTAAAACTGAATTCATCATTCTTATTTTTAAAAGTTGCCCTTCTCGACTGTAAAGCTGTGCATACCCTTTGACCCAGCAATACCACTTAGGTCTTTTTCCCAAAGAGATCATTAAAAAAGGGAAAAGGACCCACATGTACACAAATATTTATAGCTGCTCTTTTTGTGGTGGTTTGGAAATTGAGGGGATGCCCATCAATTGGGGAATGGCTGAACAAGTTGTGGTATATGAATGTAATGGAATACTATTGTGCTGTAAGAAACTATGAGCAGGTAGATTTCAGAGAAACCTGGAAGGACTTACATGAACTGTTGCTGAGTGAGATGAGCAGAACCAGTAGAACATTGTACACAGTATCAACAACATTGTGTGATGATCGACTATGATAGACTTGACTCTTCTCAGTAATGCAATGGCCCAAAATAGTTCCAAAGGACTCATGATGGAAAATGCTCTCCAGGGAAAAAAAAGAACTATGGAATCTGGATGCAAGTTGAACCATACTATTTCTATTTTTTTGTTGTTTTTCTTTTTTGAGGTTTTTCCTTTTTGCTCTGATTCTTCTTTCACAGCATGACTAATGTAGAAATATGTTTAATTGCTTGCTGTCTTAGGGAGGGGGAGGGAGGTGAGGAGGGAGAAAAATTTGAAACTAGAAATCTTATAAAAACAAATATTGAAAACTATCTCTGGAAAATAATAAAATGCTTTTATGAAAAAAAGTTGCCCTTCCCCCCATATTCTCTATTTGTGTTGATGGTGCTACCATTCTCCCAGTCTCTCAGGCTTCAAAGTTATAACCTTGGATTTATCTTTGACTCTTCAAAGGATCACAGAATTTGAGTTGAGAGGAAGCCCAGTAGTCATCTAGTCTAGCCCATGTATGAAAGGAATTCCCCCACAATATACTTGACAAATGATTTAGCCTCTTCTTTTTTTCAACATTTTTTCAATTACATGTAAAAAACAATTTTAACATTAATTTCTTTTTAATTTTGAATTCCAAATTCACTCCCTCCCTCTTCATTGAGAAGGCAAGCAATTTGACAGAAGTTATACATGTGTAGTCATGAAAACCATTTTCATATTAGTCATGTTGTGAAAGAAAACACATCAAAAGAAAAAGAAAGTTGGGGTTTTTTTTAAGTATCCTTTGATCTGCATTGAGACTTCAGTTCTTTCCCTGGGGGTGGATAGATAGCATTTTTCATAAGTCTTTCAGAATTGTCTTAGATCATTGTATTTCTGAGAAGAACTAAATCATTTACAGTTAATCATCATACAATATTGCTGTTAATGTGTACACTGTTCTCCTGGTTCTACTCAATTCACTTTGCATCAGTTCATATAAGTCTTTTCAAGTTTTTTTCTGAGAGCATTTTGCTCAATCCATCAATTCCATCACAATCACATATGGCAACTTGTTTAGCCATTCCCTATTTGGTGGGCATTCCCTCAATTTCCAATTTTTTCCACCATTAAAAGAGCTGCTATAAATATTTTTGTACATATATGTCCTTTTCTTTTTTTAAAATCTCTTTGGGATACAAACTGAGTAGTGGTATTACTAGGGCAAAGGGTATGCATGATTTTATAGCCCTTTGAGCATAGTTCCAAATTGCTCTCCAGAATGATTGGATCAATTCACAACTCCACCAACAATGCTTTAGTGTCCTAATTTTTCCCACATCCCCTCCAACATTTGTCATTTTCCTTTTCTGTCATATTAGCCAATCTGACAGATTTGTTGTGGTAGGTCAGAGTTGTTTTAATTTGCATTCCTCTGATCAATAATGATTTAGAACATTTTTATGTGACTATAGATAGCTTTAATTTCTTTATCTCAAAAACTGCCTGTTCATGTCTTTTGATCATTTATAAAATGGGCAGTGACTTGTATTCTTATAAATTTGACTCTACCCTCCATATATTTAAGAAACAAGAACTTTATCAGAGAATTTTGTTATGTTTTTTCACAATTATGATTACTAATCATATATTTTCTTCCATCCTATTTTCTCCAATTATCCTTTTCTTTCTCCTTTTACCCTGTCCCTCTTCAAAAGTGTTTTGCTTCTGACCACTGCCTCCCCCAATGTTCCCTTTGTTCTATCAAACCCTGCCTTCTCTTATCCCCTTCCCATTCTACTTCTCTGTGAGGTAAGATAGGTTTCTATACTCAATTTAAAATGTATGTTAATTACCTCTTTGAGAGTAATGTTCAAGCCTTGTCTCCTACCACCACCACCACCACCTCATCTTCCTCTCCACTATAAAAGCTATTTTATTCTTTTTAAGATAATTTACCCTATTTTATCTCTCCCTTCTCTCTTCTTTCAATGTATCCCTCTTTATTACTTCTTAATTTTATTTTTTAGATATCATCCCATCATTGTCAACTCATATACATGCCCTCTGTCTATGTAGACTCCTTCTAATTGCCCTAATAATGAGAATTTTTAGAAGTTATAAGTATCATTTTCCCTTGTATAAATGTAAATAATTTAATCTTATTGAATCCCTTATGATTTTGCTTTACTCTTTACCTTTTTTTTGCTTCTCTTGATTCTTGTATTTGAAAGTCAAATTTTCTATTCAGCTCTGGTCTTTTCATCAGGAATGCTAGAAAGTCTTCTATTTAATTAAATATCCATTTTTCCTCTGAAGTATTGTACTTAGTTTTGGTGGGTAGGTGATTCTTAGTTGTAATCTTAGCTCCTTTGTCCTCTGGAATGTCATATTTCAAGCCCTCCAATCCTTTAAGGTAGAAACTGCTAAATCTTGTGTGATCCTGACTGTGGTTCCACAATATTTGAATTGTTTCTTTCTGCTTGCAGTATTTTCTCCTTGACCTGGGAGCTCTGGAATTGAGCTATAATATTTCTGAAAATTTTCATTTTGGGATCTCTTTTAGGAGGTGATTGGTGGTTTCCTTTAATTTCTATTTTACCTTCTTATTCTAGGATATCAGGGCAGTTTTCCTTGATAATTTCTTAAAATGTAATGTCAATAGGGGCAACTAGGTGGTGCAGTGGATAGAGCACTGGCCCTGGAGTCAGGAATACCTGAGTTCAAATCTGGCCTCAGACACTTGACACTTACTAGCTGTGTGACCTTGGGCAAGTCACTTAACCCCAATTGCTTCACAAAAAACAACGAAACAAAAACAAGATGTAATGTCAAGGTTCTCTTTTGCTGTGTGGCTTTCAGATAGTCCGATAATTCTTAAATGATCTGTCCTTAATCTATTTTCCAGGTCGGTTGTTTTTCTATTTTTTCACTCTTTGAATGTAATTGTATTGTTTTTGGTGTCTCATGGACTCATTAGCTTTCATCTACCCAATTCTAATTTTTAAGGAATTATTTTCTTCAATGTGCTTTTGTACCTCTTTTTCCATTTGGCCTATTCTCTTTTTTTAGGTATTATTTTCTTCATTATTTTTTAAGCTATTGACTCTTATTTTTTATTTTCTTGCATTACTCTCTTTTCCCAATTTTTCCTCTACCATTCTCATTTGATTTTTGGTTTTGGTTTTTGTTTTCGTTTTGGTTTTTTGCAGAGCAATGAGGGTTAAGTGGCTTGCCCAAGGTCACACAGCTAGTAAGTGTCAAGTATCTGAGGCCAGATTTGAACTCAGGTCCTCCTGAATCTAGGGCCAGTGCTTTATCCACAGTACCACCTAGCTGCCCTTTCATTTGATTTTTAAAAGCTTTTTTGAGTTCTAGGAATTTTTTTGGCATGAGACCAATTCAAGACCATTCTCAAATTCCATGTTCTATAGAAGACTTTTTCTAACCCCACCTCTATTCTTTCTAGTACCTTACCTCTGAGAGTACCTTCTATATGCTTTGTATATATCTTGTTTGTACATAGATATTTCCACGTGGTCTCCCATTAGAATGTAAGTTTTTTGTGGGTAGACACATTGTTTTTGCCTCTCATTTTACCCCAGTCTTTAGCACAGTGACTGGTATAAGAGCTTAATAAATGCTTGTTGATTGATTAACCTGGCAGATAAATCCTAGTGTAGCTAGTTTTGAACACTAACTTGTTTGAGGAAGAGAGACAACAAGGACAGGGGGAGATAAAAGGAAAATGAAGTGAGGTTAGGAGAAAATTATCTAGGCTCTCTAATTGGTCTTTCACCAGTGGCAACTTCAAGCTGGAGACTTCCTCAACCACAGTCTTCGAGGTTTGTCCTACTAAGCTCCACCTTCCTCTCTCTACTCTCTGGCTTCTCCTTCAGCAGTATCTTCTGCTATCCCCAGGTCCTACCATCTTCCCTCTCAACTCCCACTCTTGGGAGTCCCAAATCTGATAGTAGGGTAAGGACACCATCAGAAGAATCTCAAAAGATGCAAAGGTGGGACAAGTATTCATTAGGAAGGCTTTGTTTCATTATGGAGAGTTCACAGACATAGAAAAGGATGTTGTGATAGCAATAGAGGGAGTGGCCCAGAAAACAGATGGATTTGGGCAAAAGTTCAAGGTTTATGTATAAGTGTATGGTAGGGGAGGAAGCATAATGCCCTTCCACCTAGCTCATTTGGGGATCTACCTCCACAGTCCTTCCAGATATCCAACCTTCCTCTTCAACATCTCTAAGTCCAGTTTCCTGTACTGGGAATCTTGGAGGGAGAGGGAGTTATGAAGAAATGGGAAGGACAGACTCTAAGATGGGACTGACCACAGGAGTAAATCCCATAGTCTAAGAACTAGCAAACAAAGAGACTGGAAGTAGGAGAGACTACTGGGAAGAGAAGGGAGAAAAGAAATAGAACTTAATTTTAGAAAATAGCTCATCTGACTAACCATAAAATCCAATATCATAAAGGAGAGAAGTTTATAAATCAGGGAATGGTGTTAGGGGAACTGGTAGCTTTGGGTCATTTAACTCGATGTAAATATCTGTGTTTGTGAACTCTATGAGTAGAAGGTATTCTGAATGTATAAGATATGCATATGTATAAGGGGCCTATAGACTTTACCAGACTGCCAAAAGGGTTCATAAATACAAAAAAGGTTAAGAACCCCTGATCCAGAAAATAAAAGCCAAGCACACACAGGGTCAAGATATGACTAGGAGAGGATAGGTTCTGAGGTGCATGAACAGAACACAAGTGACATCCTAAAGAAGATACCTAGAGATTTGATTCAATTCAACAAGCATTTAGTAAGTGCCTACTATGTGTCAGGTTCTATCCTAGGTACTAGGGATACAGGAACAAAAGTGAAAGAAGGAGGAGGTACTTGAAATGATCCTTGAAAGGACTTAAGTCTAAAAGGCGGAGGTGAGGTGGAAAAGCATTCTGGGCTTAAGGGTATGGAGCCAGGAGATGGAAGGAGGTCAGTTTAACTGAAATGTAGAGTGCACAAGAGAGAGCAATGTGAGACAAACTAAGGACCTATCACTGAGTGGGTTGCTGAATCAGGGAAGGCTTCCTACAGTAGGTGGTCTTTTGTTTAAGGGTTTAAGGGAGAGGATATTTAGAAACAGAATAGGCCCTATCTGCTATAGGCCCTATCTGCTGAGTGGACTGAATGAATTTAGATGTCCTGGGGAAATAGTCCACCTCTATTGTGTGGTAGGAGCAATATTGAAGACATACATGACTGCAAGAGCATTCCACATACATAGGCAGGTAAGAGGAACTAAGGTTTTCACAGAGACGTCTAGGGGGACACTCCATGTTCTTTGACGTATTCCATCCTTTCCTCCACAGGCTGTGCCTTCCTCACATATTGCGCCCGGGACTCAGCCCTCAAAGCCCAAAGTGCACTGCATGAACAGAAGACCCTGCCAGGGGTAAGTCATAAATCATTTGGGGATGGGAGAGGGAAGCTGAGTGTCAAAGAGGCAATCACTTCAGGGCAGGGATGTCCCCATCTTCACATTCTTGGCTGGATATGATGTGTGATCCTTGAGAAGAAGGCTCAGGACTTGTTCTGAGTCAAGAGGGTAATAGAAATCAGGATAATGGGGCAGAATAAGTTGGCCCTTTCTCTTGAGAGTCCCAGGGTTAATGTGTGTACTTGGCTTTTATTTTCTGGATCAGGGGTTCTTAACCTTTTTTGTATTTATGAACCCTTTTGGCAGTCTGGTAAAGTCTATAGGCCCCTTCTCAGAATCATAAAAGCATAGAATAAAATATATAGAATTACAATGGAAACCAATTACATTGAAATATAGTTATCGGGCAGCTGGGTGGTACAGTGGATAAAGTACCGGCTCTGGATTCAGGAGGACCTGAGTTCAAATCTGGGATCAGACACTTGACACTTACTAGCTGTGTGACCTTGAGCAAGTCACTTAACCCTCATTGCCCCACCAAAAAAACAAAACAAAATATGATTTTGTAGTTCATTCACCTCAGGTTAGAAAACTCTACACCAGAGCCATCTCAGTCCTAGTGGCCTAAATATCATGTATCCATGATTCAGTCCCTCTCCATAAGGCCAGAAATCAACTATAATCTGATTTTCTGGTGATAGAACAGTAAGTGGGGTAATAGGGTGGGGGGAGGGAGGGAAGGGGAGAGAGAGAGAGAGAGAGAGAGAGAGAGAGAGAGAGAGAGAGAGAGAGAGGATGAATGGATGGATGGATGCATGGATGGATGGATGAAGGTTGAGAATTTGTCTACCTTGACTTGGGTTTGGGGCTAGGGAAGAGGTAAGACCTTTGGAACCCTAGGGCTTAAATTCTAATATTGGATGTTCCCCTGGAAAAAGTACCTGGTGGTAAATGTGAAGATATGATTGGGACCTTAGACTCTGCTCAGAGGGGAACTTAGAATAGACTGAGAGCTCTCTCGGATATGTTCTCAGCCCCTCCAACCCTGTTTGTCATCCCATCACAATTTTCTTCTCCCATTGAAAGTCACTGGGAGTGCCCCTTTGCCACAATCAGAAAAATGATAGAGGTTATCTCTATGAGAAGCAGTGCCTATATGTTTTATCAGTGGTTGATCATGATTTGGTCAATAGTCAAACATTAAACAAAATACAAAAAAAAAAAAATGACTTACTTTCAAGTAGCAAGGAAATAATGTCCCTCATCACAAAGTTAGGTATCCCCTCTGTGGAAGTCAGAAAACTGCCACTGACTAACCCTTAAAGATGACTAGAAGCAGAAGAGAAGGATCATAAAATCAAGATCTAGAGCTGGGAGGCACCATAGAGATCACCTATGATTCCAAATTCTTCATTTGGAAGATTAAGAAACTTAAGCCCTGAGAGGTAAAGTGAATTACCTACAGTTACACACCTAAGAAGTGGCACAGCTATGATCATAGGTGTAGAGCCAGGAAAAACCTTGGAGACCATCCTTAACCCTAATTGCCCCACCAAAACAAAACAAAAAAAAAGAAAAAAGAAGAACACTCCCTTCAAGTAGGGGTGGTAAGAGGATACCAGACTCCAGTAAGTCTGGCTATAGCTCCGGGAGACATTCATGTGCCAGAGCTGACAATGTTAGGTCCAGGAATTTATGTTCCTATCTCCTCCCTAATATGTTCTTTCTTCCCTCGGAGGATATGTTTTTTCCAGAGTAAACTTTACCATTTATTTGTTTGTTTGCTTGTTTATTACATCCCCAGTCATGGGCTAGACACTGGTGGGGAAAACAGAAGAGAAAAAATATGATCCAGGTCCTCAGGGGTCTTATGATCTTGTCAGAAAGACAAAATATACACATAATTGTTCAATGGAAATTTGCTGGAGTGTCACATACTATCTATATGACATTGAGTGGGCCACTTAACTTCTTGGCCTCAGTTTGTTCATCAATAAAACAAGAGGGCCGGACTAGATTAACTCTAATTTTCATGATCCTATGATCATTCATCAATATGAACAATAATATTGTAAGAAGTGAAAACAAAAAGAGGTCAAGGCAACCTAGAGTAGTCAAGGCAGCTTCCTAGTGGATGTAGACCTTGAAGGCTATATAAGAACTGGATAGGAAGGAAGATAAGGAGAGGACATTCCAAGTAAAGCAAGCACCATGAACAAAGATGCAGAGATGAGAGGCACATGAGGACATAATGAATAGATTAGTCAGACTGAAATGAAATCTGTATAAAGGGAAGTGTAGGAAATAAGGTATAAAAGGTGTTCAGATTCTAGAATATCAGAGAAGAAAAGGACCTTAGAGAGCACCTAATCTAAGCCTCTAGTTATAAGATCCAGAGAAGTGAACCATTTTTTAAATTTTTTGGGGGGTGAGGCAATTGGGGTTAAGTGACTTACCCAGGGTCACACAGTTCGTGAACTATTTTTAATAAATTTATTTTGCCTTTTCTCTGTCAGGATCTGTCACTCCCTGTGCCTGTAGAGGCCTTGAATGCCAAGCTAAGAGTTTGGACTTGGCTCAAAAGGAGATAGGGATACAGAAAGGGTATTCTTGGCAGGAGTGACATGACCAGGTCTATACAAAGAGAAGAGAGTCATCCATGTGACTTGTGAGGAGCAAAAGGAGGTCCAAGCACAATGATGCTCGGAACTATCCCTGGCTCTGGTCCTGATTCAGAACAAGGAGGAACTTTAGGGGTCATATGGTCCAACTCCTCATTTTGGAGACAGGAAAAGTAAAATCCAAAGAGGGTAAGGGACTTGGCGAAGGCCACTCAAATAACAAGGTGCAGAATCAGGATTCACACTCAGGTCCTCTGACTCCATATCCATTTTTTTTCTACTGTAATATGACTAGATCCTAAAGAGGACACTTGATGATACCAGCATGAACTATAGCTTCTTGACATCCACAGGGACCTTGGAGAGGTTTTAGCTCTGGCTGGACCAGAGACCTGTAATGATCAACAGAGCAACAAAGACTCCATGGATTCAGAGTTAGGAAGGGATGTCCAATGCAAAGGAAATACTCCCAACAAATGAGGATATAGGCAGAGGGATGGGGCCCAGTACTGAAGACTGAGCTTATTTAAGATTCCTTACTCCTACCAGCATCTATTGTGTTAGGAGTTTGGTCTTTGGCCAGAAGCATTTTCTACTCTATCCTGAAGCTCCAAGAAAATGGATCACATATAGGAAGCAGTTAAGGTGAATTTAGGAACAACTTGGCATGCTGTCATGAAAAGAGCCAGAGACCTGGAGTTAAAAGACCTCGATCTGAGACTTAGCTCTGCCACTAGTTAGCCATGTGACCTTAGGAAAGTAACAACTGAGGGTTCAGTTTCCGAATCTAGAACTTAGATGAACTCTAAGCTGTCTAAGGTTCTTCTAGTTCTAAAATTCTGTGATTTGGGGAGGTATGGGAGGAGGGGTCAACTGGTTAGGTGTCTCCTAATGTTTTCCCTCTTTAAGACCATAGATAACATATGTCAGCACTGTCACATTCTGAGAGTTGAAGTGCTCCCAGCTAGGCCTTAGAGTCAGTAGCTTCAATGAATATTTATTGTCTACCAAATTAAATCCAAATTCCTTAGCCTGGAGTTTGTCAAGTCACTTTCCAGTATCCACCAAAAGACAAACCTGGAGTTCTGAGTGCAACAGAAGCTCTTTTCCTTTGTGTGTAGAGAAATCTATGGCCTAAACTTTATCTCAGAAACACAGGGAAGCACAGAGTCCTGCTGTGTCTACCTTAAAAGACACTATCTCCCCAATAAGGCTATTCAGGTCTGAAGGCCCCTGTTCTCCAAGGCCAAAATGTAGCATTGATTCCCTCTGGGCTCCACTCTACTTGGATTTATCTGGGTTTCAACCTTCTGAGCTTAACAAAGTGAAAATAAATATTTAATTATTCTCCTAAATAAAAATCGATGGCTCTGCCGGCCTGCAGAGTAAATGGTGTGGGCTATCAATCTTTCCAAAGCTTGGCCAGAGGGAAGTCATGGGAACAGGCAGGAGCTGTACTAAACCATGCCCTAGGAAATAAAAAATTAAACATGGGGAGCGGAAGGAAGGAAGGAGGAAAGCAGCTGGTCCCTAAGAAGACCCCTAAGCCCAAGGCTCTTCTCTGGCCTTTGTCACATGGCAAATCCTGTGTACGCCCTTCAGATCTGGCTGCTGTTCATCTGGAAGATGACATCATGAACTATCTCTTGCAGACTTTGAACATGTTGAAGGCATGTTAGGATGGTAGAAGCAAAAAGATCAGTGAATTTGAGGGGTGTGTGTTGATTGTATGGTGTGTATCTATAACCTCATGTGTAAACATGCTGATGCAGGGAGAGGTGACATCCTAAATAGGTGGGTAAGAGAATGGGTGGAGGGTACAGGTGCCTATCTATATGAGATTCCATGTATAGTGTGGACTTCCCATTGATTTTATAGCAGTGCCTCTTGGGGTGAAATGGGAGGGAAGGAGGCAGGTCAGTCTCATATTCAGAGAATGCCTTCTCTACACCAGGCCTCCATTCCTGAGCTCAGAGCAGTCCTTACCCCAGAGGCAGAGGCAGAAGAATTTCCTCTCCTCCCATGTCATGCCCTTGCCTTCTCTTTGTGGCTGTTCACCTGTGCTGAGGACTGGAAATAACCTTGGACCACTCAGCTAACCTCGCTGGGGAAGTGCAATTATTGGCTCTTCCTGTTTGACAGACATGGTTGCTGAGGCTCAAAGATGGGGCTTTCTGGAGGATTGGAACCCATCGTTCCCAGAGACACTGAGTCTAGGTGGGCTTTTTTCCTCTTTGTTTTCATGATAACAGTTGGTGACACAGTACATCAGGTCAAGCACTACCTCTATATCACTCAAACCAGACTTAGGAAGCTGCTCAGTTTGTTGGGGACAAGCCCTTCTCAGAAGAAACTATGAAGAAACTAACATAAAATATGGAGCTGTCTGTAGTTCTGACTAAGGAGCTAGTAAATGCCACAATGCCATTATCCAACTCATTGTCTGGGGAGAGAGGAGCAAGGAATCAAAGAGACACTCCCGTGGGTTTTATCCTCCACTCCCACTAACCTAAGAGCCCCAAAAGTTTAAACTTCTACCTGTCACATCACCAAGATATTTTCTATCCCAGCAATATATTTCTCTGGAATTTTTGACACAAAAGCTTCATCCACTATAGTGAGGCCAACTCAAATTAACATGAGTTAGCACTGGGAATCTTATGTGTATCCTTCATATCTGGTTTCTCCCCATCAGGAAGATGGCAGGAAAAAACTGCTAATTTGGTCTTTGGCAGCATGAAAAAAGGCATAGTGTCCAGGACTAGGGAGATGATGGTCCTGTTGTACTCTCCCTGGTCAGACTTCATCAGCAGTATCATGATTCCTTCCAGATTCCACATTTTGGGAAGTTGGAAAGCAGCCAAGAAGTTGAAACCTCAAGATCATATCAAAGAAGATCATCTAAAGGAAATAGAGAAGTTTAGCTTGAAAAAAAGAAGCCTAGGTGGGGATAGGAATTGAGGACAGGAGCATAATAGTTGTCTGCACGTATTTGAATGGAAAGATGATTAGGCCTGTTCTTCCTGGCCCCAGAGGACAGAATCAGGAGCAATGGGCGGAAATTGTAAAGAAGGTAAATTTAGCTTTTGTGTAAGGAAAACTACCTAACAATCTGTTAGGTAATAATAGGAGAGCAGACTAGATATGGAAGTTAGAGCTAAATTGTAAAGGGCCTTGAAAGTCTGTCTGAGTCAAGGTAGATTCTTTTTTTTGGGGGGGGGGGCAGGGCAATGAGGGTTAAGTGACTTGCCCAGGGTCACACAGCTAGTTAAGTGTCAAGTGTCTGAGGCCAGATTTGAACTCAGATCCTCCTGAATCCAGGGCTGGTGCTTTATCCACTGCACCACCTAGCTGCCCCAAGGTAGAGTCTGAAGTATTGAACTTCGACATTCTAAATTTTTCCTCCTCCATTCCTACAAGCTTTTCTAATACCCCTCTCATTCCCTCCAGTCTCAGAGGATAAGGTGTCTCTGCTCATTCTCAAAGCTAAGCCTCTACCTCATGTCTTTCATCTGATCCTCTCATGTCCTCCATGATCTTGCTCCAATAATCATTCCCTCTGTCTCTCATGCATCATCATTTCTTCCTCTATCCTAGTTCCTTCCCTTCAGTCTGCACACATGGTCTGGTCTCCGCCATC
Organism: Dromiciops gliroides; assembly: GCF_019393635.1. NCBI lineage: Eukaryota > Metazoa > Chordata > Mammalia > Microbiotheria > Microbiotheriidae > Dromiciops > Dromiciops gliroides. Next base: position 68,601,572 of record NC_057862.1, read on the forward strand.
CTTAAAAAAACAAAACAAAAATATTTTCATTGACTCAGCTCCTCCCTCAGTCTATGATTCTATCTTTCTTCCCTTTCACTGCCAAACTTACAGAAAAAAATACTCCGTCACTTCTAACCTTCTATACTCTTATTTCTATCCCCAGATGTCTCCAAGGTAACCAAAATCAATGACTTTTTTGTCATCTTCCTTGATATCTCTGAAGCATTTGATACTTTGGACTGCTCCTACTCCCTCCTTGTTGATAGTTTTGCCTCCCTTGGCTTCCACTGACACTGTACTTTCATGGTTCTCCAATTTCCCTGATGACTCTACCTCTGTCTCCTGCTCCTAAAAGGCTAATTCCTTCAAGGATTGTCCTTAAGTCCCCTCCTCTTTTTTCTCTGTGATCTTTCTCTTTCTAGTGAAAGCTACTTCCCTGCCTTCATTGATCACCTATACAGAGATGAATTCTAGATGTTTATCCACAGCATCTTAGAGGCTCAATTATAGATTTCAAACTGCTCCTTAGTCCTCACTACTTAAATGTCTTGTTGACACCTCAAACTCAGCATACCTAAAGCAGAACTCATATTTTCCCTTTTAACCTATTTATGGCACCGCTATCCTCTCAAGTATCTCAGATTTATAACCTTAAGGTTACCTTTGATTCTTCTGTCTCCCTTAGCCCACACATCTAAGAAGTTTCCAAGTCTTGTCATTTCTACCTCCACAATGTATCCCCCCAAAATTGCCTCTACAGTAGTGAATTCCAGATCAAAAGGAGTCTTAGAATCATGTAGACCAATTTCCTACACAATGCAGAATCTCTCCTAAAACATTCCTTAAAAGGTAGCCATCAGGGGGGCAGCTAGGTGGCACAGTGGATAAAGCACCGGCCCTGGATTCAAGAGGACCTGGGTTCAAATTCAGCCTTGGAAACTTGACACTCACTAGCTGGGTGACCTCGGGTAAGTCACTTAACCCCCATTGCCCCACCAAAAAAAAAAAAAGATAGCCATCTGTTCTCTTCTTGAATACTTTCATTTTCAGGAAGCTCATCACTTCATAAGGTAAACTGTTTTGTAGTCTGGACAATTCTATTAGAAAGTGCGTGCGTGTGTGTGTGTGTGTGTGTGTGTGTGTGTGTGTGTGTATGTGTGTGTGTAAGAAAGAGAGAATATCTGGATTTCCTCCTTGTCTTCTCATCCACTTTCTTGAGTCTTCCTTTCTTCTTCCTTTCCTTAAGTCTCAAATCCCTGGACTTATCATCCCATCATCATTAGCAGTCTCCCATTTATGGGTCTTTTGGCTGGGCTATAGAGGAGCTAATTGGCTGCTTGGGGTGTCTCCTTTGAGAGAGGGAGGAAGAGAGAGAAAGAAGCTAGTGAAGCAAAGCCCTGGAAAACACTGATGGGGAGCTTAACCAGCTCTTAATGAAGTGAGGATGCCTGCCAGGAAGAAATCATTTAAAAAGTAAAATGAAATCGAAGAGCATCTGTACTGAATGGCAGGTCATAATAATAATTCATATTTATATACCACTTTATGGTTGCAAAGCACTATATTCACATTCTCTCATTTGATTCTTACAAAAACCCTGTGAGAGTAGTACAATTATTATTATTACCCCCATTTTACAGGTGAAGTTCAGAGAAATGGAGTCATTTGTCCAAGGTTACATACCTGAGTGGCAAAGCTCAGTCAAATGTAGATCACTAATGTACTAGAACTCTTACTCCACACTAGGATGTCCTGCCAGTGCTTTTCATCCAAGCTCACCAAGACTCTCTGGTAAATGCTAGAAAGGAATAATTAGGTTGGGTAACCCTGATGTCATCTTATAACCTGACTTGCTATGATTTATCAGATGTTATTTCAAAGCCATGTAAGTGTTGGAGGTCCCAACTGCCCATTTTGTCCACACCACTAGTATTTGTGTGTGTGAGAGGCCTTTGTGGAAACCCCTATGGGTTCATACATGTTGATCATGCTGCTCTAACACTTCAGAGAGCCAGGGGTGAGGGCGTTGATCTAACTGAAATGGACTCACCTTAGCTGAGCCTATTAGATTTCTAGTTCAGCAAAGCATTTGACTATCTCTTGAGCTGTTTAATAATAAGATAAAGAAATTTGGGGTAGTTGGAAGTACAATTAGGTAAATTTGAAACTGGATGAATAGCCATTCCTAAAAGAGTAATCATTAATGGGTCAATGTTAACTTGAAGGCAAATCCTAGTGGAGAGCCCCAGGGATCTCTCCTTGATGCTTCACTAGATCAAGAGAGTGGGAGCAGAACCATGAGCAGCTACATCCATATCCATGACTTGGATCAAGGCATTGCTAAAGAAAGGGAATAAGCGATGATTAAGTGTCAGCTATATACTAGACACAGTACTAAGCACTTTACAAATATCTCATTTGATTGTCTCAACAACCCTGTGAAGTAGGTACTATTATTATCCCCATTTTACACTTGAAGAAACTGAGACAGACAAAGGCTGAGTGAATCATCCAGAGCCACACAGCTACTATGTGCTGAGGCCAGATTTGAACTCTAGTCTTCCTGTCTCTGGGCCTATATCTCTATCCAATGTGCCACCTAGTTGCCTGACAGGAAATTAAGAAGGATAACTAACACAAAAGAGTCAATTCAAAAGGAAAATAAAGAATCAAATCAAATGAGATAATATTTAATAGGGATAAGTGTAAAGTTCTAAAAGAAGGATAAAAAATTCAACCTCAGGGGCAGCTAGGTGGTGCAGTAGATAGAGCACCGGCGCTGGATTCTGGAGGACCTGAGTTCAAATTCGGCCTCAGACACTTGACACTTACTAGCTATGTGGCCCTGGGCAAGTCACTTAACCCTAATTGCCTCACCAAAAAGAAAAAGAAAAAAAGAACGAAAGAAAGAAAGAAAGAAAAATTCAACTTCAAAAACATACAGGACATGGGAAGGAGGGAGGCGTGGCTAAATGACATTTCCTGTGAAAATGTCATCTGGGATTTTTAGTGGACTGAAAGTTCATTATGAGTCAACAGTGTGATATGATTTACCCAAAATTTAACACAATAATTTAGCAGCATTAAGTTCAGGATGAGAGAGCTAATAGTTCTACTGTACTCTACATTTGGTAGACCACATTGAGAATGCTGAGTTCCACATTTTAGGAAATATATGGGTAATATGTCTACAAAAGAGGATGATCAGGACGTTGAATGAATGACTAAGCATGCATACTGCGAGATTTCAAATTGGATATTAGATCATAAATCTCCCCTCTTTAACCTTTCCCTTAATTATCTCCCAGACTAGTAAATGGAAGAAGCTTCTGGTTTTCTAGTTAGAGCTTTATTGTGTGGTAGTTACCAGGTGATGTTGATTAGAGGGATAGGAAAGTAGAAATACAAAACAAATCATCTTAAGTCTAAGCTTAGTCTATATTCCGTATAAAACTCACCAAAAGCCCAAGGCCACCTTTGGGGAGAGAGAGAGAGACCAAGTCTAGTGCGTGCTGCTAACCGTGAGCCGGGCCGAGTCGAACTCCAGTCAGCGTCTGCCTGTGCAATATTATATGAGGTTCATTTGAAGGAACTGACAATAATTTTTTTGTTTTGTTTGTTTGTTTTTAGTGAGGCAATTGGGGTTAAGTGACTTGCCCCGGGTCACACAGCTAGTATTAAGTGTCTGAGGCCGGATTTGAACTCAGGTACTCCTGACTCCAGGGCCGGTGCTCTATCCACTGAGCCACCTAGCTGCCCCAGGAACTGACAATAATTATCCAGCACAGGAGAAGATGTAGGAAAGACATGAAAGGTGTCATTAAGACTTCAAAGGGCTATTATGTGAAAGAAAGATATGATTTGTCCTGTTTGGACCCTGAGAGTAGAACTAGGAGTAATTGATATAAGTCGCAGAGAAACAGGGATGGCAAGTATTGGTCCAAGGAAAAATCTCTTAATCAGAGCTGTTCCCAAAGTGCAATAGTCTACTATAAGTAGTAAGGGGTTCCCCATCATTGGAGACCTTCAGGGAAAGATTGAATGATATTGAAGATATTGTAAAAAAAAAAACAACCAACAATTTTTTCTCAGGCATGGATTAAACTAGATGGTCTTTGAAGTCTCTTCTAACTCACAGAAGGGATACTATCATAGGATTTAGAGCTAAAAAAAGAGGTTAACAGATCACCTTGTCCAACTTCCTCATTTTTAAATGGGAAAACTGAGGCTCTGGCAAGTGGTTTGCCTAAAGTTACACAAATACTAAGTAGCAGACTTCAGTTGAAGTCTCCTGACTCATTTCCCACCAATACTCTTTCCACTATTTTAAGACCTCACTTCTTCTTCTGGTCTGTTTCCCCCCTTGCTTATATAAGATAAATGATTAAGGAGTTTTACATCTTCCTGTTTTAATGTACTCATTCATTCCATGGTACCTATTATTTTGTTTCCATTTTCTCATGTAATTGTGCTCCTTATGGTCTAAATGAATATTTCTCTAGGCCTTTGAGAAATGCTGGGACATCTACCCTCCATCACCATCTTTGCAGAGGGATAAAAAGGTTGGGGAAGGTGGAGGGCGTCACAGTTTCTATGCTGCTGCTTTTGAAAAGGGGAGTGGTAATCATAGTAACCCTTTTGTTTGGGTGGCAATTCATGTATTTGGAGCAGTGGAAAGAGCACTGGATTTGGCGTCAAAAGACCTCTGTTCAAATGCTGACTTTGCTACAAATTACTCGTGGAACATTGGACAGCTCACTTAACCCCCCTGGGACTCGGTTTTCTCATCTGCAAAATAAAGGTGTTAACTTGATGGTCTCTACTGTCCCTTCCAACTCTAAATCTATGAAGCTGTGATCTCATTTGATCTTGATAACCACCCTCCATGAAATAGCATAAAATACTGGATAGAAGAATAGCCTTGGCATATGGAAAACATGGGTTCAAGTCCTATATCTAAGACATACTGACTGTGGCTACAAGCAAGTCAGTTATTTTCAAGTCAAGCACTTTTCATTGCCCCCCTGAAGACTTTCTATCACTACAAGTTACAGGTGATTACTGGGCTGCGTTGGTCAGAGAGGTTTCCACACGAAATGTTCCCTACACTGATGAAATCAAGGATCCAGGTCAAAAAGAAACCACCCTCTAAGTCAAAAAGGGCATTTTACAGATGAGGAAAGTGAGTCTCTTTGAAAGGTTAAGAAACTTTCCCAATAGAATACAATTCAACAACAAAATACGTTAATCATCTACTACTACACATGACAGATTAGACCCAAACCTCTGGGACTACATTTTTCACAGTGGGCTTGTCAGCACCTACCTCACCTCCCCAATTCTATGGATGATTCCAAGCCCACTAAGACATACAGTCAATCAATTTGATTCAACAAATATCTATTAAGCAACCTACTCTATGCAGGGAAGGAGATAGGCAATGAACTATGGCTATATGGATAGGACTGTTGCATCCTGGTTAATTGTTTCTTTTTTGTTAATTAGCCTTATTTGATTAATTGTTTTTTATGTATAAAAGTCTGTCTCCTGTATTGGGGGTCCAGACCTAAGTTGAGAAAGCCTTGTCCCACTTCGTTAGGCAATTGGCATACATCAATACACTCAGAAGATCGAACCTTTATTTCCTGTCATTTCATCTTTAACCCACCACAGTACTCAGAACCTACTGACAAGGAATGCATAATCTAATAGTGAGGGAGAGAATGAGGACATTAATGCAGAGGGGTTTGGCTTCCTTAGGATCCTGGGGAGTTCAGACTTTCCTCAAGTTCTGTTAGGGAGAAGATTTCATCTGCTTAGGCATTCCCCACTGATGGACTCATGTGGAGATGACTTCAAAGACAAATTCCAAACCCAAGTGGCTCAAGTGGCCCTGTGAAAATTGATCATCTCCTGTCCTGACCACTCCTCAGTGAGAATCTCCCAGCCAGTCTCAAGCACATGAAAATGGATCATAGGATTTAAAATTAGAAAGAACGTGACATCTTATCTAGTACAACCCCTTCATTTTGCACATAAGGAAACAGCTCCAGAGAAGTTAAATGAATTAGCCATGGTCATATGGACAAGTTGCAAAATCAATAGTTTAACCCAGTGTTCCTGACTACAAGTCAAATATGCTTCCTATTACTCAATCAACTATGAGTCAGTCTTTTCTCTGTTTCTATTATATCCTCAACTGGGTACTACTGGAGAACTGTGTGCTCTGGGGAAAACAAAAAGAAAATATAGTCTCTGTCCACAAAGAGCTCAAAAATCTAATTAAAGAGACAAGACTCTTACAAATAAAATAGCTAGAGAAAAATATGACAGAACAGAATTCAATGCAGATTTATTAATCATGTGTTTTAAGTTCAGGAGAGATTGTTGGGACCTGAGATAACTATGGCCCAGGGCAGTCAAGGAAAGCTTCATGGGAGCTGTAGAATTTTCTTTGGGCCCTAAACAATGTATAGAATTTCTATAGGTTGAAAATGGTTAGCATCCTAGATGAAGGGAACAGAATGAGCAACCTCATAGAGGTGGGCATGAGAATAATATGTATAGTACCTTAATGCAAGGAAGTAGGTCTGACTGGAGAAGAAATTCTTTCTGAGGGAATAGATGAAGTCATGAATAGATAAATACATAGGACATTTGTGGAAAACCCTGAACATCAGGCAGAGTTTAGACTTTCTCTGATAGATAATGAGGAGTCATAAGAAGTTCTTGAGTAGAGCAACTAACAGAGATAACACAAATAAATAAGTCTCTGAGGTTATTCGACCTACATGATCCTTCTCTTCCATACTTCCTTCACCAGGCCAATATTCCAAATACTGAGACTATCTGGGAAATTCCCTAGCCATAATCCCCCTCTACCTACTACTCTAGTCTTTCCCTATTACTGGTGGAGCTAGGGCTCATGACTCCTTAGGTACATATAATAGGAGGGGGCTAGGTTATGGGTTATGGGTAAATAAAATTGAGTCCCAACTGGTTTCTGATTTCTCTAGAAAATGTCTCTTAACTGTATGAAAAGAGGAAATGGAAAAATGATGAGACTATAACATTATGAAGGCATTGCAATCTAGGCTGGGAGTCCCCCAAACTTAGGTTGACACTGCCTAGCTGGGAAACAAGACTACTTACCTCACAGGGTTGTGAGTAAAGCATTTTGCAAACTGTATAGAGCTGCATATGTAATATTTTTTTTTAGTGAGGCAATTTGGGTTAAGTGACTTGCCCAGGGTCACACAGCTAGTAAGTGTTAAGTGTCTGAGGCCAGATTTGAACTCAGGTACTCCTGACTCCAGGGCTGGTGCTCTATCCACTGCGCCACCTAGCTGCCCCGCATATGCAATATTGTTAGTTGTAGTTATTGTCATTGTTACTATCCCAGCTTTGCTTCATAATAACTAACTTGGGATCTTAAAACATTCACTTAAATGCTCTGGGCCTCAGTTTCTCCATTTGTCAAATGGGTATAACACCTGTCCTACTATATCATAAGATTGTATCTAATGAGATAAGAATGACCTTGAAAGTTCTTTAACAACTATAAAGCAAACTCAAGGAGTTATTCAATTAAACTTAATCTAATTAGACAAATGTGTATTTAGCACCTACTATGCACAAAGCACTGTGTTAGTCACTTGGGTAGGAGTGAGGGTATCCACATTCATTTAAAGCTTACAGTCTATTAGAAAACATGATAAATATACCATTAACTATAATACAAAATTATGCATTTATTAGAAAAATGTAAGCAAGATGCTATGTGAGGGTCAAGTATGAAAGATAGGTGTTGACTTAGGGAAATACAGATAAGGAGATGGAATTTGAGGTGCACTTTAAAAGAGGAATAGGAATTTAATAGAGGAAGGGCATTTAAGGAAGAGTGGACTACCTGAGCAAATTCAGGGATGTGGGGTTCTATTATGGTATTAGAATTTGGGATAGATGTCAAGGAACAGAAATGTATCTTTAATGGTGGGGTCCAAGGAGTTGTGGAAACTTGATCCAGAGCAGGGATTAAGACCAGGGAATTGTGCTGGAGCAAGGGAAGGGGCAGGGTGAGAGATAATATCCCTTAGGACCGGAGAACACACATCAAGCTCTAGGGAGGGTAGCAAAAAATCACGATGATGGACAGTCGCCTCAATATTCCCTATTTTTTCTCACAGATTCTTTTCTACCAGATGAGCTTTCTACTTACCTTTTGCCTTTCCTAATCCCCAAAATCAATGCAAATACTCATTTCAGGAGCCTCCTTCTCCTCCCCAACAACCCCCTCCCACCTTCCCCAGTACCCCAGACTCCACCCCATTTCTCTAATATACTGCTTGGATGGACTAGCATCCCTTGGTGTAAATTTTTTGTCCCTCCAATAATTTCATTTCCACTCAAGTGTTAAGCAATTGTTTCTCCAAGGTAAGGAGGGGTGGACCTTGCAAAAGATATGATTGGAGAGGATCTAAAGGTGGAATTATAGTTCCCACAATGGGACCAGTAGGAAAGATATTTTTGATCACTTCAACAAGGATTTATCATATGTCTACCTATGATGTTCTAGGCACTGTAGTAAAAACAGAAGATACAAAGACAAACATAAGATAGTCCTTGGTCGCCAAGCAGTTTACATTCTAATAGAAAAGATAATGTGCGTGCATTTGCATATGTGTGTATAGTAATTTGGGAAAGGGGAATAAGAAAGACTTCCTATATAATGTCAGTCAAGCTGAGCCTTGGAGGAAATCGGGAATTCCAAGATGAAGGCATGTATGTTCCCCAGGCATGGGGAACAGTCAATCCAAAGGCACAGAGAGATGATAGAGAGCTGTGTGTGAAGATCAGCCAAAAGGCCAATCAATAGAACTGGATTGTAGAATGCCTTTCAGGGAGTTATTTGTGAGAAGATTGGAAAGTGAGGAGATAGGTTGGAAAGCCCTTTGGGTTAGGTTGAGAAAAGCTTTGAAAGCCAAACAGAATGGGGGCAATTAGGGGGCATGGTGGATAAAGCACCAGCCCTGGATTCAGGAGGACCTGAGTTCAAATCCGGCCTCTGACACCTGACACTTACTAGCTGTATGACCTTGGGCAAGTCACTTAACCCTCATTGCCCTGCAAAAAAGAAAGGAAAAAAGAAAAGAAAGCCAAACAGAAGAGTTTCTATTTTTTCCTAGGGATAACAGGAAGCCACTGGAGTTGGGTGTGGGAGTAAAGTGGTCAGATGTGTGCTTTAGAAAATTCCCTTTAGGGGCTGGCTATATGAAGGGTGGATTGGGGTGGGGAGAGGCTGGAAGTAGGAAAATCAAATAGGCTATAGAAATAATCCAAGCAAAAGTCTTTCCTTCTCTCTTCTTATCACATCCCATAAAGCCTGCATCACCATGTGACAGCAGGAGCCTGGAGAGTTAGGCTCTAGAGTGAGACACAAAGGGAAAAACCAACAGTAGCCTTAAAGGTTCTAGTTAGCTCTTTCAGCTCCTAGATGATGGGCAGCCTGACCAGATGGATCTCTGATTGCCTGAGCTGCCTCTGGCCCTTAAATTCTTCAATCTGCCTTTATCCTGAGAGAGAAGGTAAATCATATTGTTTGTGATTAATTAAACCAGGGAACAAGGGGTCAGAGCCAGGCTGACAGTCAGTAAGGGGCCTCTAGCCAGGCTCTCCCACTTCGAAGCTGTTTCTCTGTCTCTCTGTCTCTCTTTGGTCATTGTATTATTTTCTCTTTTATCTCCTTTCCCCCTCTGACAATACAGTATTTCTCTCCAACTCTCTCTTCCTTCCTCTCTTCTTTCTCTGTTTTCTGTTGTCTTTCTCTTTGTCTAGCTGTCTATCCTGTCTCTGTCTCTGTTTCTATCTCTGATCCTTCCTCCCTCTCCTCTCCCCTTCTCTCTGTCTCCTTTTGTCACTATCTGTTTCTGCCTCTCTGTCTGTCTGTGTGTGTGTCTGTCTGTCTCTGTCTCTCTGTCTCTGCCTGTCTCTGCCTGTCTCTGTCTCTCTCTGTCTCTCTCTCTCTACACCTCTGTGTATGTATCTTTGTGTGTGTGTCCCTCTTTCTGCCTGTCTGTGTGTTTATGTGTGTCTCCTTTTCTCTCAATCTCTGTTTCTGCCTCTCTATTTCTCTGTCTCTGTCTATTTCTGTCTCTGTCTCTTTTTTCTTGCCACCCACCCCTCCTGTCCTCTCCTCTCCTCTTTTTTTGCTCCCACACACACACACACCTTTCTTCCCTAGGACAGGTGTCACAAGACATTAGCCTCAGGCTTTTTACTCTGCCTAGAGGAGTTCCTTCCCCTGAGGCCCAAGTGTAATTAACACTAGTCTCCACCCCTCCCCCTCGAACCCTGGGGCTAATTAATAATGATGCCTTGGCTCTACCCAGAGGAACATCTTTAGTCGGAGGATATTAAGGTTTATTTTGCTTCACACTTCAGTCATCTGGGGTTACAGGGGCACTCAGCTGGGTGGCAACTTGCCCAAGGTCACATTACAAATTCCTGGCATCTGTGGTATTTTGGAAAGAGTGTTAGATTTTGGGGTCAAAAGACCCTAGCTTAGAATACCACCTCTGCGACCTATTACCTGTATGACCTTGGACAAATCACTTATCTTCACTCCCTCTCAGTTTTTTCATCTGTTAAAAAAAGAGGGGGGGCTAGACTAGATGACTTCTAAAGTCCCCTTCTAGCTCTAAGTCTGTGTTTTTATGAAGCATCATTTTCTGTTAACGAAATGCACTCAATTTCCACATTCCCCTGTTGTATCTTGTGTCTAGGAGCAGAGCCATAATTAAGGTAAGAGCAACAGTAGTTCCCCTTCTCTGCCCTCCCACCCTGCCACCCACCCCCAACAAATTGAGAATGTATAAAAATTAAGACAGACTCCCTCAGTAGAGAAGAATGTAAAGGGAGTGCCTAAATTTTGGATAAAGACAATAAAAATGGCTTCTGTTTAAAAAGGAAGAACTTCTGTTTGAAGGTTTTGTGTAAATGCTATAATAGGTTCTTTAAAATTGTTTTGATTAATATCATTTGGTTGTTTTCTTTTTACATTCTCCCTCACCTACCCCAAAGCTATCCTTTGGAACAATTTTTTAAAAAGAGACAAAAAGCAATTCAGTAAAATAAACAAACACATCAACAGAATCTGACAGTATATGTAATGTTCCACACCCATAGTCTGCAACCTCCACAGAGAAAGGAGGAAAACCTCATTTTCCATTTCTTCTGCTGGTCCCAGCTTGATTATTATGATCATAAAACATTGTTTTAATTTTTCCCCATTTAAATTGTGGCAATTATTATGTATTTTGTTTTCCTGGTTCTGTGTGCTTCATTTTGCATTAGTTCATACATCTTCCCTTGATGTTGTAATGTTATCAGACACATCAATTTCAATGACAGAAAATATCCCATTTCTTATTTAGGAGATAAATCTTTAAAAGTTGCCTGAAAGGATAAGAGGTTAAAAGACTTGTCTAGAGTAGTCATAGAGTAGTAAGTGTAAGACATGGAATGTGAACACAGTTTTTCCAAGTCAAGCACTCTATGCATTATACTACCAAGTTAACAAATGGGCTTTCCCTGCCCCACCCTCTTTCATTATCCATAAAGAATTATCTTCAAATCGGAAAAAAAAATAGGACAATAATGGTTGAAGAAATTGAAGCCCAAGACAGATGAAACTGCAAAAGGATATTTAGCTACTTCAAATGAATTGAGGTTCCCGGGTCTTGCTTAATTGCATACCAAGGTATTAGAACTTATAAAAATGACTACAGAACCACTGTTGATAATGTAGGAAAAATCATGGAGAATGAGAAGAGGTTCCAGAAGACTGGAGCTGGGCAAATGCTTCACTTGTCCAAAGAAGGAAAGAGTAAATTGATATCAATATCTGGCAGAATTCTAAAAAGGATCAAGTAAGTGGCTTATGAGCACTTAGAAAAGTGTTCATTAGGATCCAGCATAGATTCATTCAGAATGAGTCATATTAAACCTATCTCATCACCTTTTTTTTTTTAATTTTTTTTTTTTTTAGTGAGGCAATTGGGGTTAAGTGACTTGCCCAGGGTCACACAGCTAGTAAGTGTTAAGTGTCTGAGGCCGCATTTGAACTCCGGTACTCCTGACTCCAGGGCCGGTGCTCTATCCACTGCGCCACCTAGCTGCCCCTATCTCATTACCTTTTTAATGGGACTACTAGATTGGTAAATATGTAGAATGCTGTAGACTTTTTATTTCAGCAAGATTTTGGGGTTTTTTTTAAATAAATTCTTTCTTTATACTCTTGTAGATAAGGTTCAGTCATATGTCATATATAATATGGTTGGGTGGATTTGTAGCTGGCTGAATATTCCTTAAAAGATATAACAATAGCAATAACCTCATTGAACAACCTTTGAACATTAATTCAAGGCAAGGAATAAGGCAAAGCAAGTCAGAAAGCATTTATTAGGCACCTACTACTATTATGTGCCATATACTATAGTAAATGCAGGTAAAGCAGATAGATTTGCACTCAGCAAAGATGTTTGCCTTTGTTGTAAAGATTTAACACAGAGTTGAAGACAAAGATGGATTCTCTATAAATGATGAGGTCTTATAAATGCTCCTGTTTGCAGATGATACTTTACTGAGTGCATCAGGCCCAAGAAAACTACAGAGCCTCTGAAATGAAATGCATAATCACACAAAAGAGGTGGGACTCACTATCCACTCACAAAAAAACCAAGTGAATGAAGAACGCATATTGCCCAAAGTATGTTATATAGTTGGATGGAAAATCTATTAACTATATATGTATATGTATGTGTATGTGTATATATGTATACATATGTGTATACATACATATACATTGGGCAGCTATTGCAAGTGCACAATAAGATGGACCCAGAATTGAATTGGAGAAGTTGTCAAATTCTTTTAATGACCCCAAAAATCTCTCTACAACAAACTCCAGAGAGCCTGGGGGCAGAGCCAAGATGGCAGAGAGAAGCCAGGAAGTTGCCTGAGCTTTCCCGTGTTTCCCTCAAAAACAACATTAAATCAAGCCTCTAAACAGATTCTGGATCTACAACAAGCTCCATCTTTTTAATATTAGTGTGGTAAAAAGTTTTAACAGTCGGTTAGATAATGGAGAGATGCCAGATTTTGGGTTTTTTTAGGACCACCCTTTTGGGGAGGAGACCAACAGTCCGCCTGCTCTGCACGTCAGACTGCCTGCTACGCACTCGACTTCCGGGGTGGAGAGAACGGAAGTGGGGCTTTTTCCTGCTCCGCGGGTCTCCTGGCTGCGCTGCACAGACAGATGCGGACTGGAGTTTGACTCGCCCGGCTCTCGCTTAACAGCACTGGCTTGACTCCGTCTCTCTCTCCCCAAAAGTGGCCTTGGGTTTTAGTGAGTTTTATACAGAATATAGACTAAGCCTAGACTTAAGACGATTTGTATTGTATTTCTACTTTCCTATCCTTCTAATCAACATCAACTTGTGACTAGCATACAATAAAGGCTCTATCTAGAAAAACAGAAGCTTCTTCCATTTACTAGTCTGGGAGATAAATTAAGGGAAAGGTTAAGTAGGGGAGATTTATGATCTAATATCCAATTTTAATCTCACATTAGTATTCTTCCAATAATCTTGTATGATTTCAAGTATAGAATACTAAAGTCTCCAAAAAATGAAAGTTGGGGCAGCGAGATGGTGCAGTGGATAAAGCACTGGCTCTGGATTCAGGAGGACCTCAGACACTTGACACTTACTAGCTGTGCGACCCTGGGCAAGTCACTTAACCCTCATTGCCCTGCCCCCCCCAAAAGAATTGAAGTTGCAGATCACTCAAAGGCTGATGGAGAGAAATATGGTAGATATAAACAGGCTATAACACATTATGCAGGAGAATTATGCAGGACATTTGGTATGCAAGATATCATCAAAAAATTATGATCAAAAATTAATGTAGACTGGTGACATGGTAAGAGCAAAGGATGCTGATGATGATGTGGTGATATGGAGGTGGTGATAATGATGATATATCCCTTTAAGGTTTGCAAAAAAAAAGCTTTACATATGTTATCTCATAAATGATGAAAATACCAAGTTCATTGTTAAGTTGATATTCTTGAGACGTCAAGAGAATTTTAGGAAATCCTTGAGCACGTTGGGTAAAGTTATAAAGGACATGGTCAAGAGTCACATACCATAGCAAGGCATGGAGGGGTTGAAATCTGCATAATTTGAGGGAATGCCCATATCAATGATGTCACAGACCCATTGAAAATTTTATCCATTTAACCATATCCAGAGAGTGTTGAATGTTAAAACTATAGGAAGCTAGCATGGCCTTTGTATCCCCAGTGCCATGTGTGTGCATTTAATAAATACTCCTCTAACTAATTAATGGAACCATGTTAGCCTGAAGATAGAACCTAGGAACATGCCCTCACTCTATGTATTTGTTCCTATGCAATTCAATATTTTTCATTAATGAAACAGGTAAATGATAGCTCAAAATTTCAGGACAAATTTAGACAAGACAATACATTGGATTGCAAAAATAAAAATTCAAAAACATCTTGATAGGCTAGAACTCTGTGCCAAAACTTATAATATGAAAATTAACAAAGATAAATATAATTTACTACATTTAGGTTTTTAAAAGTGGATTTCTCAGGGCAACTAGGTGGCTCAGTGGATAAAGCACTGCCCCTGGAGTCAGGAGAACCTGAGTTTAAATCTGACCTCGGACACTTGACACTTAATAGCTGTGTGACCCTGGGCAAGTCACTTAACCCTAATTGCCCTGCCCCCCAAAAAGTGGATTTATCATTTACAAGTTGGAGGGGGGAGAGAGGCCTGATTTAATAATAGTTCATGTAGAAAATATGTGAAGGCTTAATGAACTACAGACTCAATAGGAACCAATAGTGTGATGTTAGGGAAGAAAATAAAGTGAATGTTATCTCAAACTGCATTTGTAGAAATAGAGTCCAAGATCAAAGGAGTATTCTACACTTTATTCTACCCTTGACAGTGTGCCTTTGTAATAATGTGCCCAATTCTGGGTGCGATATTTTAAAAAGGAGATTTTAAAACTACATGTATTCTCTACACTTTCAGTAAATTGTGCAATTCTAAAAGAAAACAAACAAACAAAAAAAAAAAACTCCATGTGTCTGGAAGAGAACTACCAGGATGTTCATTGATTTGGAAACCATGTCAAAAGAGATATCATAAAAGAAATTGGTGGTATTTAGCCTGGAGAAGAGAAGACTAAGGTAGAAACATGACCACTAGTCTCAAATAGGTAAGGACAGTCATTTGGACAAAACATTAAATTTATTCTGCATAGCTCCAAAAAGCAAAACAAAGACTGCTAGGTAGAAGTTACAGGGAGGCAGATTTCAGGTGAATAAAAAACAATTAGCTGTGACCAGTTAGAGTCAATACAACTATTCCACAAAAGAGTAAACTCTCTAGTGCTGGAAGTACTCAAATAGAAGCTGGATGGCCATGTGTCAGAAATAGTATAGAAGGGATTCCTGCAACCAATCTGAAGTTAAACTAGATTATTTCTAATATCCCTTCGAAATCTAAAATGGTATGAAAGCTTCTCCATCCAGCCCTATCTCCCACTACTCCTCTACACTTATCCCTCTAGCCAAGTACATCCCCTCAATGTGTACACACACACACACACACTCAAGTTCCCATCAGTAAGAACTCATTAACAGTCAACCAGAAGATAAAATTAGTTCATAGTAAAGGGTTTTTTTTTACTAAGAATGCATAGTAGAGACAGTAGCTATAGAACTCATAAACCTGGAGTGAACTCTTCCACAGAGAAGAAGTGGGCACAAATGTGTATAAAATCAGCAGTATCCTTTATTCTTCCTGCATCACTAGCCTATATAATTTTTTGATTACACATTCCTTTGATATCTTGCATACCACATCTCCTGTATAATTCCTTGTTTGTAATGTGTTATAAATTCTTCATACCTACCATGTTCCTGTCCATTTCCTTTGGAGGATCTTCAACTTTAATTCTTTGGAAACCTTAGTGTTCCATGACTTGAAATCATACAAGATCCTTGGAAGAATACTGATATTAAAAAGATGAAGCTTGTCATAAAGAGAAGCTTGGAGAGAGTAAAAGAATTTCACATCTTCTCCAGTTCAATTCCAGGACCATCTTATTGTGCACTTGCCATATATGTCCAATGTATGTATATATGTGTATTATGTATGTCCATATGTGTGTATAGCTATGTGTATGTGTCATAGGTTGCCCATCCAACTACATAACATGGTGAGGCACATTTGTAAGGAACTCTAAGGAATACAATAGCTTCCCTGTCCCACTGTCATTTGGGATTTCCCACACCTTCCTATGTCTAAATTAAGAAAGAAACATATGTGGCCAAAGCAACTCATGACTCTGGTACTACAGGGCTCTGGTATCCTTTCTCCCCTTGAAAAATGTTTGTGTTGTTTCCTCTAGGTGTGCTCTCTCTGCTAGGTGAACCCTTCAGCTGAGTTCTTCAAAAGTCAGCTACCACCTGCTAGAGATAATTTTCCCATGAATTCATGGTCAATTCTCTTCTCTGTTGCAAGGGGTCATCCTTCTAGAGTTATTTTCTGTGTCTATATCTATCTGGAGGATATATTCCTCTGCTACCTCAAAAGGGGCTGTGAACTCTTTAGAACTGATGAACTATTGAACTGCTTAATGGGGTATCTCCTACTGGGCAAGCAATTTTACTGCTGTTATATCATAGCCAAAAGGAGAGGGAAGGGTAAGAGAGAGAGAAATCCCTTCTGCATCCCATCATACCCCCACCAACAGCTTACCCCTACTGTCTCCTGGTCAAACTCTGCAAAGCTGCTTCAGATCTATAATTGCCAAACAGACTTAATTTGGAACTGTTCTATTTTTAGGGGTCACCTGATGAGGTGGTCAATCTTTCCCCACCCAATGGCCAAGCTTCCCTTCTAATTAACTAAAGGAACTTACTCACTTCATAGAAGGATTACTGGATGTGTCCACTTCTTAACAGTGAAACATGTCTTTATCTGCCTTTCATTTTCTGGATTATATTCTGGGATTTCTAGATTGGTTTTTGACCAACTCCTCTGCATCAACATTGTACTTCTGATGGAATGGCTTTCCCTTTTGACTTTGCCTATACAAATCCTACACAATGGTAAAATTCCACCTCTTCCATGGAGCCTACCCCCAACTCTCTAGATCTCATTTATGTCTCCTTTCTCTGACCTACAACATTTTGGATCGGAGCCATGCAATCTAACACCTCATCATATTCTGTCTTCTATTGTTCTCTAATTCCCTCACATGTCATGTCATAGTTTTTATCTCTCTAATTAGACTATAAATCCACAAGGGATCATATTTTCTCTTCTTTCATCCTTCATGATACCTATAATAAGACTCTTAGGAAAACTCAAGAAATACCTGTCGTTGATTGATAGATGGATAGCCATCCCTGAAGCATCATTTAACAGAATTTCCAGGTACTAGCTCCCCCACCCCCACCCCGCTGCCACTCCCAACCAACTACTTGTTCTGGTATTTTCTTCCCCATTAATTCATTTCCTGCTACATTTTTTGGTTGTTTTCTCTCCTGCTTCTCTGTTACCTTGCTCCGACTATTTCTTCACATTTAAAAAGATAACAACTTCCCCTAGAGATTGTGTGTTTCACTGTTGAATTTTAGGACAGGCTTTGAGAGGTGCTTTGTATAGTCCCACATCTACAGCTAAATTGGCATTGGTGTTTGTTCTCTTAAAATTCTCTGTAATGGAAAATTCAATACACTGAACTCAGCCAGAAGATCTGAGTTTAAGTTCTAAATCAGCCATTTAATAACTGTGAAACCTTGAGTGAATCACTTTAGACCTCCTAAAGGGCATATATGTATGTATACATATACATACACATATATGCATATACATATACATATACATATCACTATCACTTGGCTATTATCTCACCCTATCAGAATGCAAGTTCCTTGATGGAGCTTTGTATTTGTATTTCTAGCACCTTTTAATTACTTACATATCACGTGACATGTAGACACTAAAATATATACTTTTTCATTCATTTTCATTTGTTGATTCAAAGAAAAACAATCACAACTGACATCAACTAAGTCAGTCCAGTCTGCCACATTCACTGAGTCTCAGTCAATAGTCAATCAATAAGCATTTATTAAGTGTATACTATGTATAAAACATAATCTAATGGGGGACACAACAAGCAAACCAATATGTACAAACCAGCTATATACAGAAAGAATAGCAAATAATGAAAAGAGAGAAGGCACTAGCATTTAGAATGGTTGAGAAAGACTTCCTGTAGAAGACAAAATTTTAGTTAGGACTTGAAAGACATCAGAGAAACCAGTAGGAAGAGATGAGGAGGAAGAAGATACCAAGCATGGGGGATGCCCAGAGAAAACATTCAGAGCTGAGATAGGGAGTATCTTTTTTATAGAACAGCAAAGAGGTCAATGTCACTGGACTGAAGAGTACATGAAAGGGAGGAAGGTATAAGAAGACTGGAGGTGGGGAGGCATTAGGTTATAAAGGGCTTTGAATGCTAAACCAAGAATCTTATCATTGATCCTGATGGTAATGGGGAGTGATTGGGGTTTTTTGAATAAGAGGAAGGTGAGATGATTGGGCCTGCACTTTAGAGGAATCATTTTGGTGGTTGAGTGGTGGATGGATTGTTATAAGGCGACACTTGTGGAAGGTATACCTGGTTCTGGGCAGGGGCTTCCAAAAAGACTCTGAAACAACAAGAAACTTTGTGTGTTCCAGTAAAATCATGAGAATTCTGAAAGGGAATTCAAGAAATGATTGTGTTCCTTGTAGGAAGACCCAGCAGGCAGTGTTAGCTGCTCCTGAGAAAAATAAAGAGCCTAAGACATAGTATTGTAGAAAAGGCACTTAGAAGTTAGGAGTTAAAAGACCTAAATTTGAATCTTGCTTCCATGATTTACTAGCTATGTGACTTTGAATGTCACCTTACTTTTCTAGACTTTAGAGCCCCTATTTATAAAGTGAAAGTCCCTTCCAGCTGTGATTTTCTGGGAACTCTGGGAATCTATATTTATTGTAGTCTGCTGTAAGACTTGCTATATGAGAACCCTTTGTCTCATAGGGAGCTCTGAATTCTAGAAACAGGAGATCTGATGACCTCCCCTGAAGCTGATGGCATTGCTGGAGGGGCTCATGACCAGCATGAAGCTTTCCAACTGGCCTAAAACAAGCCAGAAATACATAGAGGCAATCAGGGTGAATGTCAAGCTAATCTTTGAGAGACATATAAGAGAGAGCTAGACTTTCCAATAGGACTGGGATGTATAATGTGACTTGAGGTCTCTAGGCCATCGAACTTTATAAATATCAGCTATAACTCTATAGCAGGAGTTCTTAAACTGGTCTTGAGAGCCCTCCCCCTACAAATTCTCTGTAGCCTTGAGCTGCTTCTGCTCCTTCATACAGGGTGATTCCCTCTTATAGTCAAGCTCTCCCAACTCCCTTTGTTTGGCAAACCCCAGTTCTTCTCCCCCGCCCCATCCAAGAGATGATGAACAACGTGTTCTAAGGACAAAGGTACTTGTCAAAGAGGTACATGCTTTTCTAGGAAGCCATATTTCACTGTAAAGGGAAAGCCCAGGCAGAAAGGGGTTAATGTCCACAGCCAATCCTGACTCTACCTCCTTACTCTATATATACCTGAATATGTAATATACTACCTCCCCTTGGGGACAGCTAGGTGGCTCAGTGGATAGAGCACCAGCCCTGGATTCAGGAGGACCTGAGTTCAAATCCGGTTTCCGACACTTGACACTTACTACCTGTGTGACCCTGGTCAAGTCACTTAACCCCAATTGCCTCACAAAAAATGAGCATACCAGGCCCTTAGGTTTCCTCCTGGGGTGTTTTGCTGTCCTGAATCACCCCTGTACTAATGTCAAATCTCTTAATATAACATTGAGAGTAGCCCAATGTAGTAGAAAGCTAAATAGACCCAAAGAGATGTGAGTAAAAATTCTGGATCTCCATGCCAGCTGAGGGACTTTGGACAAATTTCTTCACCTCACTGAGCCTCAGGTTTCTCCTCAGTAAAATGAGAGCATTAGACTAGATCAGTGACTGAATGAAAAAGCATTTATGAAGTGTTCACGATTTTCCAAGCACTTGCTAAGCTTAGAAGATGGAAATATAAAAATGAAACCATTCATACTATCAAAAAGATTGGGGGCAGCTAGGTGGTGCAGTGGATAGAACACTGGCCCTAGAGTCAGAAGTACCTGAGTTCAAATCCAGCCTCAGACACTTAACACTTACTAGCTGTGTGACCCTGGGCAAGTCACTTAACCCAAATTGCCTCACTAAAAAAAAAAATTGCATTCTTTTTTATTTGTAATTTTTCAGTTATCAAATGTTTATTTTTTCTCCCTCCCACTACCCCTCCCCACTATTAAAAAAAAAACAGAATAATAAAGGAAACCAATTATATCGACATAAATAAGTAATTTATTTGCTATCAATGGATTTTTTGAAATTTATCCACACATCTCTTGGGAGTCTGCTGACCCAAAGTTAAGAACCCCTGTAATAGAGACAACACATATAGGCGAGAGGTAGCCAGAGAAGAGTATTTTGACCCAGGAAGTCACAGGAAGTGAGTAAAACAATAGGAGAGTTGACTGACAGAACTTTTCTACTTCATAGAATCATGGATTTAGAACTGGAAGGGACCTTAGAGGTCATCTAGTGTAACCCATATTACAGATGAGGAAACTGAGGTTTTGGTTTTGTTTGTGTTTTTATTTTCCTAAGGATCACACAAGTAGTTAGTAGCAAATTTGAGATTTGTGCCAAAGTCCTCTGACCCCACATTCAGGACTCTTTCCCTGTGTCATGTTAACTATCTAAAATTCCTTCCAGCTTACAAATTGCTTAATCCCTATTTTTTTTTTTGGTGAGGCAGTTGGGGTTAAGTGACTTGCCCAGGGTCACACAGCTAGTAAGTGTTAAGTGTCTGAGGCCAGATTTGAACTTAGGTCCTCCTGAATCCAGGGCCAATGCTCTATCCACTGCGCCACCTAGCTGCCCCTTAAATCCCTATTTTTTGATCTATAAAATAAAGATAAAAAATACTTGCTACCCAACTCAAAGGTTAGTAGTGAGGATAATGTTTTGTAAATCATAAAGGGTTTTGGTCCTAGATCTGTCATTAATTTGCCTTACCTAAAACAATCCACTTTCTCTTCCTCCTTTAGAGACTGGGTTGTCTTTAAAGTCTCCCGTCCAGTGCAACTGTTCCACAGTTCTAAGGCAACTATAACTATTTCCTAAGAGAAGGTACTTCAGTTTATTGAAGGTTACTGACATTTAGAATCATAAGACTCAAGGTATTTATCTGGCTTATTGTTAGTCAGTCAAAGGTAAGGCAAGGGTTTGGATATGGGTTACAGATTTCCCAGGACTCAAGGATATCTGACTTGTTTGTTTGTCTGTAACCAATCCTGTCTAGGTATGAGATCCATATATCCCATGGATCAGAGTTCATAGGGTCAGGGGTGGGGGGAGAGAAGAGAAGAAATCATCTGAATACACCACTTTTAGTAACCTGAATTGACACTTCGTGGCATTCATTGTTAACCCTAGATCTTGTATCACCCTGAGGACAGATTGGAGATGTCCCAGATGCAATTCTATATCTGGACTAAAAACAGCAATGTCATCTATATATACACAACTACAAATTCTTCCAGTCCAATCAACAAATTGAGGGATGTGCCAGTCTTCAATGTTTGATAAACAATCAAAAGAGGAGAGCCAAAAATTCAAACAACAAAAGTAGTCTTTGACCCAGCCTCAAGGACCTGCTCCTTTGCCAGTTCCCCTTTATGTAATCATGGGTAGAAATAGCTTAAGTAGAGACACTGATCACTCCAGTAGATCACCTATCTTGGATATGGAATCAGCATTAGACTTAATTATTTCCCTCCGCCTCCTATAGCCCATACAAAAATCTGATAATTATCTAGTTTGGGTAACAGCATACCATGAGATGTTAATTAAGGGTGATTGGAGGGAATGATTTAGAGAAAAATACAGGAATGTCCAGAGCCAGGAGTGGTATTTTATAAAGCATAATCACTCTAAGAAAATGTAAATATCTAGGTGGGACCCACATCTATTTTGTAAGTGATTCAATTTGTCTCTCCCAGAGAAAATCTTATAATTCCTTATGCTAGCAAAAGGTGCTTTTATCTTCAGAGACTCAAATTCTCTGACTAAAACTGAATTCAGAGGATTACCAGACCAATACTGAACCATCATCCATTCCTCAATAAGAGTCAGTAACACAGAAATTCCTCCAACTGATGGATAACCTGATTCAACACATCAGCATATACAACCTGGCCTGAACTTTCCTATAGGGCTAGCTAAAGCCCAAATAACTTGGCCCTTTTTGCTTATTACATAGGGATTCTCCCATGCAACAGCCTTCAATTGATTTACCCAGAGATTTAGGCATGACATGACTAGTCTTCCTTCCTGTTAGTCCCAAGATCTGGGAACTCTTAAACCAGATCTTGTTTCTCCCAAGGGATAAGGGATCTGTGATTTCATTGGAAAAGGGAACTTTCCAGTTGAGAAAAATCCATCTACCAAAATAAGTCAGCACCTTCTCTGCAACTCAGAGTCTTAAAGAATCACCAAGGGGGCGGCTAGGTGGCACTGTGGATAAAGCACTGGCCCTGGATTCAGGAGTGCCTGAGTTCAAATCCAGCCTCAGGCACTTGACACTTACTAGCTGTGTGACCCTTGGCAAGTCACTTAACCCCCATTGCCCCGCAAAAAACAAAAACAAAACAAGAATCACCAAAGTACTGAGAGGTTAAGTGATTTGCCCAGAGTCACATCATGAATGTATCCAATGAAGGATTTGATTCCAGGTATTCCTGACTTTGAAGCTAGTTTGTTATCCAGTATGTCATGCCACATTACCTTGTTTCTCCAAAACTGAGAAGAAATTCCCTGGCACACATTTACTTTCTATAAATTTTTGGCCTCATACACAACACTGTAGCCACCAAAGAAGTTTTAGTCCTCTATTCAAACACCCACCTGATGGTCCCTGACCTGGGAGACAGGACCCTTTCAAAGAGCAATTCAAAGAAGAAAAATGATTGAGTAAACAGCAAACAAGCTTTCCTATCATTCCAATTTGTCTCTATTATGTCCTGTAGAATCTGACTAAACTTTTTTACCAGCCCATTGGTGTGCAGTATGATAATCTTACATTTCCTAACATTCCCACAAATAGCTTTTTACCATGGTCCCCTCCCTCTAGCTAGACAGCATCTCATGCAGAAACCTCAGATGGAGAAAAGTTTGGCCATGGTTTGAGTTGCATTTGTAGTCCTAGTATCACAGCTGGTAAGGACTTAAAAGGCCATCTAATCCACTCCCTCACTTTCACTGTGGCTCAAAAGATTTGAAGTGACTTGCATACAGATAATAAATGTCTCAAGCAGGATTTGAACTAAGGTCTTCCTGACCCCAAATACAGCAAGCACCCTGTCCACTACACCATGCTTCCTCTATACATCCCTGAATATGTAATACACATCAAAAACTCATGACAAAACGCACATGGACCTGCAAACATACAAACACACACAGAGCTATACTGTAACAAAAGGTCACAATTCTTTTTGGAGGGCTTAGATAATAGCCTGAATAGATAAGGTCCCATAGGCTTTAAAAATTTATTTCTCTCTTTCTGTAGGTAACCTCATCTCACACGGCCTTCCCCTAAAAACTCTTGTTGGTCTCTATCAAAGGGAGCTGTCCCTTCAGCACTGTCCCCTTGGGAGTAGGAGAAAAGGCTGGCTCTTCAAATTTCTCAGGATGTCCCTAGTCTCTTGACCTAGTAGCAGGTATCATTGATCTATCAGGTTGCAACTACCACTTTTGAAGTCTTTACATGAGGTAAAACTGCAGAGGGGGAACAGTAATCCTACTGGGTTACAGAAAGGAAGAAGAGATTTGAGAATCCACAAGGTTCAAAAGAGATTCATGTTCAGTCTTCACTGAAGGAGTAGCAGAGGGATTAGATTCAGGATCCCTGCAGCCCATCCCCCTGCCTGCTTATGAGTAATCACCAAAGCTGCAAGGTCCATATCCTACAGGCCCCCTCCCAAGAGGTATCACAGCTGTTTCATGTAACTCAATGCAGCCCTTGCTTTCATTTGTTCCTTCTGTTCTAGCATCAAGTGGACCCTAGGGAGGCCCTTCAACCACATCCCCTTTTCAGAAAGGATTTCTTATAGTCTTACCAACTACCCTCAGTGACAAATATCTACTGTAATATTTAGACCAAGATTAGATGACTATTCTCCCTTGCTGCCTCCCTATATTTCTGAAATCCTTCAGGTCACCTGTCAAACTACATGTTGGCTATAATGAACCCTGTCTATGGATTCTTCCTCTGACAGCTGTAATAAGGAACAATGGGTTATGATCCACTTTGTCTTCTAAAAACCACAAGAGGTGTGCTATTCCCTCTCTCCTTCACTTGTCTGGCAATTTTTCCCCCTCAGGAATGTGGATATAGCCCAAAATCCCTCCAGGGAATAGGCCCTAAAAACAAGTAATTTAGAATGCCAGGGGGAAGGTAATGAATTTCCTACAACATAGCTGGTTCCTCTGTTACTCCAAAGTTTATGAGAGGTTTCCCCTGGAGTCAAGGTCCACCTTCCTGCCCAAGTCCCATTGCTGCATTTCCATAGGTCACAATTTGAGAACCACGGTCCTATAGCATTATCTGGGCTCACATGTCACCTCACACAAGTCCTCTTCTGATATCGGCAGAAACCAGTACCTCTTATAAAGTGACTGCTAAGGATCTCCTGACTCTCCTCACCCCCTACAAAGAAATGGGACCTTCTTCCCTCCATCTATTTTCTTCATATTAGTATGGAGATCATACTCTGAGAAGGAGAGGCACAAAACATGGAGACTGAGTTTTATTCTTCCTACCTAGGGACTAGATTGGTCCCAGTGTCTGAAGCAAGATTGAACCTGCAGATTGGGGTTAAGAGGTAGCAAGTGGTACAGTTAGATGGCTACAGGAATAGTGAACCAAATAGATTATTACATCATCCCAGCCCTCCTAGGGTTCTTCCAGTAGGCACAAGAGGAGCATGATTTTATACCATATTCCTTTTTATTAAGCAGCATATTAGAAAAGCAGTATCATGTATTAGAAATATTGTTAATTTTTGAAGTTCTAGAGGCATCGTGACTGGGCCCTGTGTTCCCAAGGGAGTTGACATTGGGAGACTCAAGATCAGTAGGCCTTCTTAGAGCAATGGCTGGCTAGGTCTTCCCTGAGCTCTTCTGGACAGAAGCAGTGTTTCTCTCCCTATTTTTCCCAACTCTGTTAGAATATAAGCTCCCTGATTTCTGGGACTGTTTTGTTCTTTTCTCTTGTACCCCATGCTTGGTGCAGTAATTTAAACTTTAGGGAGAGGAGGGAGAAGCTTGACCTGTGATTTCACTGGGGTAGGGAACTCTTTCCATGTATGCAGATCAACAACATATATTTTTAAGGCATTGGGGATTGAAGGAAGGTGGACTGAGAAGTTAGGTGACCTTGTGGACTTGCTTTGAGACCAAACTTTAATCCAGTTCTTTTGGTCTCCAAGACTGGCTCTCTAGCCACCTTGCCCCACTGTAGCTCATAAACCATGACACTGCCTTGCACAAAGTTAATATTTAATCAATGCATTTTGAATTGAATCCCAGGATGCCAAAGGGCAGTGTGAACACTATTCACAGAAGCTATGATGGAGCTTCTCAGCTGGAGATGCCATCTCAATGGGTCAACATAGCTTGGCTGGGGAAGCTATGGAGTGGAAGCTGCCTGAAAGCATTCACCTTTCCTTTTTCCTCAGACTAGAAAAGCTCAGTTGACAAATGGAATCTGTCCAGAACAGTCATAAGATCAGAGCAGGTCCCCAAGGAACTAAAGAAAGAAACTGGAAATTTTCTACCTGCCAGCAGGTGATTGCATATGCATGTCCCATTATGATTCCTCAGTAAATTAGGACCAAGAATATATGTTCATAATTAAAGGTATTCAAGATGCAGAATATCAATGAAGATACATACTTTTGGACTTCATGGGTGGGGGGAATTTGTTTTGCTTGATGATGCATAATTGTTACAAGGTTTTGTTTTTCTTTTTTTCTTTGGAGGGGGAGGATAGGGAAGGAAGAAAATATAGATGCTTGTTAACTGGGTAGGGGGAAGAAAGTTCAGAAAGAAACAAAGCAATTAAAGGCACTCAAAACAGAATCACAAACTTGCTGAGTTTCAGAGCTACTGATTCTAGGGTAATTTCCAACCTCTTCTCACCTGTTTTGGCAAAGCCGTTGTTCTTGTTGAGTCATTTTAGTTGTGCCCAATTCTTCATGACACCATTTAGGGTTTTCTTGGCAAAGACACTGGAATGATTTGCCATTTCTTTCTCCAGCTTTAGTAAAGTAAATCATTGCAATAATAGTCATATTCCTCTAGTGTCAGAACCCCCTAAATGTAGGTGAAGTGTCAGGGAAATAAAAAACAAAAACCAGATATATCATTACACCAGTCATCTCTTCTCACCCTCTTTGGGAATTTCCTTCCGACCAAGCTTCTTCTAGAGTTGGAGGAGCTATGAGAGCAAGTTGCCCTATTATTCAACCCCTTACCAGACACTGGAAGGTCTTGCTTCTCCCTCATTCTAGTCTCCCATTAGACTAGACTATGTTAGCTGAAACTTCCCCCTGGAGCCCTAGACACCTCAAACTTGACTAGTGATGAATATGTTTATTACCATCATTATCCCACATGTAAATACTATATCAGGGTTATGAAAATGCTTTATGTACATTATCTCATTTGTTTCTCACAACAATCTCAGCAAGTAAGAAGATCAAGGATTATTATCTATATTATGTGGAAGAACCTGATGTTCAGAGTTCAAATGATTTGTCTACCACAGCTCAAATAATACTAGCTAGCATAGGGGTGGCTAGGTGGCACAGTGGATAAAGCACCAGCCCTGGATTCAGGAAGACCTGAGTTCAAATCCGGCCTCAGACACTTGACACTTACTAGCTGTGTGACCCTGGGCAAGTCAATTAATCCCCGTTGCCCTACAAAAAAAAAAATACTAGCTAGCATATATATGGCACTTTAAGGTTTGCAAAGTACTTTACAAATATTATTTCATTTGATCCTCACAACAACCCAGGGAGCTAGGTGCTATTATTATCCTCATTTTACAAATAAGGAACTTAAGACAAATAAAGGTTAAGGGGATTGCCCATGATCATGTAGCAATTAAGTGTCTGAGGCAGGATTCAAACTCAGATCTTTCTGTCTCCAAATCCAGCATTCCATCCACTGAGCCACTTGATTGCCTCTAATAAAATTTGAATTCCTATCTTGTGTCTCTGAGTCCAACTGACTGACTAGATGAGTCTTACCAACCATGATTCCTTAGGTTCTTACACTTCTCAAACCAGTAGCCACTTTATGAGTCTACTGCTCCCTGCTCTATCAGCCATATCATTCAATGGTCTTTCCTCTTTCCATTCATTAATAAAATAAAGAGGAAAGGAATAATGAATTGAATATGCATTTTTAAAATTAGAAAACCCAACAATAAACAAACACAAAAGAAAGAGGACAAATTGATTTATTTTTAACTGGGAGAGGTCAAAACTAAAGGACTTGACAAATTCATTTTTATTCCATTAAATTTAACCTTATTAAATTTGGCCCACACACAGACAGAGGAGTCAACAGTGTCAGATGCAGCAGAAACAGGCTGAGGACAATGAGGAGTGAGATACATAAAAAATTACTGGTTAAGCTTTGGAGAAAGCAGTTTCATTAAATGAATTTGCAAATGTTTGAAGAGCTAGTAAGAGGAGAAAAAAATGGAAACCGCTAATATAGACAGCTTTTTTGAGGAGTGTGGTTTGAGAAGAGGGACAGAAGAATCCAATTAAAGTTTTTGCTGGTTTTTTTTTTTAAAGATAGGAAAAGGTGGGGCAGCTAGGTGGTGCAGTGGACAAAGCACTGACCCTAGATTCAGGAGGACCTGAGTTCAAATCCAGCCTCAGACACTTGACACTTACTAGCTGTGTGACCCTGGGCAAGTCACTTAACCCCAATTGCCTCACCCCCCCAAAAAAAAAAAGATAGGAAAAGGTTGAAAATCAGAGAGAAAGAGGGGATAACTGAAGGTGCAATGTAGGTTCAAACAGATAAAGGGGTATTGGCCTTAACAAGTGAAAGGGTTACCTCTTTGTCAGGGACCAAGGAGAAGGAGGAGTAATGGGTAAGCCATATAAAGGAGTTTTGAGGTGAAAAGAATGGGAAAAGAGGAAGCTCAAATCTAATGGCCTTAATTTTTTGAATAAAAACTAAATACAATGTCCTTAGCTGAGAGAGAAGACAAAAAAGAAGTATGGTGGACTGGAAGAGGAAAGAAGATTGAAACAGCTTCTGTGGGGAGTGAAATAGGGACAAAATTAGGGAAGAATGAAAGGACTGCCTTGCTGCAGTGATGGTCCAGTTAAAACTGGATATGATTTTTTTTTTTGGTACAGGGCAATGAGGGTTAAGTGACTTGCCCAGGGTCACACAGCTAGTACGTGTCAAGTGTCTGGGGTCAGATTTGAACTCAGGTCCTCCTGAATCTAGGGTCAGTGCTTTATCCACAGCACCACCTAGCTGCCCCCTACTCACTTTTCCTAAATCTCAATTTCCTCAGTTATAAAATGAAGGGGGAAAAAAAGGTTAAGATACTTCAGTCTTAGGG
This sequence comes from Dromiciops gliroides, assembly GCF_019393635.1. NCBI lineage: Eukaryota > Metazoa > Chordata > Mammalia > Microbiotheria > Microbiotheriidae > Dromiciops > Dromiciops gliroides. The sequence goes on from NC_057862.1 coordinate 68,630,495, forward strand.
GGCAGCTAGGTGGTGCAGTGGATGTAATGATTGGAATGACGCCACCTACTGGAGACTTGCTGTGGAGAGCTCCACCATGAGGAAAATGCCTCAGAGGCATTGTGGCTTTTCCTTGGCGTCAGGAAATGACGTTTGCTCATGGGTGCTGTCTATCAAGTCTACCAGCCAATCAACTGGAGGAGCCTCCTATGGTCTGGGAGGAGACAGGAAGGAGGAAAGGGAGCCTGCGCAGAGAGCGCTGCCCTTTTTGGCTTCCGGACTTGATGGTGGTGGCGGCAGAGGACTTCACAGGAAATTTGAGGAAAGATAGGAATGCCAGGCTGTTAGAATTCTGTTCTCAATCTTTTTCTTTCTATTTTCCAATAAACCCTTAAAAACCTAAACTCGTTTTATCAGTGATTTTTAGTCAGTTTTCCCCAAACTGGGGGAACACATTAGAATCCACATTTAGAATCTTAAATTACACAGGATAAAGCACTGGCTTTGGATTCAGGAGGACCTGAGTTCTAACCCGGCCTCAGACACTTGACACTTAACTAGCTGTGTGACCCTGGGCAAGTCACTTAACCCTCATTGCCCTGTGGGGGCAGGGGGGGAGGGGAAGATCCTTCAGTCCATTCTTCAACTCTCCAGGATCTCAGTATCCTTCCTTTTCAGTTGATAAATCACTCAAGGCAGTTATAATTTAATTGTTACCCATCCACCCTCAGCAGCAGCTGCAACTACACGCCCCAGCATATCCAGATCATCTTGTGACTATAGTAGGCCCCCTCAGGCAATGACCAGAGAATAAGAGTAAGCCATATCTTCCCCTCCCATTTTTTTTCTTTGGGGAGGACAGATCAAGAGATACCGGGTGAGTTATGATCAACCTACTGTTTCTTTGTTCCAATCACCATTTTGGGGTATTATCTTCTCTATTGAAATGTAAACATCTTGAGTTCTGGGACTGCCTTTCTTTTGTGTTTCAGTTCCTAGCACTTATCACTCTGCTTGGCACATAGTAAGCACTTAAGTGTTTTTCATTCATTCATTTATTCATTCACTTAATATAGATTTCATTATCTTCCACCCCCCCAAAAAAAAAACCCCACTTCTCTTCCCCATTTCATTATTACTATCAGGGATACCACCATTCTTCCAGTCACCCAGGTTCAACAACCTTGGCATCAACCTCAACCCCTCATGCCACTTTTATAATTATATTATAGGGGCCGCTAGGTGGCGCTATAGTGGATAGAGCACCGGCCCTGGAGTCAGGAGGACCTGAGTTCAAATCCGGCCTCAGACACTTGACACTTACTAGCTGTGTGACCCTGGGCAAGTCACTTAACCCCAATTGCCTCACTTAAAAAAAATTATATTATAAATTTTACAATCATGCCAAGTCATATTGTTTCTACCTCCATGGTATCTCTTATATTTACCCCCTCTCTCTTCTCACATAGCCCTTACCTAGTTCAGACCCTCATCAATTCTCACATGGACTACTTCAATAGCCTCCTATGCGTTCTCCCCCATTCAAGTCTCTCCCCTCTGCAATCCATCCTCCACACTGCTTGAGAAAATAATTTTCTTAAAGCACAGGTGTGATCATGTCATGCCTCTATTTTTTTTTTTTGGTGAGGCAATTGGGGTTAAGTGACTTGCCCAGGGTCACACAGCTAGTAAGTGTCAAGTGTCTGAGGTCAGATTTGAACTGAGGTCCTCCTGAATCCAGGGCCAGTGCTCTATACACTGCACCACCTAGCTGCCCCATGTCATGCCTCTATTATAAACTCTGGTGGCTCCAGGATCAAATACTATATCACCTTTATTGCATTCATTTTAACATCCATTTTATACAGCATTTTCAATGTACATAATTGTTTCTACAGATGTACATGTATATAATTTATAAATAAATATACACATATTGGGAACAAACTTTTTTTACTCAATTTTATTGATAACTTAAAGTCTCAGCTGTACATGAAGCTTTTACAAAAATTGACTATGTATTAAGGCACAAAGATATTGCAAATAGATATTTAAAAGGAGAAATAGTAAACACATCATTATAAAACAAAATCCAATAAAAATAAGTCACCAGTTCAATGAGCACAAACAAAAGATACAGACCTGAACAGAGACTTAATGATGAAATCCTAAATAATAAAATAACAAGTCATAGAAATAATTAATAATTATGTGAAAGACAATGTTAATAAAGAAACAACATACCAACATTTTAAATATGCAGCTAAAAAAGTCTCCAGGAGAAAAATTATGTCCCTAAAAACATTCATTAATAAAATAAAAAAGAAAGGAATAATGAATTGAATATGCATTTTAAAAATTAGAAAACCCAACAATAAAAAAAAACACAAAATAAAGAGGAGAAATTGATTTTTTTAACTGGTAGAGGTCAAAACTATAAGACTTAGGGCAGCTAGGTGGCACAGTGGATAAAGCACCGGCCCTGGATTCAGGAGTACCTGAGTTCAAGTCCGGCCTCAGACACTTGACACTTACTAGCTGTGTGACCCTGGGCCAGTCACTTAACCCCCATTGCCCCGAAGGAAAAAAAAACAAACCTATAAGACTTGACAGATTCATTTTTATTCCATTAAATTTAACCTTATCATGTTGGGCCCATTATTCTATCTTAACAATAATTTTTTACATAAACTGTCATCCAAGATTTCCTACCCCTATCTCATCTGTAAATTTGATAAGTAAGGGTTTTAGTTGAGTCAATAATAGAAATGTTGAACAGCACAGGGGTAAAGGCAGATCCTGGATTACCCCAGGAGAGACCTCCCTTCCATTGACATTTACCCATTGATGACTGTTTTTGGAGTCAGGATATTCCATCAGTTTTGAACCTATCCAGCTATATTATTACCTAGGCTAGTAGTCTCCAAGCATTATTGATATTAAGATATGGTTCTTTGCTTTATCCTTCCCTGGTTTAGACACTATGGCTATATTTGACTCATAAATGGAGTCTGGTAGAGTGCTTTATCAATTTATGTAATAGTCATATTGTTCTTGAAATGGTTGAATTTTTTCATATATTTATCAGGATCAGGAGGGTTTTTTTTTCTTTGATAGTTTCTTTATAATCAGTTCTATTTCCTCTTCTGAGAGTATATTACTAAAGCTCCCTGTTTTATGTCCTGTGACTTTAGGTATTTCATACTTTTGAAGGTATTCCTTTATTTCTTTTGGGTTTCCAGTTATGTTGGCATATAACTGTGCACATTGGGTTCTGATCGTTATTTTTATTTTGGCTTTGTTGTAATTTTAACTTGTTCATTTTATATTTTTCTCATTTTATTTTTTTCCTCTCTAATTTATAATAAAGGTGGCTAAAGGTCTATCAAATTTTTTAGTCTTTTCAAAGAACCAACTTTTAGTTTTGTTTATCAGTTCCATAACCCTTTTATTTCTAACTTATTTCTCCTCTTTGAGCTTGATTGGAGAATGGCACATATTGGGTCAGTTTTCCAAAAAAAGGGAAGAGAATAGAGTTGTCAACTATAGAACAGTGAGCTTGGCTTTGATTCCAAGAAAAATTCTAGAATTTATTATTTATTATTATTGTTGAAGGGATGGATAACGAACATTTAGAAAAGGAAACAGTAATCATCATGAACCAGCTTGGCTGCTTCAAGAACAACTGATAACAGATTACCATTGTGTCCTTTTTGGACTGTATTCAAACAGTAGGTGATAGAATGTTATAAATATGTTTAATGTAGAGTTTAGCAAAATATATAACCAAGTCTGTCACCTTATTCTTTGGAAAAATATGAATAGATGTGGGCTAAACAATAGTATAGTTTGATGGCTTTGGAAATCATTGAATGGCCAGATCCAAGGAAAATTTCAGTGTCAGCTACAAAGGAGGTTTCCAGTAGAGTATTCCTAGAGGTCTGCATTTCGCCCTGTGATAGTTGACGTTGTTTCTCAATAACTTGGGCAAAGGGGGGCGGCCAGGTGGCGCAGTAGATAAAGCACCAGCCCTGGAGTCAGGAGTACCCGAGTTCAAATGCGGCCTCAGACACTTGACACTTACTAGCTGTGTGACCCTGGGCAAGTCACTTAACCCCCATTGCCCCGAAGGAAAAAAAATAATAACTTGGACAAAGTAAAGCTTATAAAATTTGCAAATGACACAAAACTAGAAAGGATCACTAATGCACTTAGATGGCAAATATGGGATTTTAAAAGGTCGTGACAAGGTACAATGTTGGGCTGAATCTAGTAAGGATTCTAAGGCTCTAAATCTATGATCCTAAAATGGAATTTAATAGGGATAAATTCTTACACTTAAGTTCAAAGTAGGCAGTGATGAATGATGGAAAGACCACTGGCCCTGGATTCAGAGAACCTTGGTTCGAATCCTCTTTTCTGACATTTGCTAACTGCATGACCTTTCAAGTCATTTCATCTTTCTGGGCTATGGTTTCCTCAGCTGTAAAATAAGGGCCTGGAGATCCTTTCAACTTTGGATCTAGGATCCTATGAACTTTAAAAACAACTTCATAATTAGAAGGTGGCGGAGTTGTGGTTAGACAATAGTTCAACTGAAAAAGGTCTTGATTTTTTCTCATGCACTATAGTCTCAATGAGTCAATGGTATGATAATGTAGTCAAAAAAGCTAATGTGATTTTAGGCCACATTGAAAGAGGCATAGTTTGTCATAGTAAGATAACATTAGTCTTCCTGCTATATATACTCCATTCTAGTTAGACATCTTGGAGTAATAGGTTCAGGGATGGGTACCACATTTTAGGAAGGACATTGGAAAACTGGAGAGCATCTGTATAGGTCAAAGAACAAATCATAGAAACAATAATTATATGAAAGACAATGATAACGAGGAAACAACATACCAAAAATTTTAATATGCCTCGAAAGATGTCCCCAAGAGGAAAAATTATGTCCTAAAAACACACATTAATAAAATAAAAAGGAGGGGGCAGCTAGGTGGCACAGTGGATAAAGTACCAGCCCCGGATTCAGGAAGACCTGAGTTCAAATCCGGCCTCAGACATTTGGCACTTACTAAGCTGTGTGACCCTGGGCAAGTCAATTAACCTTTATTGCCCCACAAAAAAAATTAAAAAGAAAGAAAGAATTAATTGAATGTGTATTTAAAAAATTAGAAGCCCAGAATGAACAGAGGAGGAGACCTTCTGACATGGTGAGCTACCTTGGGATCCTACCATATGGGGACTGGTTAAAACAGTTAGAGATGTTCAGCCTAGTATGAGATTAAAATTGGATATTAGATCATAAATCTACCCTACTTAACCATTCCCTTAATTTATCTCCCAGACTAGTAAATGGAAGAAGTTTCTGGTTTTCTAGATAGACCTTTTATTGTATGGTAGTCACAAGGTGATGTTGATTAGAAGGATAGGAAAGTAGAAATACAATACAAATCGTCTTAAGTCTACGCTTAGTCTATATTCTGTATAAAACTCACCAAAAAACCGAAGGCCACCTCTGGGGAGAGAGACCAAGTCAAGTGAGTGCTATTAACCGAGAGCCGGGCCGAGTCAAACTCCAGTCCGTGTCTGTCTATGCAGCGCAGCCAGGAGACCAGCGGAGCAGGAAAAAAGGCCCCACTTCCATTCTCTCCTTGCCTTTTAAGCTCGCACCCCAGAAGTCGAGTGCTCAGCAGGCAATCTGGCCTGCGTTGCAGGCAGACTGGTGTGCATAGCTCATGCTGTTGGTCTCCTCCCCAAAAGGGTGGTCCTAAAAAAAAACTGGCATCTCTCCATTATCTAACCGACTGTTAAAATTTTTTACCACACTAGAAAAGAAAAATTTCGGTGACCTGATCTTTCATAAAGCAATGGAAGAGGGGGCAGCTAGGTGGCACAGTGGATAAAGCACCAACCCTGGATTCAGGAGTACCTGAGTTCAAATCCACCCTCAGATACTTGATACTTACTAGCTGTGTGACCCTGGGCAAGTCACTTAACCCTCATTGCCCCAACCAAAAAAAAAAAAAAAGGAAAAAAGGGGGTTAAAATAAAGCAATGGAAGACTGTCAAGTTGGTGAGGAATGAGACCAGGGACTCTTAACCTGGGTGGTTTTTTTAATATGTTGATAACATTGTATTTCAATGTAATTTAATTCCTTCATAATCCTCCATATTCTATTTTATGCATTTTAAAATGTTATTCTGAGAAGGGATCTGTAGGATTTACTGTACTGTCAAAGGGATCCATAACACACAAAAAGACTGAGAACTGTTGGATTCTGCTTTTTTCTGCTTGGCCCCAAAGAACAGAGTAAAGAACAATGGGCAGAATTTGCAGAGATACATTTATCCTTAGTGTAAGGAAAACCCTCCTAAAAATCAGAACTATTCCAAAGTGGATCAGGCTGCTCTTAAAAAGTAGTGGTTCGGGCCAGCTAGGTGGCGCATTGGATAGAGCACTGGCCCTGGAGTCAGGAGTACCTGAGTTCAAATCCGGCCTCAGACACTTAACACTTACTAGCTGTGTGACCCTGGGCAAGTCACTTAACCCCAATTGCCTCACTAAAAAAAAAAAAAGTAGTGGTTTGACACTTACTCGCTGTGTGATCCTGGGCAATTCACTTAACCCTCATTGTCCCACAAAAAAAAACAAAAACCCTATATTTCCTCTGTGCCCTGGAAAGATCATGGAATGTGGTCAGGTGCTAAGGTGGGTTTTTGTGTTTGGTTTGGGGTGGTTGTTATTGTTGCTGCTGCTGCTGTTGTTGTCTTTACAACCTAAAAAGCTGATGCACATTTTAGCTTTTTAAGCAATGATGTCGGAAAAGATTTGCATTTGGAAGAGCTACCAACTTGTACAATCTTTTTTGAGATCAGTCTGGTAAAACTTAAAAAGTAATCATCCGGGGCAGTTAGGTGGCACAGTGGATAAAGCACCGGCCCTGGATTCAGGAGGACCTGAGTTCAAACCCAGCCTCAGACACTTGATACTTAACTAGCTGTGTGACCTTGGGCAAGTCACTTAACCTCAAATTCCTCACCAAAAAAAAAAAAGTAATCATCCTAGGCTGGAGGGAAGGAGAGAATTTGGAACTAAAAATTTTTTAAAGAATATTTAGAAAATAATAAAATACTTTTATAATTTTTAAAAAAGAATGTTTTTTAAAAACCCATCATATCCTTTGACCCATTAATTCCACTCTTCAAAAAATACCCTGAAAATGTTTGCTTTTCTTTTTTTAAGCTGTTTAGGAATTATCAGAGCAGCATTATATGTAATTGGAAAAAAGTGAAACTGCCTAAATGTCCAATAATAGGATGGTTAAATAAATTGTAGTACATGAATATAATGAAATGTTAGAATGCAATTAAGATGAACAAGCATAAGGAATAAAAAATTTTGTAAAGACCTTTATGAAATAATCCAAAATTAATAACTGCTGAAGAAATGACATACACACAAATTATAACCACAGAGAGAGAGAGAGAGAAAGAGAGAGCGCAGTAGTAACTGCATCGAATCCTTTATTGACCTTTTCCCACCCTCAAAGCCAGCCTGACATTTGGGCCCATCAGCCAGGCCCAAAGAATCAATAACATTTAATAACTACAGCGCCAAGGAGAGAAATCTAGTCACTAGGGAAATGCTATTCTAAACCATCTTCCCTGAATTGTCATTACATTCAGTGTGAAGCACTGAAACTGGGGTAATGTGTCCTCTCAGGGGCCATTTAAGTGGACAATACAATGGACAGGACAGCTCTGTGCAAAGCCTCAAATTATCTTCTCTATCTGAAAACTCCATGGTTTTGGTTTTTGTCCATTCAAACTTCAGACAACTTCAGGATCTTCCTCATCAAATCAGAAGCTCCAACATGAGACTCAGGGTTCCCATGGCAATTGGGGTAGGGAGTGGTGTGTTTCTTCCATTAGATAAGGGGCTTCCCAGGATAAGAGCCATCTCTTCTCCTCTCTTCATCTCTACTCAGGATCCAATCCCAGACTCTGTGCAGAGAGACTCAATGTTTATTCCTCCTCTTCAGAAAGAATATGTATAATTGAAAGGATGCCACCTAATGGTGAATTAGACCCCCTGAGCCTCAAGGCACTTTGGAGACCTTTATCTCTCATTTACAATGTTTAGCAACAACAACAAAAAACTATGGTACATATGGAAATGGCTATCACACATTTTTGTTGTTTTTGTTTTTGTTTTTGTTTTTTGCGGGGCAAGGGGGGTTAAGTGACTTGCCCAGGGTCACACAGCTAGTAAGTGTCAAGTCTCTGAGGCCAGATTTAAACTCAGGTACTCCTGAATCCAGAGCGGGTGCTTTATCCACTGAGCCACCTAGCTGCCCCCCACACATTTATTTAATACAAAAGATGTCTTATTCTATTTTGTGTTAACATTTTGATTTATATTTTAAATTGAAAAAATACATTAATACTAATATATATTTAATTTTAGAAAACAATGAAGGCTCATAAAGTTGTAAAAGTCTACATTTGGAAAATCCAAAAATTAGATTATATATTGAATGAAATTATAATAAATTTCAAATCAAAAGGAACAACTTCAGGAATACCAACAGTCATTAAGTGAAATTTTTAAATCTTGATAAGATATCATAGGGGTTTTTTTCCTGCAAAACATGAGGATAATAGTCTGAACAACAGCAATACTGGTAGATTCCCCAGTGGAGAGCATAACACGAAGGAATGAGGCAGGCAGAACAGAGAAAAACATATATACAGTTCCTGGAGAGGAACCAACCAGGGGTCGTACCTGGGAGCCTTCCATGAACCACCATAAGTCTCTTCTGCTCAGGATGGGACAATCTGCAGAGAAAAATATCTCATCTCATGAGTGTCCAGAAGCAAGAGGTGAACTATACAAATTGTGAGCGTTAGTTGCCAGAGCCACTAACACAAGATGCCACACAAGTGGAAACCTGAGGCAGAAAGCCTGCCTAGATATGAAAAAAATATATACAGGTCAACAGTTCAGTAGTGACAGGATCCAAAGGGGAAAAAGGTAAACTCAGCCCAAAAGTTAGCTTAATGTTCAAAGAAACTGGGTGTCTAAGCAGGCTTGAGATAAGTACTGGAGAAATGAATGAATGAATGAATGAATGAATGAATGAATGAATGAATGAATGAATGAATGAATGGACATTTTTTGTGTCAGACACTATGCTAAGCATTGAGAAGACAATTTTTTTTAAAGACCTCTAATAGGAAGAAATAACATATTATATCAAATTAACTACAGCAAGATGAGTTATCCATTTTTATGTGAGCATAAAGCAATGCCGAATGGGTTAAAGGCAAAGGGTTTTTACCTCTTAGTATTTCATATACTGCAAGGAAATGGTGGTCATGGGGCATTCTAGGGATTGTGAGTTGATCTAGAGAGCAATCAATCCACCGAACATCATTTCCAAAAGCAATGGTACTATTGATTTTGTTACTGTGCCCTCGGCAAGAGGTAGAAAGGGGATGGGAGGAAGAGGAGAATGTTCTAGGTAGATGGCTAGATTGAGATGGGAAACAGGACATAGTCTAGGAGCCAGCTAGATACAGAGAGCTAAATAAGTTTGCACTTATTCAGTTTTCAGTCAAGAAATATTGGCAAGATCAAAGGAAGTGGTGCTGGCAATACTGAAGCACAATAGGTGGAGAAGAGCTTCCCTAGGGTCTGAGCCCCAAGCTGGGTAAGAGTTGGTCTTTGCCTCTAATTTTAAATCTGACTCTTAATGCAAAATAAAGAGAATGCTTGGAGATCCTAGAGATTTGCCTGAGGTATATATAATAGACCAAATGGAGGAAGTATACACAGATACAAATACGTTTTCCATGTCAGGCACCTGTGGGTTCCTTCATACACTCCCCTAGTGATGCTTGTTACATGAAGGAGGCAGGGAATATAGTAGCAGGAGTTCTGAGGGGGTGTTAGGAAAATAGAGTTCTCCTCCTCCCCTCAGGTGTACCCCAGTAAAGGTGTTGAAGTGAGATAACAGATGGGGGGCAGCCCCACCACCCTCCCAATCTCACTGTCTTAGTCACTCTCCCAAAGAGACATTCTCCGTCTCCCTGGAGACAGACCCAATGTGTGAATCAGTTACCATGGAAACTGCTGCTCCTAGAAGGGGTGGCTGTAAGCCTGTCAGAGCATCCTAGAATCTTAAAGCTAGAAGGGACCCGAGAGATCATCCAGCCCAACCTTCCTATTTTACAGCTCAGGAAACTGAGTTCCACAGACTAGGGATAATTTTCCCAAGGTGCTTTCAGAAGCTATTTGCTTCCTTTGCATCCTGAAGATACCACGAATGAATTTTCACCTTCATAGATCTCCACTCATATCACAAGTTGCATTTCTAATTCCTTATAATGGGTTATCAGCTATATTAAAGGAAACTAACTAGGTATTCTTTCTCTGATCTTTTTCAGAGTCCCTCAAATATTTTCAAATGAGATGGTTCAAGTAAAATGAAGCCTTTGCATTCCATTTGGCTAATTTCTAAAGAGCATCCAATTTTGTTTTCAGGTGCTGTATTAAAATCAGAAAATCAGAATCACAGAATCTTAGTGTTGGGAGGGACCTGAGCAGCCGGCTAGTAATGAAATTGCAGATCGAGTGCTGAATTTGAAGTCAAGAACATATAAGTTCAACCTCACCTTTAACATTTTCTATTCTTGTGACAATGGGTCAATCTTTTAACCTTTCTGAGCCTCACTTTCCTAATCTGTAAAATGGAAATGATGATACCTGCAGCATCTACTTCCTAGGATCGTTGGGAGGTTCAAATGAGATAATGTAGAGATAATATAGATAATAACAAAGCATTTTGCAAACCTTAAAGTGCTACACAAATGTCAGTTATTATTATTGCTTTAATAAGTATCCCTTCTACAAATAGTCATCCTGATTGTGACTAAAGGTCTCAAGTGACAGGGGATTTGCTACCTCCTGAGACTGCCCATTCCACTTTTGCCTAACTCTTATTGTTAAGGAATTTCTCTTAAAAGAATCAGTTCAGGGGGCAGCTAGGTGGTGCAGTGGATAGAGCACTGGCCCTGGATTCAGGAGGACCTGAGCTCAAATCTGACCTCAGACACTTGACACTTACTAGCTGTGTGACCCTGGGCAAGTCACTTAACCCCAATTGCCTCATCCCTGGGGGGAAAAAAAGAATCAGTTCATGCCCTCAAAGCAACATGACATTCATTTTTCCTTTGTTCTAAAGGCTCACATATTGAAAATTGGTTGTTTTAGAAAATGGCTCCAATTAACTAGAGCAAGATGAGTGATCCATTTTTATGAGAACAGAAGGCACTGCCAAGTGGGTTGAAGTCAGAAGGTTTCTTCTACCTCCTGGTATTTCAATTCTTATCTTCACTTGAACAAATAACTCAATTTCATCTGTTCCAGAACAGAAAGGCTTTTTAAAGTTTGCATTTAAATTCAATTTCAGGAAGACAACAACATTTAGCAACTGGTAATCAATTTATTGAAATAAATGAATATAGCTCTACAATGGTGACTGTCCCTCCAGTCACCAGAAACTTCAGTGACTATTTTTAAATTCAGAGACCATCACTCTTGACCAATCTCTCCCTTTATCATCCTTACTGGCTACCCCTTTGCTCCCACCTAAGAGTTTCTTCTTCCCTCTCTTGTATCCCAGAGCTATCCATGTTATCACTGTCCATTTGCCCCAATCCCTAATGTCCTCCCCCAAATCTGGACAGAAACTGAGTGTCTTAAGGCCATTACTAGGGATGCCTTTCCCCTCCTTTCTCTTCTCTCCATCATATCTTTATCTCTTTTGTCTGTTTCCATGTCTATCTGTTCTTTCTGTCTCTCTGTCTCCCTTCTCTCTTTTCTCCCTCTCCTTATCCTCAATTTATTTCCTTTTATTATTCCCAAAAATCTGTCTTTCTCACCCTATATCACTCTAATTATAAAAGAATAGGACCAAAGGATTTCAAGCTGTAGGGGACTTTAGAGAGCATCTGTTCCAACCCACTGATCTTACAAATGAGGAAACTGAGGCCTGGCAAGGTGAAGTGATTTACTACACCTGCTAATAAATAGTAGACCTGTCATTCAGACCTAGGTCCTCTGACTCCAAAGCTAGTGTTATTTCCTCTAGAGCATGATTTTTTTTCTCAATACAGTGAGTTCTCATTCTCACATCCTTACTCCATTCCCTAATCAATTAACTAGAAAGTATGCATGGAGGGAATTTTGTGGCTTCACTACCTCTTCTATACCTCTCTGGGAGGGGCAGGTTTGAAATAAATGGGAGGGAGGCAAAAGGGTTTATCCTAGACAATCAGCAAAATCTCGAGAGAAAGGTGGGGCTACCACAGTGTTCAGCTTGTTCTGGGATAAGAAAAGAAGAGCGATCCCTGCTGGCCTTAGCTCCTCATAATTCAGCTATAGACTCTTCCCCTCCCCACCCCTCTTCCAGGGAACCAAATACCAGAGACTCAAAATGAGCTGGTTAGCACAAACAGATTCAAGGTGCATCCACCATAGGTTGTAGATGAGGAGGATCCCTATGGGACTTGGGGTATGGGATAAGGTTGGAAATAAAGTGCGTCCTTGTGGGGTTTGATGGTATTGTCAGAAACTGGGTGTATTCGTGTAGGCAACAGGTCAGAGAAATTTGTGATGAGGTGAGATAATGCGGTCAGGGATGAGATGGTAAAAGATAGTAATGTCCATATGGCATGGGGAGTTGGAGGACAGATTAGCCCTCAGCAGGCATGTGTTGAGAAGGATGGGGGTGAGGGGCAGAGAATGAAGATATATCTGTCACTATATAATCAAATATGCCAGCGTATCTTCACGTCAGCCAGATGTTTATACCTGTCTATGAACTGCATGTGTATTTCTACATGCACGTACCATAGGTACATTAATATGTGGTTGCCTGTGGTCAGTTCTCTCTCTTTTTTTGTTTTGTTTGGATCAAAATCATTTTTTCCCTGCCACCCCCACCACTTATTTGGCTCCAAAGTAAATTGCTCATCTGTGACTGCCAGGGCATTGCCATGGTTACCCCATAGCACATGGCCTGTCACTATGGTGATAGGGAAGCTGCTCGTTGTCCTGGCAACCAGCATAATTGTAGAACTAGAGGAGGAGGGGGCGGGCAGGGATTGGTGCAGAAACGGTGCATTTGGGGAGGGAGGAGGGGAAGGTGAACACCTGCAGAAAAACATGCCCCTCTTCCTATCTCCTCCCATGGAGATGGGTGTGGCTGCAGTCCAGCAAAGATCAGAGAGGGTGATCTCTCAGCATAATAAGGCTAGAAATTACACACACACACACACACACACACACAATCTTCTCTCGAAACGCAACAACTTTTGCTCTTTCCCTGATGGGTCAGAAGAGTTGGCCCAGCTTTGCTGGCCTATAAAGAGGGAGATGCTTCCTTCTCAAGGAAAGCCACCTGCTATTTGTTAACTCTTCACTCTCCCTCCACCCATGGTTTGCTGCCCAAGGCAAAAGAGACAGAATACAATGGAATAAAACACCGAACTTTGGACTCATAAACAGAAAACTTAAAGACATAAAGTACAAGCTATTTGAGGACAGAGTCCATGATTTATCTAAACTTTTCCCCAGCTCCAGGAGCTATCCTACATATAGTAGTACTCCATACATAGTTATCGAATGAATAGACAAATGGATTCACAGATAAACTACTTCCTCAAAGCCAACCACAGCACAGCCAGTGCCCCTGACCCATAGGATGCTCTCTTCAGCCTCGATATCTGATTGTAGCTTCTGCAGTCAAGGTGCAGGAGACAAATTCATTTAACAGTTCTAGGCCCTTTGATGTATGATGTAGCCCAAGTTGCTGCTACTCCAGTACCGGCCCAGTGTTCTCCTCCCCTCCCCACCAGTCCCCAGGCATCCTGGAGCTGGAATAAGAGATAGGACTTGAACCCCACAAGATTACTTAGTCTAACTTATATCCAAAACATGAATCCCTTCTATATCACACCTGCTTGAAGCCCACCATTAATAAGGAACTATCAGCTAAGGCAGTCCATTCCATTTCTGATGAACTCTAATTATTTTTTGTAAAGCTTTTCATTCTATTAGATTTGAAATCTGCCTCCTTACAATTGGCACTCAACTTTCCCCTCTGGAGCCAAGCAAAGCAGGTCTATCCTTTCTCCCACATGCTGACCCCTCAGATATTTGAAGACGACTCTCAGATCCCCACATAAATCTTCTTTCTGTAGGCTAAACACATGCAGAGCCTTCAATTAAGTGTAATGTGTCCTGGTTCACAGACAGCTCACCATCCTAAGAACCTTCCTTTGGATACACTCCAGCTTGGCAATGTCACTCCTAATATACAGACCCTAGAACTAGACCCAGAGCTCCAGGTATGGTCTGCCCAGAGCAGAGTCCAGCGGGTCTATCACCTCCTTTTCTCTTTTATTCCTGCAGCCTAAGAAAATATTAGCTCTTTTGGCTGCCACATGACAATGCTGACTCACACCGAGCTTTTGAGAGGTCGCCTGATGTAGCAGCAAGAGAGGGCTGGCCTTGAAGGCAGAAAGACCTGGGTTTAAATCCTGAATCTGACAGGTCACACACTAGCTGTGATTTCAGAGGAGTCACTTAACCTGAGTGTCCTAATTCTCTAAGACAATAAAATGTTGATCACAATTGGTAGAGAGCAATTCCTTGCCAATGTACCCTCTGCGCAATTCCAGATCTCCCCTCAAAATAGGGGCTTTCAATGCACTGAAATTCCCAGATACTTTTCACATGAATGACTTTCTAGCCCTATCTCTCCTGTCCTGTAATCTTTTGAACCCAAGTGTAGGACTTTAACTAAATTGCATGTTACTAGGTTCATGAGCCCTGTGTATCTAATCCCTTCATCTAATCTACCACCTGTCTACAAATGTCCCTCCGAGATTTATGTTATCTGGAACTTTACTAAGAATTTGATCTGCATACCATCTGTTCCAATACCCAAGTCACCAAAGTCAGTGTGGACTAAAATAGAGGCCAAGATGGAGCCTTGAGACACTCCTCTGGGAACTTCCCTCTAAACTGATCAATTTGTAAACCAATACTTTTATTTCATTTCCAAATCCCTCTAACTATCCTATCATCCAATCCATGCCCCTCCACCTTAGATGTAAATATAACAACAGATTTTGTGAAATGCTTTGCTGAAATCCTGGTATATAATATTGACTATAGCTCTACTGTTATAATAACTGTTGAAATCTGAAATGATTTGTTCTTTTTTTTTTAGTGAGGCAATTGGGGTTAAGTGTCTTGCCCAGGGTCACACAGCTAGTAAGTGTTAAGTGTCTGAGGCCGGATTTGAACTCAGGTACTCCTGACTCCAGGGCCGGTGCTCTATCCACTGCACCATCTAGCTGCCCCAAAATTATTTGTTCTTAATGAAGCGATGTGAAGCAGTGATGGCTGCTTAAAATTTTTAAGTGCTCGCCTACTACCCCTTTTATAATCCATTCTAGGTCTTTGCCAGGAATTTACTCATGAGATTCACTATCCTATAGTTATGAAATATTTACCCTGCTCACCTTTATGAAAGTTGGTACAATGCTCCTGTGTCACCTTTCTCCTTCAAAGAGCTCAGCAGTCACCTCCCCCAGTTCTTTCAGAGCCCTGGAATGAAATTTGCAATCTTGCAGGAAGCTAGCTAGGCAGTGTGGTTGAAAGAGCTCTGGACTTGGAGTCAGGAAGAGCTGAATTCAAATCCAGCTTCAGGTACTAAATAACTGCAACCATGAGCAAGTCTCCTAACCTCTGTTTGCCTCTATTTGCCACTGTAAACTGAAGATCATAATAGTACCTGACTTGCTATGTTGTGAAGATCAGATAGCTTAATCTTCATAAAGCACTTTGCAAATTGTAAAGCCCTATATATAAATGCTAGTTATCATAATTATGTATTTCATAAGATCCTATTGACTTGCTCTCATTTAAGGAAGCCATCCCCTCACCTATGAGGTTTCAATTCTCAAGCACTGGGAGGACTGAAGGGGCAGGTTTCTTTGCCCTTTTCCTGAGCTGCTCAATTAGATTTTTCTATATTTTTTGGTCCCTCCCAACGCCCAGAGGCAAGACTTCATGACTGCACTGTGACAGACTCGGTGGGAGCTTAGTCTCATTCTTTAGTTCAAAGAAAGGATTTTTCTGGTTCTTCCAGGTTGGTCCTTGCTGATTTCACCCTTGGCTCAGGCTACTTGGGTTTCCCTGATTCCAGTGATCTTTCTCCCCTCAGTCTCCACTTCTGACTATAACTAGCTCTATCATGTGGTTTCATCTCCAGATCTGAGCTGCAAACAAAAACCTGAATGCTCCAGTGTAGTTTATGTAGATCCATAAAGTTCCTTCCACCAGCACATGTCTGATCCATTTTTTGGAGGAATCTGACTTTTGGCATGGGTAATTGGAACTACCTAGACATTCTGGCTTGTCCTTAGTATTAATCAGCTAGGTGGTGTAGTGAGTAGAGTGCCAGACTCTATGCCCTCCATACCCTCAAGTCATGAAGTTTTGAGTTCAAATCCTGCCTCAGGAATGTCCTAGCTGTATGACCCATAAGATTATAAACTCCTTGAAGTCAGGGACTGTCTTTTTTTTTTTTGTGGGGCAATGAGGGTTAAGTGACTTGCCCAGGGTCACACAGCTAGTAAGTGTCAAGTGTCTGAGGCCAGATTTGAACTCAGGTCCTCCTGAATCTAGGGCCAGTGCTTTATCCACTACACACCTAGCTGCCCAGGGACCATCTTTTACCTCTTGTATCCCCAGTGCTTAGAACCATGCTTGTAACACAAAGCTTACTAAAATGGTTAATGATTGATTGATTGATTGATCCTGGGCAAGTCACTTAACCAGTTTTAGCTTCAGTTTCCTCATCTATAAATGGGAATAACTATAACACCTACCTCATATTTCATAAATGAAATAATACATATGAAGCACTCTTACAAACTTTAAAGGGCACTATAAATGGCATTATTATTCCCACAAGCCTCCTCACTTCCTAGAGCCAGATCCCCAAGTTCCACTTTGCACCCTTATGTCCCCTCCATCCTTCATCCCCTGATGCTGAAGGAGGTCTTGGGAAATGACTAATTGATCAGAGACATTTCCCACACACACCCCGAGAAATGTGAAAACTCTCTTCTATGACTCAGCTCAGGAGACAAACTCTTCCTGATCTTATTTGCTTTCCAAACCTAGGCAACCTCTTAAGGAATTAGGGCAACAGTTACTCTGCCCTGGGGGAAGTCAGTGGATCTTAAGTTTTTCTAAAAATTTGTTCCTTCCAGCTTCAAAAGGGGGGAAGATTCAATCTAGAACTTGTGTGTTTGAGGACTAACATTCCCTTCCCTTTCATCTCTCTTGATCCTCATGCTTCCAACTTGCCTACGGCAGATTACCATCTTCCACTCTTACTTAACCACCCCAACTCACTCTAACCCTGAAACTACTATGGTGACTGCTCTCTGAACCTGCTACAACTGTTCCTCTGTGGTGTGGCAGGGACTAGACCTTACTCAAGGTCTAGCATGGAGAGGAGAGGAAAGGATGAAATAGGATCATTGAAATACACAGCTGAAACTGGAAGAGAACTCAGAGGCCAAGCATTCTTTTTTTGAGGGACAATGAGGGTTAAGTGACTTGCCCAGGGTCACACAGCTACTAAGTGTCTGGCTACTGAGGCCGGATTTGAACTCAGGTCCTCCTGAATTCAGGGCCAGTGCTTCATCCACTGCACCACCTAGCTGCCCCCCCCCCACATTTATTAAGCACATATTCTATGCCAGGCAGTGTGCTAAGTACTAGAGATACTAAGAAAGCCAAAAATATTGCCCCTGCCCTCAAGGAGCTCACAGTCTAGTGGGGAAAACAATAAGTAAATAACTACAAATCTAAAATAGAGTAGATGGAAAATAATCTCAGAGTGAAGTCCCTAGTAGTAGGGAGGACCAAAAACAGTGTTCTTTCCATTGTATAACAGTGCCTCCCAAAAGACAAGAAAGAGGAGAGAGGAGATGATTTTCAGGGAACAATCCACAAGAACTTTCCTACTGCTCCAAGGACTTGGACAGGAGTGGTTTGGGGTAGTTTCCTACAACTCCAATATCCCAAGGACACATATCAGAATTAGCATTAGGATGAAGATTAGAGTTAGGGTTCTACTTAATGATATTGTTGGGTTTAGGATTAACATAGTTAATGGTTAATGGTTGGTTTTGTTCCTCTTTCTTTCTGGAAGAGAACCAATGACATCATGAGATTGATGTCTTGATTTGCTTGTGAATTGGATTTAAGTGAGGCAGAGCTGACTGACTCTGGGAAACGTATTTCCTTCCCATAGGACAAAAAAGAAACTTCAAGGTAAACATTGGCTAACATGTGAATGAGCCAAACAAACCGAATATCTCAGACAATTCTGCATGTCACCAAAATACTCAATATGGACTAGAAGAAGAAACCTAACCAAGCACCAAAATGGGGACTTGAGACAAGATAATCCACGGGAGGAAGCCACACTTCTGGAATGGATTCAGAAAATCTTTCCAGAGCCAAGGAACTGAGCTTGCCAAAAGTACCTGAGGCATAATTAGGTTAGCCAGGCATGGGGATAGAACTCAGGCAACTCCAAACTTTGCATCCTATGTGATTTTCCTTTTTATGTCCTTCCTGGGTTTTTGCTTTCCCCTAACATTCATAGGCTGATGGAATGCTTAAGCTGAAAAGGACCTTGGAAATCAATTGGTCCAGCCACCACCCCCCTTTATTGATGAATAAACTAAGGTAGGGGCAGCTAGATGGCGCAGTGGTAAAAGCACCGGCCCTGGATTCAGGAGTACCTGGGTTCAAATCCGGCCTCAGACACTTGACACTTACTAGCTGTGTGACCCTGGGCAAGTCACTTAACACCCATTGCCTAAAAAAAACAACAACAAAAAAAACTAAGGTAAAATGAGCTGCCCAATTAAGCAGTCTATCAACAAGCAGTTATAAAGTGCCTACTAAGTATCAAGAACAGCTGAGAATACAAAGATGAAAATGAAGCAGTTCTTTCCCTGAAGGAGTTTGCATCCTACTGGTGGATGCAACATGGTCATAGATAAGTAAATATATGCAAGATATAAATAGGCATTATATATATATACATATATATTTGTGTGTATATATGTGTTTGTGTTTGTACATACACAAGATAATTGGAGGGCACTAACAAGCAGGGGCTTTTAGAAAAAAAAATCTTCTGAAGGAAGTAACACAAGCTGAGCCTTGTAAAGAGTGTCAAAGTTCCCAGAGGCAGATGGGAAGAGGGAGACATGAAGATGGGTCTAGAATGTAGAGTGTATTCGGGGAAGGAATATGAAGTCAACCTGGAAAGATGGACAAGAGCCAAGTTGTGAAGGATTTTAAATGTCAAAGAAGAAGTTTATGTTTTATCCTGTAGGGGACAGGAAGCACTGAAGCTTCTTGGATCAAAGATATCACCAGGTTAGATATCAGTTTGGCACCTGTGAAGATAATGTTTTGGAGAAAGGAAAGGCAGATGATTTTAATAGTCCTGAAGGCAGTGAAGAATTAAGGATGACTCTACAGTTCTGAACCTGGGTGGCTGGAAGAATGACTGTGCCCTCAACAGAAATAAGGAAGTTAGAAGGGGAGGTGGGCTTAGGGAGAAGGTCATAAGTTTTGGACATGCTGGGTGTGAAATGCCTATGGGATAACAGTGTGAAACATCCAACAGGAAGATAAGAGATGAGGAACTGGAGCTCAGGAGAGAAATGTAGGCTGAATACATAAATCTGATAGTTGAACCCAGTAGCACTGATGAGATATGAGAGAGAGAGAGAGAGAGAGAGAGAGAGAGAGAGAGAGAGAGAGAGAGAGAGAGAGAGAGAGAGAGAGAGAGAGAGAGAGCATAAAAAAGAAGAGGTCCCAGGGGAAAAAAAAGACCCAGAGTACACTGACAAATGGGGTGAGAAGAGGGGAGAATGATAGATAATAGCAAATATGTGTCATAGTGCATAGAGATGTAGACTTGAAGTCAAGAAGACCAGAGTTCAAATCCTGACCCAAATACTTCTTAGCTATGGGACCCTCAATAAGTCCCTTAATCTCTCTCAGCCTCAAATTCTTCATCTATAAAATGGGAATATAGTAACACTTACCACAAAGAGTTGTTGTGAGACTCAAAGGAGACAGTACAGAACAGCTCCTTCAACCACTTCCTCAAATGCCATTGAAATTCACCCCACACTAAAAAAAAAACTCTAGACAAGAAAAAATAAAATATATCTGTGAAACAATAAGTTGAAGGAAAATGATATAGTAAAAAAAATCTGCAATATAGGAAAAAGAAGGGGTAATACTATGGGAGAAAGACAGGTCATAATAGCACCCACAGCATCTCAAGATATACTACAGAATAAGCTTCAGTAGATGAAAGATACCTAAAAGGAAATGAAAGAAAGTATGAATTTCAGCTCCCAAGAACTTAGAAGGGGATGATGAAAAAAAAAACTAACGAAAATAGAAAGCGATACAGAGGGAGTAAAAAACATTGGAGGCAAGCACAAAAGAGGTGGGAAATAGGGAGGAATCAAAGAATTGGAACTTTGATAGGAGATATTAAAAAACTAAGTGAAAATAAGACCAGGACATAGCAAAATTGAAAAGGCAACTGATAACAATGCCTAGGGGGTAAAAAACTGATCTTGTGGATAGAAAATCAGACTTCAGAATAATCAGTAATTTAAAAGATAACAAAAAGGGAAAGAATTTAGAAACTATATTCAAAGAAATGGAGGGGGGGGAGGAAAATCCAGAATTTACCAGAACAAATGGTACCACTTGATTACACAGTAATTTTAAATGCTTGTTAAATTGAATTCAATTGATCCCTGAGCCCACAACTGAAAGATCCCTACAGGCAGAGGTGGAGCAATTGAACTCAGAAGGTTTCTACCTCCCAGTTTTTCCATTCTTCTCTTCTCACTTGAGCAAATAACTCTGTTCCAGAATAGAACAAATTGCAAAAGCTTTTAACATTATATTTTAGCATAATTTTAAGGAGCCAAGAAGCTTTAGCAACTGGTAATCGGTTGATTAAAATAAATGATCAGCCTCTGTAATGGTGACTGTCACATTAAGCATCAAAGAGAAACCTGATTGAATTTTTAAACTTGGCCAGTATCATGGGGAAATTGGTTGGTGGTAGAGGTCTTTAGGGGTCCTCTTTATAGAATTACACCCTCTTGCACACAAGTCCAATTAGAATAAAATAATCTTTTATTTAAGTGCCAGAGAAAGGAGACCTGGCGGGGAGATGACGCATAGACGATTCTCTGAGATACCTATCCCTTTGAACAGGAGAAAGGCCATAGCTTTTATAGATGCTCATGGCGTGATCACCTGAGCCCTTATTGGGGATGGTCTGGGAGAAGTCCAGCAGGCAAAGGGCGGCTACTCCAATCTCTGGAGCCATCTCTGTCCCCCTTGGCACCACTCAGGCATCAGCCACACCTAATGGACTTATCTCTCTGGCTTCCCAAGGTGTGTCTGTCCTTGAGTTTACCTGGCCAGTTTAAATTTTAATCCTAACCCCATAACAGCCAGGATTTATGGTTACTGACTCTTCTCTCTTCATCTCACTGTCTACACCTTCACTCCCACCTTCGAATATGGGCTGGACTAGAAGACCACTGAGGTCCCTTCCAATGTTCAATTCAGTGAATGAGTAAAAAGAAGAAAGTGGATGTACAGTTCCACAAGTATTTATTAAGTACCTACTGTGTACAAGGCAGCTGTCAAATAAAATTAAATGCAAACCAGAAAACATTAAAGGAGGTAGACAAAGATATTATATCATGGTAAAAGGAAGAGTAAATAGTAAAAACTTCATCTAAATATTGAACTTATAGGTCCCAAAAAGGATGCTATATTTATAGACGTTTATAGCAATACAAGGAGAAATAAGAAAAATCTCAGAATGCTAGGTAATCTCACTACCAAGCATTATCAAAAAGCCAATTAAACAAAAAGATAAACAATAAAGAAATCAAAGATTAGTAGAGTTTGCTAAACAAGGTCAGAAAATATACTTTTTCCCCTAAGTACAGAGGGACTTGAACCAAAAGTCAGTAATATGCTTGAGCAAAAGGTAGCACCTGGTAGTTGAAAAAGGAAGAAATTCTACCTGTTGCATCTTCAGACCATGATGAAAATTATTAAATTAGAATTAAAATTATGCATAAATTTCAAAAACATGATTAAGATATCTACAAATAAAGGCAATAATTTATTTAATAGGATTAAAAGGGAAATATGAAATGATAACTATTTTGAATTCTGAATTCAAATTCTAAATATTTTTTATTCTGAATAATAATTATCAGTGCAAAAATATCAATTATTTTTAAAAGTCTATAACTTTGATTGTATAGGTATAGGGAGCTCCTGGTATGGAAACTCCCTCACCTGATAGATATCTGCAACTCATCCATGAGTTATATTGTTAGAGAGTTACCTTGAGGAAGTGAGAGGTTATAATCTAAAGATAATATTATTATATTATTAATTTTAACTTAATAATTATACTCTTCATTTTATTTTATTAATAGCTAACATTTATATAATGATTTATGGCTTGCAAATAATTTTACACCTATTATTTCATTGATCCTTACAAACCTATGAGGTAGATGCTACTATTATACTCATTTTGCAGGTAAGGAAATAGGTTGAGAGAGGTACAGAGACTTGCTCAGATTCATATAGCTAGTATGTTTCAGGGGCAGCACATAAAGGTCTTGATGATTCCAAGGCTGATCCTCTATCTACTGTACTGCCTCACATTAATAGCCAAAAACAGCAGATATTCAGGTATTCACTTCCCAGTCCACACATGTGCCCCTTACTAAGATGAAGTTAAAAATATTATTGACATGAATCAAAAAAAAAAAAACCCTGAATTGTAGACACAGTCCATGTTAAAGATAAGGACAGTTGAACACAATAAAAATGTCAATACCTTTAAAATTAGTTTATTGATTAACTGCAATGCCAATCAAAATCCCAGTGACTTACTTTATTAAACTTGATAAAATGATAATGAAATCCATATCAAAAGCAAACAAACAAGCAAATATATCAAGGGGTGCTTTGACCCCAAAAATGGAAATTTGCCTTATCACACTTTAAAACATGATAAAAATGATAATTATCAAAGTTGTCTGGTATTGGACAAGAAATAGAAAACCTAGTTAATGGGGATCTCAGAAAGAGATTTCGTTAAACAAAAGTCAAGCATTTGGTAAATCTGGGGAAATGAAATCATTATAATAAATGTTAGAAAAACTAGAAAGAAATATGATGAAAATTGATTGGTTTTATATAACAACATATAATAAAAATCATCTGTATCCATGAATCAAGTATTTTCAAAGGTTAAAAGGATATGAAATAACCTTTATCTCACCTAGAGAAGGACGATAATAATGAATTATCTGTAGAACAAATAAAAGAAATCACTAGGGAGAAGCCTTGGGGAGTTGACTGTATTTTAAAATGAATTCAATCACCTAGTTCTACCACAAAAAATAATATAAGCAAGATTAAAAAAAATGTAGGGGCAGCTAGATGGCGCAGTGGATAGAGCACCGGCCCTGGATTTAGGAGGACCTGAGTTCAGATCTGGCACCAGACACTTAACAATTACTAGCTGTGTGACCCTAGGCAAGTCACTTAACCCCAATTGCCTCACCAAAAAAAAAAACAAAAAAAAACCCCAACAACAACAAAAAAAAAAGTAAAAGAATGAGGTAAAACCCATGAGGAAAATGTATCCTCTATTTACTTATATGTATTCTGATTCACACACAAAAAAGATGATATAAATTTACAAGGAAATTATATAAATCTATGAAGGCAATCCCTGTCTCCAAAGGATATGAATAGGCAATTCACCAATGACGAAATACAAATGAATTACTACTTGAAATATGCTCAACCTCACCAATCATGGAAGAAATGCAGATTATTTTAGCTATAGTACTACTCTAGACTCAGTCCTATGTTCCACAGTAAGAGGATCCTGATTGCTCCTCCCCCACACATAATTTTTAAAAATTATTTGTATAAAGAAAAAGTATAGCTGTACTCCTTGTGATGGATGAATCTAGAAACAGCCTGCTCCAACAGTTAGAGATTAGCTAATCAAGATTGAAGCAATGGAACACTAGACCAATAAACATTATATAGAGAGTATCCCCAAATCTATCAAACCTTAAAGTGGCACTAAGACTTTTGGGACATGCTGAATATAAAAAAATGCAAAGACTTTGAAGAAATCATGCAAATCAAAGAAAAAATAACTAGAAGATTAAAGTAATGTATATGATTCCAAAGAACTCATGATGGAAAATGTTCTCCACATCCAGAAAGAAAAAAAGAACTGCAGATTCTGAATGCAGATTGAACCATATTGTTTCTACTTTTTTGTTGTCTTTTTTTTTTAGATTTTTCCCTTGTGTTCTGATTCTTCTTTCACAACACGACTAATGCAGAAATATGTTTAATGTGATTGTACATATATGACCTATATCAGATTGCTTTCTGTCTTGGGGAGGGGGGAGGGAAGGGAGGGAGGAAGGGAGAAAAATCTGGAACTAAAAATCTTATGAAAACAAATATCGAAAACTATCTTTACATGTAATTGGAAAATAATAAAATCTTTTTACAATAAAAAATATATTAAATTTTTAAAATAAAATAAAGCAATGCATATGTATCTATAGACCATTTGTTTGGGCAAAGAAATGAGAAAGGTCAGTCAACTAACATTTATTAAATACCTACTATATGTCAGTCACTAGGCTAAGTACTGAGGATACAAAAGAAACCAAAAGGTGATCCCTGCTTTCAAGGAGCTCACAGTCTCATGGAGAACATTTCTTCTTGTTCATCCTTCTTTCTCAAAGAAAACTAATAACATCAAAAGGGTGATGTCTTGACTTGTGTTATGGGGAAATAGGGTGGGGGTTTGGGACAGGGGTTGGGGTTGGGGTTGGGATTTGGGTTTAGGGTCCTTAGGAATTCCTCTTTAAAGAATTACACCCTCTTGCACACAAATCCAATAGAATAAGTTAATAGTTTATTTAGGGGCTAGAGAAGGTAAACCAAGAGAGAAATCCTTGGACTTCTTCTCAAGTGGAGAAGGCATAGTACACAGGTGTGGCTCTGAGATACCTATCTCCTCGAGCAGGAGAGAGGCAGATACCTTTATAGAGGACTGATGGGGGTGATCATCTGACTGTGGAAAGTTCCCTTATTGGGGGAGAACCATCCCCCACTGGTGGTGGCTTGGGAAGTTAGGTGAGGGATGGCTGCGGATCTCTCAAGCCATCTCTCTCTCCTCCTCCCGGCACAAAGGCAGCAGCCACACCTAATCTTATCTCCCCAGGGGTGAGGGAGACTGGAATGAAGGGTGGTGGTCCTGGGGCTACCTCAGTCCCAGTCTGGTGCCCCTTATCTCTTTAGGTGTGTCTATCCTTTGGTTTTGTTTCTCAAGGAGAAGGTTCTTTGATGGACCCCAGAAAACTTCTGGGGTGCTAGGCCCATAACACTTGCAAATAAATTGGATTCACTTGTGAGGCACAGCTGTGCAAAATCAGCAGCCTCACTCTCTCCTCCCCACTCAGAGTCCAGTGGCAAGACATGGGTCAAGATGATTGGTGATAGCCCCACATGCAATGGAAGACCTTGACCTTTTTAAGCTAAAGTCTTTTCCAGGTCTCAGTTTGTCTGAGGTTACACCCATTTGGTAGTTAAAGGCTAGGTAAGAGTTAAGGAAAAGATAGCCTAATTTGCCTTCACAAAAGAATCATTCTGGGAGGGGAAGACCTTCAGATTTCTGGCCTGAACAGATATAATTGCCATTTACATTCACTCTGAGCCAGCAAAACTCAAACAAGGAGCGAGACTTGGGCTGGGACCTATTATTGACCAGCCAGTGAGAGCCAGAGTGATTTGGGAATAGAGGAGACAACATGAAATAACTATATAAAAATAAGATACATACAGGATAAACTGGGGATAAGTCAAAGGTTAAAGCCTGGGATAGCTAGGTGTCACAGTGGATAGAGCACTGGCCCTGGAGTCAAGAAGACCTGAGTTCAAATCTGGCCTCAGACACTTCACACTTTCTAGCTGTGTGACCCTAGGGATTTTTGGTTTTAAATAAAAAGAGATTTATTAAGAGAGGAACATATGGAGAAGGCCTGGTCTTTTGTATCTTTACAAAACAAAGAAAGTGGAGGGAATTACAAAGCAACTGGGAGAGAAGTGCAAACAACAGAGAGGGGATTTTGGAATAATGGGGCATTAGTAAAATATGCAGCACCCATACATACCTTGGTATCATCTTGCAGTCCTTGGTATTGCCTATCAGTGTACTTGGGTTGTGCTTGTCAGTACCCATTCCTGAGGTGGGCAACACCCTTGGGAAAGATTTAAGGATTTCTTGGAGATTAGTATCTTTAGGTTTCTTGGGGTCCCCCTACATTCCCACAATAAGGAGTTAGGTCAAGATATTGCCTACTATGTGCACAGTAGTGTGAGGTATGGAGATTAATATTTCTTCCTTCATGGCAGAAAAGAATAGAAAATTGTGGTTGAGTTTTGTCTGGATTACAAAATCTATTCATTTTTGTCATGGGGGGGGGTTGAATTCATGCCTCTTAGTTCCATGTTTAGCCCATTTGCTAAGGCAAGACTGCCTTAAGTAACTGGCATGTTTCCAGGGGTTCAGTGGAAATTCTGGAATAGAGTGATTATTGATATGAGTTATTAATTACCAATGTTTATATAATGATTTAAGGCTTACAAAGTTCTTTCCATGTTATATTACTTGATCTTCACAATCTTGTGAAATAGGTACTATTGATACCCCCATTTTCCAGATGATGAAACTGAAGCAGAGAAGTTAAGTGACTTGCTCAGGGTCACACAGCCAATAGATGTTTGAGGTCATATTTAAACCCAAAGCTCTATCTACAGGATCACCCAGGTATTCCTCCTCCCCATTCTCTTCTACCCTCTTCCCCCTTCCTTTCCCCCTCTTCCTCCATGACTCTACTGGAACCAAATACAAGCAAATCCTAGATTGTGGAAATTAAGAGTTAATATTTAATAATCTTGTATAACAAGCTAAGCCTAAGGATTAAGGGTCGTAGGAAAAAGCTTTTTGCAGAAAGTGGGACTTAAAGGGAAGTTGGGAGATGAAGAAGAGGGAGACAGTTCCAAGCATCAAGGACTATTAGTGAAAAGGCCCAAAGTCAGAAGATAGTGAGGAGCAGCAAGGACGCCAATGTCATTGGATCATAGAGTACATAGTGGTGGGAACTGTTAGGTTTATATTGCAGAGACATCCCAAAAGAAAGACCTATTTGCACAAAAATATTTATAGCAACTCTTTTTTGTGATGACTAAAAAATGGAAATCAAAGGAATGCCCATCAACTGAGGAATGGCTAAACAAGCCGTGGCATATGATAGTGATGGAATATTATCGTTCTATAAGAAATGACAAGCAGGATGATTTCAGAAAGGCCTGGAAAGACTTATATGAACTGATGTATAGTGAGGTTAGCAGAACCAGGAGAACATTGTGCACAGACACAGCAATATTGTTTGTTATTTTGTTTTGTTTGTTTGGGGGGTTTTTTTGGTGAGGCAATTGGGGTTAAGTGACTTGCCCAGGGTCACACAGCCAGTAAGTGTTAAGTGTCTGAGGCCAGATTTGAACTCAGGTCCTCCTGACTCCAGGGCTAGTGCTCTATCCACTGTGCCATCTAGCTGCCCCAGCAATATTGTTTGACAAAGAACTGTGAATGCCTTAGCTATTCTCAGCAATACAATGATCTAAGACAATCCCAAAGGACTAATGATGAAGCATATCATCCACCTCCAAAGAAAGAACTGATACTGATGGAACACAGACTGGAACATGCTATTTATCACTTTATTTCTTTCATTTTTTCCTTTTTTTTCCTGGTACAAAATGACTGATACGGTAATGTTTTACATAATTGCATATGTATAACTCATATCTGATTGCTTATGGCCTCAGGGAGTGGGGGAAGAGAAGAGAAGAAAGGAAAGAAAGAATTAGAACTTAAAACTTTAAGTAAAAATGTTTATTATTATAGTGGTGGGAAGTTGAGGATGACACCTAGATTACTAGCTTGAGTGACTAGGAAGATAGCCATAACCTTCACAGCAATAGGAAAATTTGGAAAGAGGGAGAGTTTAGAGAGAAAGATAATGAGTTCTGTTGTAGATATGTTGAGTTTAAGATATCTACAGAGCATTCAGTTTCAGATGTCCAGGAGGCAGCTGGGGATGTGAGTCTGTAGGTCGGGAAAAAGGTGAGGGTTGGACAAATAAATCTGAGAATCATTTGCATAGAGATGACAGTTGAATAAATAGAAGTTGATGAGCTCACCATAGGAAAAAAATAGAGGAAAAAGAGAAGGCTTAGAAGAGAGCCTTGGGGAGAGTCATAGTTAATAACAGAGAACTGGATGAAGATCTAGCAAAGGAGATGGAGTCATCAGCCAAGTAAAAAAAGGATCAAGAAAGAGTGGAGTCATAAAAACCTATAGAGAAGAGGAGAAGAGAATGATAAGTTTCAAAGGCTACAGGGAGATCAAGAAGGCTGTTAGATTTAGAGGCAGCAGTTTCAGTTGAATGAAGAGGTTGGAAGCCAGAATGAAAAGAGTTAGGAAGGGAGTGAGAGGAAAGAAAGTGGGAATACAAATTGTGAATTACCTTCTCAAATAGAATAACCCAAAAAGAGAGAAAAGATATAAGATGATAGCTAGCAGGGATGAATGGATTAAGTAAAGAAGGTTTTTTGAGGATGGGGAGACCTAGGTATGTTTGTAGGTTGTTGGGAAGTAGCCAGCAGACCAACATTGAAGATAAGCAAGCAAAATAAAGGGGAAGCTAGAGAAGAAAGGATGGAATTGTATTACTCATCCATGTAAAGGAGGTTTGCCTTGGCAAGGAAAGGCCCACCTCTTGATGTAAGACAGGGGTGAAGGAGATAGTGGCAGAAGGCATCTGGGTAATAATGTGAAATAAGGAGGAGAAGAAAAAGAGGACTTTCCATTAATGGTCTCATTTTTTTCAGTGAAATATGAAGGAAGGTTCTAAACTGAAAAAGTAAGTGGAAAGGGAGCCATGATGGGTTTGAGAAAGGATGAAAAGGTTTGAAAAAGCTGCCGAAGTGAGATGAATGGAGAGTCATTGTTGGGGGAGGGGGATAAAAGTATTACTTTGCAGCAGTGAGAACCCAGTTGAGATTATGTAACAAATTTATAGTGGACTCAACAGAGTTGAAGGCTCCGTCGTCGTCATTTAGCAGTGTGTGAGTAGAAGAGAAGGCAGCAGATGGTCAAAATAATCCAAGAATGAGGCTTAATAGGGCAAGATCTTCAAGAGATTAAAGGGGCAAGGGACCCAAGATTAGAGAATAGTATAAAGTTGAAATTCACCAAGAGGGCAAGATGGAGAAGGAAGGGTCAGTGTAGGAGTGATGTCCTGGGAAAGAACTGAGGGGTTAAGGGATTGGAGGTCATGGGGAGAACAATGAACAGGTTTGGGGGTTGGTTGCAAAGCAGAGAAGGAGGTAAAATGACAGATTGTGATCAGATAAATGAATTTCAGAGTTCCTGAACATAGAAGTGGTGCATCTGTCGGGGATGGCAAGCTCAAAAATTTAATTCTCTGTGTGTAGTTGAAGTGAGGTAGAGAATAACTCATGGAAATGAGTAAGTTGAGGAACTAGGATTTTAGGGTGTTTTTGAGAATATCAATATGTATATTGAATTCCTCTATTATGGAGAGAGAAAGACAGAAAGAGGGAAAGAGAACATTTGTGAGTCAGGCACCTTTTTATTGAGGAAGGAAGGAGAGTAAACTGGAAATTGGTAGACAGCAACGAGAATCTTGAATGGGTAACAAATATCAGTTGAATGAACCTCTAAGAAAAAGAAATTATCAAGCAATGGTGATAGAAAGAAATCCTAGAAGTAGCACTGGGGAACAAGAAGTATTCCAACTCTCCCACCACCACTAGTGGGAGTTTGGGATGGGGGTTTGAGTGAAAATGCAACCAGTGCTGGAAAGGGTGTCCAGGGAAGCTGTTCCATCAGCAGAGAGCCATGACTTAGTGAGTGCAAGAATTTAGGAGTGGGAAAGGGAAAGGTTTCATTTGAAAGCTCATTTGTTATATATGCAGGTATTCCTGAATAGAATTTATAGAAGAAATAGCTAAGCTATTAATTGTTTTTGTCAGAGTATATTTTAGTATAGCTTCAAATTTATGTTCAGTGTTTGACAGAGGAGGCAGCTAGGTAGTGCAGTGGATAAAGCACTGGCCCTGGATTCATGAGGACCTGAGTTCAAATCTGACCTCAAACACTTTGACACTTACTAGCTGTGAGACCCTGGGCAAGTCACTTAATCCTCATTGCCCCAACCAAAAAATAAATCTCAAATGTTTGATATAAACTTCAATTTATAATAAAAATTATATAAAGAAAAAAGTGACCTTTCTCTAAGAGTCATCTGCTTCCTTCAGATTTTCATTCTATTTCTTAGACTGAGGACATTTAATAGCTTACCTTTAGTAGAAGGATAATGTCCAGGGGGCGGCTAGGTGGCACAGTGGATAAAGCACCGGCTCTGAAGTCAGGAGTACCTGAGTTCAAATCCGGCCTCAGATACTTACTAGCTGTGTGACCCTGGGCAAGTCACTTAACCCCCATTGCCCCGCAAAAAAAAAAAAAAAAAAAAAGAAGAATGTCCAAAATAAAAATATGTACAAAGAAGTATGCTGTACAAAGCAAGTCCCATTGTGCTCTGGTCATATATGAATGCTAGATTCAGTTCTAAGAGGGGTGTGGACAAGTTGTGTTATCTAAAGGAAGCTGCCCAGGATGGTGAAGGAACTCAGAATCATGCTACATGAGAATTCATTGCTGTAACTGGTGATATTTCATCTGGAGAACAGAATACAATCTCTGTCTTCAAATATCAGAAAGGTCAGGGTTCAGTTAGATGTATTCTGCTTGGCAGAGAAGAGCAGAACTGGATGAAAACTTAAGGGAAGCAGATGTTGATTCACTATAAGGAAGAGCTTCCTAATAATTAAAGTTT
The DNA here is from genome assembly GCF_019393635.1 of Dromiciops gliroides. Taxonomy (NCBI): domain Eukaryota; kingdom Metazoa; phylum Chordata; class Mammalia; order Microbiotheria; family Microbiotheriidae; genus Dromiciops; species Dromiciops gliroides. The sequence goes on from NC_057862.1 coordinate 68,661,758, forward strand.
TCCAATCATTTAGTGGATTGCCTTGAAAGATAATGAGTTCCCCATTGCTGGAAGGATTCAAGCCAACTGGACCTCTGAGATCCTTTCAAAGTCTCTCACATGCCTCTGCAATGTGAAAGTTGTCCTCCTGGAGCTGTCCTTGAGCATCCCCAAATCCTCATCATTTTGTCTCTCAGTTGTCCCAGTTCATCTGTCCTCTCAGAAAGAACACAACCTGGCTCTTCTCTCTGAGGACCAAGAGCTCTTTGTACTACATGCAAACATATTAAGTCTGTCTCAGGGGCAGACAGCTTCTGCCGTCTGTCTGTGGATTAAAGGAATGATCACAATGAGACTGTCACAGTTCAGAAACTCAATTTCATTAGTTCACCCAAAAGCCACGAGATGCTAAAGAATTGATTTGTGCTAGACAAGTTCAGCGTAAACAGATTTGTAAGCCAGAAAGCCAATTTATTAATTTATAATGGGGAGAGTACCTTTCCAGTGGCCAAAATCCTCGTGTTTATGGTCCAGAACACCATCTTTCCTGGATCAAAGTACTGGGGAAGCAGACCCATTGATCAGAATTTGGATTCAAGCCCTGGCTCTCACCTTAACCCATAAGAGAGTCCCTTCATTCAGTCATTCTATGAGCATTAAGTGCCCACTTTGTGCCAGGCAATGGGAATACATTGACAAAACACAGTACTTGCCCTTAAGGATCTATGGGAGGGAAACATCCTATACACAAATAAGTCAGATAAGGAAATACAAAATATATATACAAAATAATTTCAGAGATGGGGGCTCTAAAAATGGAGAGAGAGGTATGAGGGGGGTGGAGAAAGGGAAGAAATTGAGAAAGGCCTCTAGTGGGAGGGAGCCCTTGAGACTGGGCAGGGTGGTGAAGGGCTTTAAATACCAAAGGAATCAGAATTTTCTCCTAAAGACAATAGGAATCCACTGAAATTATTCAGGCCAGGGTTTTATCGAGCCCCGAAGGATCCAAGCCAGACAAGCTCCAGGGATACTAAGGATCCTGGGGATTGGGAGCACTAGAATCCCTCATGCATCAGCAGCTAGAGGCGCTAGGCTCAGCTAAGGGTTCCCGGAAGCTAGGGCTTCTTCCCTAACTGTGGGTTCAGGGCTCCTTCCCTAACTGTATGTGCTCATCTTTTGTTTTTCAGATGAACCGCCCTATCCAGGTGAAGCCTGCTGACAGTGAAGGCCGAGGAGGTAGCTCGTTGCCCTTTCCCATACCCTGGGATTGGGGGTGGGGGGGGGGGGGTGGGGGTGGGAAATAGGGGAAAGAAGAACCTTCCCTCCAACCGCCAGACCAGGATCTGTGTGCCCAGTGAAAGGTAGAACTTCTAGGGTTGGGACTTGTTGACTTCCACTAGGATGTCCCTGAGGTCAGGAATGGGGTGAAGAAAGGCACCCCAGAAAAGTATAGGCATCACCTCACAACGTGAGAGTGCCTTAAGTCTGAGCCTTGACTCTCCAACTAGGGTGGCCCCTGAATTTCTGTGGACTTAGCTGTCTCAGCCATTCAGGCTTCCCAGGTGTCTGTGCTCCACACCAATTGTACGCAGCCTCTGGGAAGAGAGAGAGAGAAGGGTGAAGGATGGATGCTGCTCCCCAGAGCAAGGCCAGGCTCTATAGGTGCTGTTCAAGGTAGCAGGGAATTACAACAGTCCTCTCAACACCCAACCAGGAAGGGATTTCCTGCAGCATTTCATTGATTCTGGCTCAGCTTGCTCCCTCCGGGTTGCTTGATATACTATCCTCAGGTCCTTCGTCTGTAACTTGTGGGGAGAGGGAAGGAAATCAGGGAGACTATTCGTCCTTTCAGTTTCCTTCAGGCTCTATGATCCTTTGAGCCATCTTGAAAGGTAGTGTGGGGAGAATAGAGGGCAGCTGGTGGCACTGTGGATAGAGCAGTGCTCTTGAATTCAAATCCTTCTTCAGACACGTATTAACTGTGTGACCTTGGGCAAGTCAGTTAACCCCCATTGCCTTTTTAAAAGGTGGGGGAGCACAGTGGATAAAGCACTGGCCCTGGATTCATGAGGACCTGAGTTCAAATCCAGCCTCAGACACTTGACACTTACTAGCTATGTGACCCTGGGCAAATCACTTAACCCTCATTGTTCCGCAAAAAAATGAAATAAAATGAAATAAAAATATAGAATTTTTTTTTAAAGTCAGTGTGGGAGAGTAGAAGACAGCCTTAGAGGCAAGAAGACATGAATTCTAGTCCTGCCTCTAACACTCACTAGTGGTATGACCCTGAACAAGTTGTTTAACTTCTCAATATCTTGGGGAACTCTTTAAGATAGGGGTTCTTTATTTGTGTGTGTGTGTGTGTGCCTGCATGCGCCATGGACTTCTTGAGCAATCTGGTGAAATCTTTTCAGAATATTGTTTTTAAATAATTAAAAGAAATGCTAGATTTTAATTAAAGGTTAGTAAAAAAAAAAGAAAGAAAGAAAGATCTAATCTGTTTCCCATCCAAGTCCATGGAATCCCTGGAATCTGTCGGGGTCCATGGACCCCAGGTTAAGGACCCCTGCTCTAAGACAATAAGATAGAGTCCTCTTATTGGAGTGCTTTGGAAGGAATTTCCTCATTGAAAGTTTCCTTTATGAATTAAATCACAAGTCAGTACTCCCCTCTTTAAAAAATAATAATAATAATTCCTCCAGATGAGAAGAGCAAGTATTTGGAGGGAGACACATGTGTCACTGAGATTGATTTCCCAGAAAATGATAGGAACAGTGGTTATCTACATCCCTCATTCTTCCCCTGCCTGGTTTGAGTCAATAGGTATTGCTGGTCAACACTGCTTTGATGAACAATGTGGTCTTTGCACCCTCCCCCACCAACTCATCCTGTCTCTCCTCACCCTACCCTAAATAAATTACCTCTGAAGTGGAGATATGCTCACCCCACTCTGGGGACTTTGAACTTGAGCACTGACTGCTGGGAAAACCCACCAAGCATTGAACCCCACAAGCCCTGGTTAGATGCTACACTTTCTCCAAGTCCCGAGTCTGGGAGGGAACTTGAGGAATAAAGTGGGGTGGCAGAGGATGGTGGTTTAAGTGAGACCAAAGAGGGGGCATGATCAGACCTGTATGATGTCAGATGGAAGGCCTCCAACTGTGAGAAAATCCATCCCCAGAGCTTTCCTCCCAATAGTCCCTTCCCATCCCACAGTTCCTCCCAATAGTCTCCTGATCAAGAGAATAGGAATACTGGGCAGAAAACATCTGTGTCCTGCTCCTAGACCCCTGTGTAGGTGGGAAGGTTCTCAAGCTCTAAAAGACCCTTGACCTTTACAGTCTTTTACCCTTGACCTTTACAATCTGGATCAAGGTCCACTCTTATGTGCTGGAATACCCTCTTTTCTCCCTTGGACCCCAGGACCTAGGATCCCTGCCTTCTATTTCCACAGGCTGGGAAATCACTATCAGCCACCAGTTCTCCCTCTTAGCCTTAGAATCTTCAGCCCTTTGAGGTATCTGGAGGGTTTTGTTGTGAACAATGACTGTGAACAAAAAACTTGGTTTCGAGGCAGCCAAGCAGGTGGGAGAAAGACAGGGCCATCGAAGCATCCAAAAAGTCTCAACAAAAACCTGGTAGGAGAGTCAAAGGGAATCCCAGATGAGCTGACTCCTAACCTCATCTAGACCTCAGGAGCCTCAGGTTCTACCCCTACGTCCTCCTGGGACTCAGAAGAACCAATGTCACCCATCCCACCATACCATCTTACATTGCCCTTTCTCTCCTCAATGACCTTCCTCCTTTATAAATGAACGTTACTCATGGCACTTCCTCCCTTCACCCCCTCCACACTCTACCTTGTCTGGAAACTGGCCTGTGCTGGGGGGGTGACCAAGAGGATTGTGGCATTTAATAAAAGGTAGGGGTCACCCCAGGGTTTGGGCGGCTTTAAGGATGTTATAAGGGTGGATTCAAAGCCCCCAACACGCTAGAAGAGGAAGTTACTTCCATCCCAGGCATAGGGAAGGACAAGTGGAGGCTCAGAATCGAGGAAAGAAAGGTCTCAGGAACTTAATTGAGCAGACACATGCTGTACATGGTTCTAGGCCCTAGGAAGGATGCAAAGTTTAGAGAAGACAGTGTCTGCTCTCATAAAACTTACTCTGCTAGTGTAAGATAGGATCAGTGTTAAGTATGGGGAACTTGGTGTTAGGGTGTCAATGATGGAAATGGAGGTTCATTGTTAGGGATAGGGTTCAACTGAGGAACATGGAAAAACTCAAGAAGAGTTTAGTCTCGGTCACGGGGACAGGAGCTCAGTGGAAGGGGCTCATTGAGGGGAATGAAATCTCTGTGTTAGCAACAGAAACTCAGAAAGGAAGAGAATAGTGCTAAGAGTCAGAGATGGGAGTTCAATGAGGGGCATGGTAGGTCAGTGACTGGGAGAAGGGCTCAGAGTCGGTATAAAGGGTTCAGTCATTCAGGCCCTGCTTCATAGGCTGCATGGGAAGAGGTTGAGCTGCAAGACTAGGAGGGGACCTTCATTGGCCCCTGGGTCCCTGGAGGAGTAAGAGAATTGGGGAATTCAAACTTCATAGCCAGGCCTAGGGTTCATGAGAAAGGCTAGGTAGGTGGGACTCAGCCCTAGGGTCACCACATGGGGCTTGCCTTCAGAAGACAGGAAGCTCTTCGTGGGGATGCTGGGGAAGCAGCAGAGCGAGGAGGCTGTCCGGCGGCTGTTTGAGCCTTTTGGCCAGATTGAGGAGTGTTCCATCCTCCGGGGCCCTGATGGAACTAGCAAAGGTGTGGGCCCATTACTCTGTGCTGATCCCAACCTTGACCCTATGACCTTCCTAATCCTGAAACCCCATCCTAATCCCATGGTCCCATGATCCCAACCTAACCCCATCCTGAACCTCATGACCTCTACCTCACTGTACCACTACACAGCCCCTTGGCCCCAAGACTGACCCATTAGACTGGGTCTGGATCCTGTGATCTAAACTGACCCTATAATCCCAACCCTGACCCAACAACACCCCAGTTTTCAACCTGAAAAAACATGTGATGAGGATCTAACCCCAGAACATTATCTGTGTCCCACAATTTGACTTAACCTCAACTTTATCTTGCTTCAGGCTGTGCTTTTGTGAAATTCGGGAGCCACGCAGAGGCCCAGGCTGCCATCAACAGCCTGCATGGCAGCCAGACTATGCCGGTGAGGAGAAGCCCTAGGGGACCAAGGTTGGAGAGGGATTGCACAGAGAGCCTACCCCACATGTTGGTGACAAAGAGGCTGGGTTGAGATGGGATCCATTCTTTACCCCCCATTCACATCTACCATGATCTTGTTTGGTGAACTTCTATCCCAAATTATGGATCCTCTCTCACTTCCTTCTGCCTCAGTTTCCCCCCTGCAAGGATAAACATGGTTACAAACTTGGGAAGTAGTAGAATAGCAAGAGGAGAGGCAGGAGTTCAAAGCATGCATGTTCTCCAAAGGGGAAAGACATCCTGGGGTTATACAATCCTTCCCTCTATCCCCCTCTGCTTCAGGGAGCCTCCTCCAGCCTCGTTGTGAAGTTTGCTGACACAGACAAGGAGCGGACACTAAGGAGGATGCACCAGATGGCCGGGCAGCTGGGCATCTTTCACCCAATGACTGTACAGTTTGGAGCCTGTGGAGTGTACACACAAGCGGTAGGAGATGCCTCCTCTTTGGGATCCCTCATATACCCCTTCCCTCTTGTGCATCAGAGATAGCATTTTCCCTGAGTGGTGCCTTTGACTGCATTAACTCCAACAGGAATCAGGCACGAAACCCTAGAAAGAACATTGGCCACCTGGGAGTACATGGGGTCCATTGGCCATCCTTCATCTTACATCCCATTCTCCTTCAATCAATGTGACCCATCCTTTCTCCTTTCCACCTTTTCTTCTCCCATCCTGCCTCTTCTCTGCCCTCTCTCCTACCCTGCAATTTCTTCTTTCCATCTTTAAGATAATGCAGCAGCAGGCAGCTCTGATGGCAGCTCAAGGAACGTGCCTCAACCCCATGGCAGCCATTGCCGCCGCCCAGATGCAGCAGATGGCTGCCTTCAATGTCAGCGGCCTCGTCGCCACGCCTGTGACACCCTCATCAGGTACTGGCCGCTTCTCCCCTGCTGCTCCCCTACTTCCTCTGGGGCAGAAGGATGTCTGGGAGGTGGGGGAAATGGGTGGAAAAGGAATGGTGATTCTAAGTCAGCATTTCCCCCCACCCCTGCCAGAATTAGTCAGGCCCTTCTTAAAGACCAGGTTGTGAGGCTAGGTGTCAAGGGTCTCGAGTCATGGCTGCTTCCTTCCCTCCCACCCTCTCATCCTGGGCAAAGGTCCCACAGGGAACCTCCTCCCTGATAGGCCCCCCTACCAAAGAGGAAGTATAGCTAGCCCTGCTCTTTTCCTCTGAGACTGGTATTGACCTATACTTAAAGGGAAAAGGGTGCTGCTAGTGCTAGTCACTGCCCACTAAATCCAGGTTGAAAGACCTGACGTCAGCTTCCCTATGGCCCCTAGGTACGAGCACACCGCCAGGCATCAGCAGCGGCACTATCCCCAGCATTGCTGCTCCCATTGGGGTGAATGGATTCAGTCCCCTCACCCCCCAGACCAATGGGCAGCCAACCTCGGACACCCTCTACACCAACGGTCTCCACCCCTACCCAGGTGGGCGCCCTCCTCCCCTTGCCCTCCTCACCAACCAGCCCCAGGCATGGAAACACCAGACCCCCAAAGACCTAAATCCCATGATGAGGGAGGAGCTTCCTCTGTCCTATGAGAGAGGGAGTTCTCCCATCTACTGTCATCTACCATCCTGAGGAAAACCTGTCTCCTCCTTCACACTCATTGTTTCTCTCTGTTTCCTTCTGTGTTCGTCTTTCCTTCTTCTCTTCCTCCGTCACCCTGTGTTTCTATCTTCCTCGCCACCTCTTTCTGTCTCTGTTTCTGTCTCTCACCAGCTCAGAGCCCCAGTGTGGCAGACCCCCTCCAGCAGGCCTACGCAGGGATGCAGCACTATGCAGGTCTTGCATCAGACTTCTCATGGTCTTTTCTCTTGTTCCCTCTTTCCCACCTACTTCCTCTAGGCTGGGTGGGGGAGGAGGAGAAGGGCAGTAGAAGGGATTGACCAGAGGAGCTTTTGCAGAGCTTGTGGTCTCCTCGGGTCTGATACGGGAGCTATGTAGCGCAAGCTCCCAGTTAGCGGGAGGATAAATAGTTTCCCTCCTTGGGGAGTCCCCAGTCTTATTGTAGACATATCATACTCACCCTTTGGGAGTACTCGATTTTATGGGAGAGACAATTCTACATATAGACAGAACTTATAGATAGAAACACAGAAATGACCTGTGTGTGCTAAGAGCCCTGAGAAAAAGAGTGGGAATGAGACCTGATTGGGATGTCATTGGGGAAAGAGCTCCCCATCTCCAACTTTCTTTCTTCTATTTCCAGCAGCATACCCAGCCGCCTATGCCCCTGTGAACACAGCCTTCCCTCCACAGCCCCCGATCCTGCCTCAGCAGCAGAGAGAAGGTAAAAAGGGGCGGTGCCGGGGTTGGGGAGATCATCCTGAACAAGTGACCTCAGTGTCACCACTACCCTTAGGCTAGTAGAGTGGGGGTCTGGCTCCTCATTCTTCCTCATCCCACCCCTGTCAGGGACAGGGGAACCGAAGCCTCGAGGGCCCCCAAGAGTGGTCCTCTCACTAATCTGCCTTTTCCATCTGTGACTAGGCCCCGAAGGCTGTAACCTCTTCATCTATCACCTGCCCCAAGAGTTCGGAGATGCCGAGCTCATGCAGATGTTCCTGCCTTTCGGCACTGTCATCTCTGCCAAAGTCTTTGTAGACCGTGCCACGAACCAGAGCAAATGCTTTGGTGAGTTTCCCATTGGAAGGCTCCAGTTCCCTGGCCTTGATACTTGATCCTTTGAGTCTGTGACCCTGGTGATCTGCAGCTCTGAACCTGTCAGCCCTGACACCTTCACTTTGAGCCTATAGCATCCAGTCCCCTAAACTCTATGACATCTGACATCCCATCTCTGAACCAAAGTCCAAACCCTGTGACCACGACACACACCAGTCCTAAGACAATATTTGATCCTTCATCCGGAGACTGTAACCCTTCAAATAGATTTTTTAAATGTATAATCTGAGTAACTTTCTAACAATTTGAGCCACCCCAAAATGGGATAGACTGCCTCCAAACACAATAGTCTTCAAGCAGAAATTGGACAGTCACTTGTCAGGGATATTATGTTTTAGGGAGAAATCCTATTCAGGTATGGCTTTAATAAGATGAATTCTTAGTCTCTGGCCAACTTTGAGATTCTATGACACTATGTCAAGATTAAGAACTCAGATTAATTAGGGGAAGGGGAAGGGGAAGGGGAAGGGGAAGGGGAAAGGGAAGGGGAAGCTTTGTGATCTTCAATTCACCAGAAGAGGTATAGATCCAGAACTGGCACACTAGAAGTTCTCAGTTGTCAGAGATCCTAAGCAAGGGTCTTGAACCCTGGAGGTTAAGACAATAGTAAAGGATTTCAAAATATCTGTGATCAGGATAGACCATGGTTCAGCTGAAGCAAGATACTAACATCTATGATCTAAGATGGAGCCTGATACCAAGGCAAGGATGGCATATACTCTCCAACTCCTTTTATACATTAACCTGAATGTGGCTGGCCCTGGATTGCAATGGCCCACAAGCGGCCCTGAAGGCATTTGGGAAGTAGAAGCTGTGTGGCTACAATTGTACTCTAATAGCAACTAAGGAAGGGTTAGAAGAACTGAGGCTGTTGTGTTCTTCCTGCAGATAGAGAAGGAAGAATGGGAGAAAAGCTAAGGAGGAAGAGGAAAAAAGGTTCAGGATGGGACTGGGCAGATCAATGTGGGATGGAAAATGAGGAAAAATCAGACCCAAAGCTCCCTCCCTGGGAGCCATTGCTGGGATGAAGTCTTCTTTGGTATAAGATTCATTTGCATCCCAGTCAAACAATGAACCAGTTCAGGCAAAGGCATTACTGAATCAAGACCTCAAGACTTTCAGGACAGGGTAAACCTGGCTCTACATACACACACACATACACACACACACACACACACACACACACACACACACACACTTCCCCTCTTCTCTCTGAAGAACTACTTTCATGAAACTTGGGCAGTCGGTACCTATACTGAAGTATGATTGGGGAAAGGATGAGTGGAAGGAGTTGATAGCTGATTTAGAAACATCTATGAGATTTTTAAAATGAATGTTAAAAATTGTTTTTATATGTAATTGGAAAAATATTTTTAAAAAAGAAACATCTACAAACGGGGGCAGGTCAGGCAGATATGCATGTGCCTTGGCTTCTACTCCCACAAATCCCAGCTGCCCCTGTGGTGACAGGGAAAGTGGCCAACATGGCGGACAGACTAGGCCAGTTTCTGAAAGAGTCCTGGACCAAGGAGCCAGTGCTGACAATATCCTTTGCCATCTGCACCATGGCTCTGCTCTTACCTCCCTTAAGCCCCTATACCAAGCACACAGGCATGATCAACCAAACTACACCTTACAACTACCCTGTTCCTGTTCAAGATGATGGCATGACATGCCCAGCCACTTTCAGGATCCTCAGGGTCCTTCCCTCCAGTGGTTGAAGAATCTGTGAATCCTCCATCTGTTTTCCCCTTTCCCCCCAAATATTCCTTGTCTCAAAAGAGAGAGAGAGAGACATCTATGAGCTTGTAAGGCTAAGGACCCTAGAAAAAGGAGACATGAGATTATGAACTATGGAATTTTGTGGGAGGGCAAAGAGAAGCCATGGTAGGCTTAGGAGAGTTATGGGACAATAGCAGGGGGTTTTGTTGTGGAGTGAAGCTGGGGACACAGAGGGTTAGAGGTGTCAAAAAGATGATAATCTGCCTCCCCACCTCTCAGGGTTCGTTAGCTTCGACAATCCAGCCAGCGCGCAAACGGCCATCCAGGCCATGAATGGCTTTCAGATTGGCATGAAGCGGCTCAAGGTTCAGCTGAAGCGGCCAAAGGATGCCAATCGGCCCTACTGACCCAGCCCTGATTGACTACAGACAGGTGAGATGGGCACAGTCAGGGTCAGGGGATGCTCCCTAAACACTTGGTGTCTAAAGCAACCCTCACTGCAGGTCAAACAGTGTCCTGGCCTGTGCTGCCTTCTCAGCTAGCTCACTCCCCTCCTCTGGACCAGGGTCCCCAAGTCAGAAACGTTTCTCAGAGAATGTCAGTTTAGGCTAATGGGGACTAAGTGGGGAACTTATTGGTGCCTAACAAAGTCAGGAGGAGGGGGGAAAGTCTCCTCACAAGGATGAGACCCTTTCCCTAGAGAACCTGTCTTTGAGTTCCTGAAATACTAAGCTATCTTCCCAACCCCTTAACAAAGCCTCCCTGGCATACCTTGGACTAGAGTCATCACCACCCTAGGTCAGCAGAGTCCCTTGTCTTCCCCAGCCACACTAGCCATATGTTTTGACACAGTCCAGTGTTTGGGTAGGGTCTGGAGTCTTATAGGAAAGGGAACCCAATGGTGGAGGTTGTAGTCAGTTGAGTCCCAGACAGGGAATGATAAGGAACAATAGGGTTAATGTACAAAGGATCTCTGCCCTTCTCAGTAAGGCCCAGACCATCTCTCCTGCTAGAGGTGAGCTCTAGATTTTGTTAAATTGACACAAGTGTTCTGAGAACATTCCTCAATCCAGTCTCTCCTGCCTCTTCTGTACTGGGAGGTCCACAGATGGAAAGGCCAATTTTGAGGGCTACCGTGGGTGGGAGTTTCTGGTTTTTAAAAAAAAGTTAGATTGAACGTCCTCCATCTGGGAAGAGACCATCAAACCAACTCCTTTTCTCTTTATGTTTTGTTTTTCCAACCCAACCACCACCCACCAGACCAGATGGCCCCACAGTGGCTTTCTAGCTGTTATGGGAGACCCCAAAATACCCTATCCCTTCCCAAATAACCTGAAACTGTAAGTCACTTAAGCATGGTGTCATCTGTCCACTGATGACGTCATGTGGCCAGTTGTGAGGTCGTTGCATGATGTGCCTTTGAGTCCTCAATCTTGTGCTCTCAGCTCTCTACCCCTCCCCCATCTCTTAGTGGTCTTTCTTTTTGGGGGATTGTGGAGTGCTGTACTTAGTGCCCATGGTGCAGAGTTATTGGAGTGCTGGTTAGTCTGTCTTAATTAGTTGTGACTTTGACCTTTAAGTCCTCTTTTTTTCCTCCCCTCTTCCTCCTCTTCAATTCCAACCTTCCTTCTTTTCTTTCCACCTTCTCTTCCTCCATTTCTTCATCCTCTTCCCTATATCTTCTCTTATATTTTCTCCTCTTATCCTTTCTCCTCATCTCTCCCCTTCTCTACTTTTATCTGTCATCTTTCCCTTCCTCTTCCTCTCCCACTTCTTCCCACTCTTCCCCTCTCTTCTCTTCCTCTTTCCCAATCTACCACTCTTTCTCGTGTTGTAATGTGACCATGTATGCCTGCATTCGATGTCCTGTGTGATAAGGATGGTTTATAGTATATTGTGGTCTTTGGGATGTTCTGCTGTTGATTCCACTTGGAGCCCTTTTAATGGGATTAAGCTAAACTTTGGTTTCCCTCAGGAACCCTGGGAAAGTCCCTGTATCTCCAGCTGTAGGTCATTCTCGGAGTACCAAAGATTGGCTAGATTCCAAGGTGGCCCAAGACACTGGGTTTGCCCCAGCCCAGCTTTCCCACCATCTTTCTGCAAACTTATTTCTCTAAAGTGTCTAAGCAATGGAGGAAAATCAGAAATATATTAAACCTCTTCATAGCCTCAAAGCTCTGACTCATGGAGAGGAGTGGGAGTTTAGTAAGCTTTCTAAGAGGCAGAAATAAAGCACTTTGATTAAGAAAATAAGAACAGAGGGTACATTTCAACCCATTAGAAGCAGATCCTTTAATGGGCCTCTTGAGCCACCTCACTCCTAGGCAGCACCCCACAATAGGGCTTCTCTGCCCGAAAGGTCTTTACTTAGAAAGTCACTATTTGCTGCCTTATCCATCCAAGAAGATAAGACAGCACCTTCTATTCAAACTATCTCTTTATCCAAAGGCAAAGTTCACTGAGCCAAATAAACAAGATCTTCTTAAGCCTGGGAAACCCAGCCTCAATCAGGTCTTTGCTGGGATCAGACCATTCTCACCTGTATCCTTGACAGAAACCAGGTTCTGAAAAGGGTCTTATGTCAGCACCATCTGCAGCTCATAGGAAGGTGCTTGTGACCAGTGGGTGTGATCAAAGTAGGCGCACTGTGGGGGAAGCGCTGAGTTAAACCAAGTATCATCTTTACCTGGTCCTCAATCATGCCCTGCTTTGTCTTTCTTCCCTTAGAAATGGTTTTTACTTGAACCTCTGGCTTTAGATGCCCCCTCAGTTACTGTGCCTTGAGCTGTTTTCCTCTCACCTGGATGGAATTTTGCAACCTTGCGCACCAGGCTTGGCTTTATGCTATTTCTTTAAGTACTACCCTGCTTAATGCTGCTCACCTGTTAGCGGTCAAGTGTTCCCTTCTCTTCCAATAAGCAAACCACTTTGGTGCTTCCTGGGTCTCTGGCATTTGCCTATCATTCCTTGCTAGATTGGGAGCTAGCATTGACTTCAGGCTCCAGTCCCCATTTAGTAGGCTTGGCCACACTTTCCCTAACACCCTACCTCAGCCTGGCACAGGCCAGGACATTCTTGACTTCTTCCACTGTTTTGTTTTGGGGCGGGCAATGGGGGTTAAGTGACTTGCTCAGGGTCACACAGCTAGTAAGTGTCAAGTGTCAGAGGCCAGATTTGAACTCAGGTACTCCTGAATCCAGGACTGGTGCTTTATCCACTGTGCCACCTAGCTGCCCCTCCTTCACTGTTAGTTATTCCAAGCAATGAAGCATCCAGAGGGGATACATGCTGACTTTGTAGCAAAATCTGTTCACAAACCCCAACTGCTACCTTCCCAGAGCAGCTCCAAGGAGAATCCCAGGCCCTGGTGTATGCCACACTCCTGAAAACAGGTAGAAATTGGGTCACCTTCAGTTAACAGCGTTTCTACCAGAAAAGTTCTCTGGCCAGCTTGTGGAGTTCCTCAGCTTTCTCACTAAGATGGCAGTGTTAACATTGCATTGAAAGCATGAAATCTCATTTGTTGGTTTCTGCTGACTACTGGGAACTACTCTAATCTCTCCTGAAACTAGCTCCCATTCTCCTCCTAGATTTTGTCCAGAAGCTCTTTTTAGATTGTTTTCATGGCCTGCTACAAGGAGAAGCTAGCAATCATCAGATCCCAGTGGTAGAGAACTCCAGCATCTGCAGGGTACTTAGGCTGAGGACTTAATGTTCTTTGAAATGAACGAGCGTCAGTAACCACTGTTTGGAGAGGCAGGATGATGCCGTTTGAGACAAACCAGTCCATAGAGAAGTAGCCTTATAACCTCCTGATGGGCATCCACCAATATGCCTGAATCAAGACTCAGTTCTGCTTCCAGCTCAGCCTGCTGTAAAGTCGAATCCCCCACTGACAATCACTATTCCTGCTTACTAACCCATGCAACATAGGAGAAGGCGGTCACAATTCATTCCAAACAAACGGACCTGAATCAAAACTGAGGCTGTTCCTGTACCATGGACTTCCTAGACATTGCTCAGCCTGTTTACCCACCTAGAGGTACCAAAAGTGGTGAAAAATGTCTAAGTCTACTCTAGAGAGAGTAGACCCTCTGATGGACCCTTGGCCTTATCATGCAGTTTCTCCATCAGTCTACTTTTTCCCTACCCTTGGTGCTAGCACTTCTGCTCTTACAAACTCAAGCACCTCTGAGACTTTCTGTGGCCCACATCGCCACCCTTCCTTACTCCCTTTGACAGACATCCCCAGAACACCAGCAGCATATCTTCCTTCCACCCTACCTGGTTTTCAGAGATAAAAATGATAGACTGTCATTCTAGTCCTGACCAATTAAGCACAAAACTAACCCCTTATTGGGCAAGAAACAATACAAAAGTCTTTACCTAGTCTCTTGTTATATTGGAGATCGAGTGACTGAAGCAATACAATTCTAACCACTGGTTGGAGTTCCAATCAAGTTTAACTTACCTACTGAAAAGGACATAGTTCAAGGCAGGACTGAGTTTTCACTAGTCATTAGCCCCCAGTATGAAATTCCACTCCTAGTACAACGATTTTCAAGACACCTTTAATATAGTTGAGGTAGACGTGTGCTCTTACCAATCATTTGGCCACACCGTTAAGAGGATCCTAGGTGTCCCTCTTCCAGTGTTGTAGCTATACTCCGACAGGGCAAAAGACCTAGATTCTCTAAAGAGTCCTAGATACATACATAATTGTTTAGCTTGTCCTTAGCCTCTCCTCAGGTCCTCCTATTATCCATTCAGAAAAAGAGCTGTGAATTTATCCTTTTGTCATAATGGTTTGAAATTATTCTCCCCTGCCTCTGATTCCTGACCTCCTGGATCAAATAACCCATACTTGCCCTGTTCACCAAGCTGGATTTTCAGGGGACTTACAAACCTGATAAGAATCAATGGGGCAATGAGTGGAAAAAAGCCTTGCAGATATTGTCAATGTCCGATGTACTGTCTATCAAACCATTTGGATTGTTGAATGCCACCCATATTTTTAAAACAATATACAAATTTTATTTTTTCACAACTTGATGGGATACACAATAATAGTTTACTTGACAATCCAGTTAACTGATGCACAATTCCCTTGAGCACCTATGCCAAGACTGATTATTTGTTAAGCAAGAGGAGAATGCCGATACAAAAAAAAGCAGAGCTAGGATTCCTGAAGCCTCTTACAGGCAGTCTGGGGTCAAAGATGGACCTGTGCCAGGGGGATGATGTTATGCAGTGGGGGAGGGACTGTTGCTACTATCAAGGATCTTTCTCTATTCTGATACTCCATAAGGTATTGCTTCACACATGGGCACATACTTTGTGATATAGCACCCACCCTTGATGGACCTACTAAGATATCCAAAGGCATTCTATTGGATATCTGAGGTTGAGGTTGCTTTTGCTAAGCTCAAGAATAAATTAATTCTTTTCCTAATTGACATAGAACCATGCTGGTCTTTCATGGTAGAGCTCAACATTTTCAAAGTCATGATTAGAACTATCTTCTAGATTACCAACAGGTCCCAGGCCCAGCTGCCAATCATCCTTCAAGCCGGTCTTACCCTAACACCTGAAGTGAGAATCTCTTTCCAAAAGACCTTTGTACCTCCATTCCCAGTTGTACCCCTCCTCCTAGCAAGTGACTCATTCAAAGGTGATCTGCCTATCTAACAAAAGCTTGATTATTTATTCAATGGGTTGCCTATAACCATGTAGGTGGAACTCAGGTCTTCTATAGGCCACAGGTTCAAAGTAATGTCAGCTGCTACATGAGATCATTGTGAAAATTACCTCTGTGAAAAAATGATCAGGGTTCCATCAGCCATTCTCATCAGCCCTGTGGCTCTATGAACTGCAATAAATTAGACACTGTGAGTAATTTACCATTGTCTCAAGAAAATGATGCTCTATGAGTAATCATTGACAAGTTGAAAAAGTTGGACTACTTCATATCTTGGATCAGTCTATTCTCAACCTCTAAGGCCACTCTCTCCCATTACTCTAAAAGGTATCTCTCTACTCATTGCCTCTCCCTATGTCTCTTAGTTTAAGTTAGTACATGTGAAATAACAAATAACTCCTTGGAGCACCAGCTGATATGCTACATTCACTAATCATCAGGTTGGAATTATTGTCCACACTAGAATTTCACTACAACAGTTCACTCTGTTCATCAACCCACAAAACATCTTTCCATTCATATGATGGTTTTTAATTCCCCACTCCCCTACACATTGTACTTCCCCACTTCCTGTAGACTTTACAGTTGATGAGTGCCTGAGAGATTTGGAAACCACCAAAACTGAACTAAAAAATACCCTGTTGTGGGGCAGCTAGATGGTGCAGTGGATAAACCACTGGCCCTGGATTCAGGAGTATCTGCGTTCAAATCCAGCCTCAGACACTTAACACTTACTAGCTGTGTGACCCTGGGCAAGTCACTTAACCCCAATTGCCTCACTAAAAAAAAAAAAAAGGTCATTCATTAGAACCCCTACATAATCCCTTCTTCAAAATCTACAATAGGGGCAGTTAGGTGGCACAGTGGATAAAGCACGGGCCCTGGATTCAGGAGGACCTGAGTTCAAATCTGGCCTTTGACACTTACTAGCTAAGTGACCCTGGGCAAGTCACTTAACCCTCACTGACCCACCAAAAAAAAAATCCATAATGACTTGTAATGATAGGGAACTAACTTCCTCCTCAGGTCATCTATGCTATGTCTAGAAAGATCTAAGTATAAAGTTTTTCCTCATACAAAGCCCAAATTGACTTCTCTTCAACTTCCACCTCTTAGTCCTAGTTCTGCTTTCTGGGGCCAAGCAAAACAAATTTAATCCTTGCTTCACATGCCAACCTTTCATATACTTGAAGACAGTCAACATGTTCCTTCCAAGTCTTCTCTTCTCCAGGATAAACTTCCTTCAACCAGTCCTCCTATGGTAAGTTTTCAAAGCTTATCACCATCCTGGTTTTGCTCTTCTGTATACACCCTACCTTGTCAAAGTCCTTCTCAAAATGTGGCACCCAGAACAACACAATACTACAGCTATAATAGGACAAGGACAGAGTATAGAGGAACCATTATCTCTTCCATTCTAGACACTACATTTCTAAATGAAGTTTGAGATCATATTAGCTTTTTTTGGCTGCCAGGTAACACTGTTGACTCATATTGAACTTCTAGTCCACTAAAAGTCTGACATCTTTTTCAAATGATTTATCACCTCAACATATCTTCCCCATTCTATACTTGTACAACCGGTTCTTGGAGCCAGTCTTAGAGGGCTTAATCCTTTTATCCTTATTTCTTCTTCTTCTTCTTCTTCTTCTTCTTCTTCTTCTTCTTCTTCTTCTTCTTCTTCTTCTTCTTCTTCTTCTTCTTCTGGGGCAATGAGGGTTAAGTGACTTGCCCAAGGTCACAGAGCTAGTAAGTATCAAGTGTCTGAGGTCAGATTTGAACTCAGGTCCTCCTAAATCCAGGGTTGGTGCTTTTATCCACTGCGCCACTTAGCTCTACCTTTATTTTTATTAAATGGCATTAAATTTGATAAGCATAGCATTAATGCTTTCATTCAAGTCATTGAAAAATATTTAACTGAATAGGACCTAGGAGAGAGCCACATGCCTCTCTCTCTAGGATGACATGGATCCATTTATCAAAACTTTTTGGTTCTAGTTATTTGGCAAGTCCTAAATCCATATAAACTATACATTAAATCATCCATCCCAAATCTCTACATCTTGTCTGCAATTATTTCATGGGAGACTTTGTCAAATACCTTATTAAAATCCAGATATAGACTGTATACATAATTCCCCTGATCTATCTTATCTATCTGTCAAAAAAGGAAATGAGATTAGTCTGATATGATTTATTCTTGATAAACACATTCTGACTTCCTTCACAAAACATCCCTTATTCAAGGACAAAAATTTTGGCAGGAAATAAAAGCAAATCCACTGGCCTGTAATTTGAAGAATTCATCTTCTCCTTTTTGAAAACTGGGACAACATTCATCCATCTCCAACTCTAGAGTCTTCTGTTCTCTTTCCTCAAAAGACATTAACAGGGGCAGCTAGATGGCACAGTGGATAGAGCACTGGTCCTGGATTCAGGAAGAACTGAGTTCAAATCCAGCCTCAGACACTTGACACTTACTAGCTGTGTGACCTTGGGCAAGTCACTTAACCCCAATTGCCTCACCCATCCCCCCCAAAAAAGACATTAACAGCAGCTCAGCAATCACACCACCCAGCTCTTTCAAGGCTCTGGGTTGTAATCAACCAGACATAGTGGCTTGAACTCATTGAGAGCAGCTTGTTATTCTTTTACCATTTCCTCACTAATCATGGGCTCCAGTGCCCTGTTAACCATTTTTGTTCTGTACTTCCAAATCTGAAGTTCATCTCTCATAGTTGGAAAAGGAAAAGAAAAAGAAGAGTTGGATAGTTCTGCCTTCTAACATCTGTAATCATCTCATCTACTCCCCAACAACAGTTCTATTATGTCTTTGAGCAAGGATGTATGATGGGAAAAATCTTAATTATCAATATATCTAGGGGCAGCTAGGTGGCGCAGTGGATAAAGCACGGGCCCTGGATTCAGGAGTACCTGAGTTCAAATCCGACCTCAGACACTTGACACTTACTAGCTGTGTGACCCTGGGCAAGTCACTTAATCCCCATTGCTCCACCAAAAAAAAAAAAAAAAGGGTAGGGAAGTACTTATCAATATATCTGCTAGAGCATATTCTCTCCCAAAAGAAGAACAGCTAATTCATGCCTTTCATAGATAATTTGATTTTTCAAAAGTTTATAGAAAGCAAGAGAACTATACTTAACAATTCTGATCCTGACAATAGAGAAGGATTTGTTGCCAAAAATGGCAACAACAAAAATTCTAGGATAAATCAACTATACCATCTTAAAATTTATAAGAGATAATGAGGGGAAAACCAGGACCATCTCATGAATGCCTTAGATTTCATAGAGCTCAGAGAAAGTATAGTTTGAATTTCATCATCTAAGTTTCTATAAAAAAAAAAGTTGGCTCAGAAAGGATGGGATGCTCTCAAAATCAAAATTCTGACCGTACAAAAACAAATGATTCCAGATGTACAAGTAAAGGGGACCTGTCTGAAGAGACTAAAGTGGTTGCTCAGGAAACTCATCAACCAACCTTGTTTTTTAAAAGTTTTATCAAGAAGATGAAAGCAAGGGTAGACAAGGGAGTATGAATACAAAAAAGTGACAAGGTCTTATAAAAATTGACATCTGGGAGCTGACAGCCCAGAAAAAAGAGGAAACAATTGACTGGCAATGAATACTAAGAAAAATGAAGAGAGGTTTTTTACCCCTTAAGCTGTGTTACAGGCAAAGAATTACAGAAAGGATAGGATGTGCTGCCCAGGATAGATGGGATAGTGACAGAAGCAGGTGAAGGAAGAATTTACAAGACTTGGCATATAAGGAAAAAGAAAAAGGGTTAAATTTGACAGGTTTTGAACCTGAGTAACTAGGAATATGGTGGGGCAATGAACAGAAATAGGGAAGTCAGAACTATTTAAAAAAGAAAATAATGAGGTTCACTTTGGACACAGTGACTTTATTATTAAGGTATTAGCAAGAATTTAAGTAGAGAAGTCCTGTAAGCAGCCAAAATAGGTGGTTGAAGTTCAGACAATTGTTAAATATAAAGTTTTAAGAGTCATGGATTTGGGGCAGCTGGGTGGTGCAGTGGATAGAGCACCGGCCCTGGATTCAGAAGGACCTGAGTTCAAATTCGGCCTCAGACACTTGACACTTACTAGCTGTGTGACCTTGGACAAGTCACTTAATCCTCATTGCCCCAGAAAAAAAAGAGTCATGGATTTGTTGTTCAATTGTTTTTCAGTCATATCCAACTCTTTATGACCACACTTGGGGTTTTCTTGGCAAAGATACTAGAGTGGTTTGCCATTTCCTTCTCTAGCTCAATTCACAGATGAAGAGACTGAGGCAAATAGCATTAAGTGATTTGCCCAAGGTTACACAGCTAGTGTCTGAGGTCAGATTTGAACTCAGGAAGATGTCTTCCTTACTCCAGATTCAGTGCTCTATTCACTGCACCACTTAACTGCCCAAATCATGAATACAGAGATGATCATTGAAACCAAAATAGAGGATGAGATAGCTAAGGGAAAGCACATAAAGTGAGAGAAAAAGAGCCAAGGACAGAATTTGGGGAAACATTTCGATTTAGAAAATATTAGGAAAAGTAACAGTTAAAGAGAAAGAGAAGGAACAGTTAGAAAGGTAGGTGGTCAAATCAGATAATATAGCATTAGAAAAACCAAGAATGAAAATAGGATTAAGAATAAAACAGTCAACAATGTCAAAGGCTGTATTTTCACTGGAGATCTGGTTGCAGAAATCAGATTACAAGGTATTGAGGAGTAAGTGAGTGGTAAAGAAATAGAGGCAAGTATAGACTACTTTTTTTATAAAGTTAGACATAGAAGATGGTAGAAATTGATCAGTAGGTCTAGGGGTAACAAGAAGCCCAAGTATATCTACAAGAAGAGAATAGTTGGAACCATTTCAAAAAGAAACAACATGATGGATAGAGTAAGATCTCCAAGCAGATGGGAGGACAATGAGATCAAAGATCCAGATGGAGAAGATGGTCTTGGCAAGAAGGAGGCTCACATCATCCTCTTAAGATAGAAGGGGGCGGCAGAGGGGGCAGTTAGGTGGCGCAGTGGATAAAGCACCGGCCCTGGATTCAGGAGGACCTGAGTTCAAATCCGGCCTCAGACACTTGACACTTACTAGCTGTGTGACCCTGGGCAAGTCACTTAATCCCCCATTGCCCAGCAAAAAAAAAAAAAAAGGAGGGGCAGCTAGGTGGCACAGTGGATAGAGCACCGGCCCTGGAGTCAGGAGTACCTGAGTTCAAATCCGGCCTCAGACACTTAACACTTACTAGCTGTGTGACCCTGGGCAAGTCACTTAACCCCAATTGCCTCACTTTAAAAAAAAAAAAGAGGGAAAAAAGATAGAAGGGAAGAGAAGTTTTGTGGTCTAGAAGTTGAGGGAGGGAATTTCAGGTGGCCTCAATCTTCTTAGTAATCTAGGTAAGCAGGGGCAGCTAGGTGGCACAGTGGATAAAGCACCGCCCCTGGATTCAGGAGGACCTGAGTTCAAATCCGGCCTCAGACACTTGACACTTACTAGCTGTGTGACCCTGGGCAAGTCACTTAACCCTCATTGCCCCACCAAAAAATTTTAAAAGTAATCTAGGCAAGATATCTGCTGAAATTGAAAAAGGATAGGAAGGATCTGGGTCTTTCATGAAGAGATTTGAAACAGTGACTAAGGGGAATGTGATAGTGAGTCAGCAAGATATGAATAAAGCAATTTTATGTGAATTCAAGAATCAGACCCCTGATGAAGACAGGAATATACACCTGTACTGACAGACACCACCCATTCCTCCCCCACATAACTCAGAATCCCTGGCCCCCACCACACACTAGTAATTGGGGGTAATTCATTGCCAGCTCAACTTTGGATCTGGTACATATTTTACATATTGCCACGTAAACACAAAATCTGTTTGGTTTTTCTAAGGATTTTTACGTCTAGTACTAGTCAGGGAATAGATGGGTTAAACAGAAGGGAAAAATCCAAAGGTGCACATTAAAGAGTCAGTCAACAAGGTGGGTTTTTTTTGGGGGGGGGGGTTTAAGTGCTTACCATATGTCAGATCCTGTGCTAAACATGGGAGATATAATGGAAAGGCAAAAACAGTACTCATTCTCAAAAAACTCCCATTCTAATAAGGGACACATCATAGAAACATGTACAAGACATATACAGTATAAATGGAAGATAATCTTGGAGGGAAGGAAAGACAGTAGGAAGAATTGAGAAGGGCCTTTTGCAGAAGGTGGGATTTGATTTGTCTTGAAGGAAGCAAAATGGGGACAAAGAGAATTCTAGGCATGGGAGACAGCTAATGAAGAGACAAAGAGTAAGGAGATGAAAAATCTCCCCCTCCAAAAACAAAAAATTCATGACATTTATAAAAACATTTCAACTCAGCTTCAAAAGGTTTAAAGTTATTGTGAAAGCTCAAATTCTCGGATCTTAAACTGTAGCACTTACACCATTCTCCAATGTTGCCCCTTGATTCTCTGCCCTCACTTTCCCTCTATTGTAGGAACTCCTGAATCTCTAATCTAGAAAAGAATTATAGTCACATCTCAGCATACATACTCACAACTCTCTCCCTGTCATCTCCCTGCCTCCCTCCTCCCATTTCTCCACGATGTCACCCTTGAACCTAATTGAGACAATGAGCATCCTTGTTGTCAATGAAAAAAATGGAGATGCTATTCCCAGGTTTGGGGAGAAAGAACTGGAGAGAGCTGGGGGATTTGGACCAAGATTTTAGCCAGGACTGAAAATTAGGATTTGCTGCCCCATGCCCACCCAGCCTTTCAATTCTTCCCTGCAGAGTTTGCTAGAAGCCATGCCCTTGCCCCCTCCTCCCCACTAACCTTCCCTCTGACCTTTGCTCTGTTGTAGGCTGGAAGCCCTGCCCTGTATGAAGAGTGTTCCCCTTTTCCCACGTACAGTATCCAAACTTGTAACTCTCTTTCTTTGCAACATATCACGCTGGAGGAAGAGGAGGAACCTCCTGTCCTGGCTGCACTCAAGAGAGAGAGAGAGAGAGAGGAGAGCGATTGAGAGAGAGAAAGAGAGAGAGAGAGAGTCGCCCTGGTTGTGTGGTGTGGTTTTTTTTTTTAACTCTGAATTGATTTTTGCTTTCTTTCTTACAAACAACCAACAACAAAAACCTGAAGATCGAGAAGGAACAGAACTGGACACATGGAACCAAGCAAGCCTTCAGTGAGGCCAGTGACCCAAGAGGCCTTGGGTTTCTTTGAGCCAACCAGAGCTGTTTGGAAGAGACAGCTTGGAGCACTTGGCTGTCCAGTAGTGCTGGAGAAGGTTTTGCCAGGACCGGTGAAGCAGGTATCCTCCTGCCTTACCTTGCAGGAGGAAAAGGATCTAAACCAAAGCCAGTGAGAGGGGCTAAGGCCAATGTCTTGTATTTTGATTTTTGATTGTTTGGGTTATTTTTTTAAGTGTGTCTCTCCACATCTGCGTGGAAAGAACCAAGGCTGACAAGATGTTGAACTTCTGGAAAGAGATGAGTATTAAGATCTAGCCTTGTGAGCATGGGGAAAGGGAGGGAAAGGAAGGCAGGATAGAGGGGCCTGCTAGCCCCCTGGCTTCTCTGCCCTCTCCTTACTGGAGAGGCAGGACTTACTTCTTTCAGTCATATCATTCCTTAGAGTTTAGGGACCAAAGGACTATTGCTTTTTAAGAAAAAATATATCTATATAAATAAATTAATTTTCAAAAACAAAACAAAAAGAGAAACGAAACAAGGTCAAGTACAGAATCTCAGAAAAGCTGCACTGAAACAACCACAGAAAAAGATGGCCCTGGGGAGAAAAGGTGGAACCTCCCTCACCCCCAGAGGCCTAAGGGTAGCAGGAGATCTGAAGGGGCCTGGGAAGGGGGAGGCTGTGGAAAACTTTCTGCTGAGTATTTAATTTCCTGGTTACCCCCTACCTCTCCCTCTTACTTTTTACATGAAATAAAGGAGATTGGATTTGTGTGCAAGTGATAGAAGAGACATGATAACAGTGACTCTCCCCCCAAATGCAACCCTAATGACCCCCAAAGCCCTGTAAATGGACCCCTTCTATCCCAAGAGCCCTGCATCCCAGACCTCAACTCCCTGACTCCTTGGGACCCTGCTTTGTGCCAATCTTACTTGTAGGTCTGGGGTCCCAAACTGAGCTACCCCTTGTTTCTTCCTCTAGGTGCTTATAGCCAGATTGGCACCATGGCCTTTGCCCTCTGGGTAGAGGGAGCTGACACAGGCATGAATACCAGAAACAATTCCTTCCTTTATTATCTGCTTTGAGAGTACATATCCTTCTTAGGGCTACTCCCTTCACATAGTAATTCTATAATGACTTTAACCTCACCTATAGACTACCAACCACCTCCAACCTGGCATATTGTAAGAAACAAAGGACTGGTTGGAGCAAGGGAGGGGTAACACTGACTCCAATTTAAGTCAACAAACTTTTATTGAGTATTTATTGAATATCTACCATGTGCAGAGCACTGTCCTAGGTACTAAGGGAGAGGCAAAGATAAATAAAACCCAGCCCTGAATGTCAGAGTTAACAATCTCATGAAGGAGTTTCTAATCTACTAAGGGTCTGAAGAGAAGAGAAGAACATTTGGGAAAGCTCCCTAATCCCCAGGCAGATTAGTCTTCTCTGAAGTTTTTCTCTCCCTCCACACCCTTCTTCCCCCACCACCCCAAGCACTTTAAATCCAGCCCCTCTACTGCAGAGCCCAGAAATGTGACTTTTTTAAAAAATGAAAATAGGCATTAGCTGAGTTCTTCATACAGAATCTAGCTGGTCAAAGATGGATATCTGTCCAGTCCTGGGAGACTCCAAAGGGTGGCCTGGGTGGCAACCTCAATCCCTTAGTCATTTTCTGCTTTGGCTCACTGACCATTGGGGGAGTAAAAGTGCAGAGTATGGGGGGAAGGCGGAAAGAATCTCCCTTCATCATTCCCTTCCTACTTGGAAGCTTCTCATACCTAACAAAGCTTGCTCCTTTCCTGATTCCAGATCACTCACTATGTCCCCTCCTCAGCTAGTGTAGGCAAATGAGGATTGGACCAGGAAAAAAAATTGACAAGCAGATCCCATGCTCTGCTCAGCTCAAAAAATACTTTGCTCTTCTGCCCTTGCTCAGATCAAAGATTTAATGCTAAACAGCTTTCAAGGTCATAATAGGTAGGAAAGCTGAAGCTCAGAAGGGTGAAGCCCATGGTCACACAAGTAACAAGTCAGGATTTGAACCCAGCTTCTTTGATTCCAGATCTAGCATCCTTTCCACTGGACCATATGTTCTCTCCTAGGACCAAATGAAAATGAAAAGCTATAGTCTTAAACTGGGCCATGAAGCACCTTGTCCCACCCTTTCTGAGGAACACACCGCTGCCTCCTGAGTCTATCACTTCCCTCCCTTGACCTTCCCTTGCTGCTGTCAGCTCTCCTCTCTGGGGCTCAGTTTGTCCACCTGTCATATGGGCTCAGAATGTGTGACAAAGGATGCACCTCTGGCAAGTAAGGTTCTAG
Organism: Dromiciops gliroides; assembly: GCF_019393635.1. Taxonomy (NCBI): domain Eukaryota; kingdom Metazoa; phylum Chordata; class Mammalia; order Microbiotheria; family Microbiotheriidae; genus Dromiciops; species Dromiciops gliroides. The sequence continues at coordinate 68,686,671 of NC_057862.1, forward strand.
ATCATATATCTTGACAGATAAGCAAAGGTAATTTTCAAGATGTGGGTTATTTCAAAATGGGAGCGCCACATTGCACAGGACCCATAAAGAAAATCGATGTTTTGCCAAAATACTTCTTCATTCCTCTAAAAAAAAAAGGCACCTCTCCTATGCAACAACGTCTCATGGGTGCTTCTCTATGGTGCTTTTATATGGCGAGTTGCAGGTCACAGCTTATACATAGCAGGTGCTGTCTGTTTGCTTATATGTGGCAGCATGCTGTATGCTTGTAGGCAGCAAGCACAGTCTATAGCTCACATACAGCCTGTACCATCTGTCCATTTACAGAGCAGGTGTAGTCTGCAGCCTGTGTACAGTGAGGGACATCTGTCTGCCTATATGCAGTGGTGCTGTCTGTCCACCTACCAAAGGTGGACACAGTATACAGCTTATATGTGACAGGTGCTTCTATAGCAGTAGATGTAGTCTCAGTGCAGCCTCTTACCTAGATTACCTCCTCTCTCCCAGACCAGCCTGGAGTTTTTCAGATGTCTTTTTCTAAACATTGTAATTTGCCATGCTCTAGCTAGTTCCCCTCAAGATGGGAACCCCACAAGAACTGGTCTGCCTAACCTGAAAGCCAAGGTGTTAGGATGGATGATCCTCTCCATCTCCAAATGTTGACAGGGCTGGAGAAGTGGCAAAGCAGTGGCATATCGAGCGCTGAAAAGCCTGATTAGGTAATAGAGGGGCCTTTGGAAGGGAGTCATCCCCAAGCTTCCCTTCCCCCATCCTCCCAGGGTGCAAAAGCTAAGGCTTATTTTCCCTTCACCTTTGGACCCTGGACTCTTCCTCAGAAACCTTCCCCCGTTTCCACCACAAATACATTTTCTCTGAAAAAAAAAATTGTCCAGCTCTCTCTATCCACTCTAGTGTCCGCCAACTCTCTGTCTCTCATTCCTTCTTTCCCTTCCTCTGTCTCTCTCTCTCTCTTATCTCTCTCTTCTCTCTCTCTGTCTCTCTCTCTTTTTCACACACACACACACACATGCACACACGCACACACACACATGCACGCACACACGAATACACACCCCTCTGGTTTCTCCATAATGCTGGATCCCAGAACTTTCCTTGAAGCAGATCTCTTTTCTTCACCCCATTCCCTTCCTTCCCACTGTTGTCACTGTTGCAGGAAATGAGGTTTCAGCTATAACCTCATTTGGCCAGGTTCGTCTTGGAATCCTGGGTCAGTCTCACTCTGTGCAAATGCCCGATATCTAATTGGGCCCTAAAATGGGAGAACAGGGTAGGACATATGTCCCAGAGGAGAGGGCAGGAAAATCTTCCCTTCTTCAACCCAAGGATTATTTAGAAAGGATGTACAGAACCACAGAATCTCCCATCTCTTTCATAATCATTTTTTTCAAAGACTTTTTTCCCTTTTCCCATATGCACTGCTGTCTTGATTCTCCTGGGAGCAGCAGGAAATCACTAAAAAAATTAAACCTGGAATAAAATTATAAAAAGTAAAGGACAACACACTTGCTCATACATATAGATAAAATTAGAATCATTGAATCATGCCCCCCACCCCAAAACTTCTTCTACAGGCTAACCATCCCCAATTCCTTCAACCATTCTTCCTATAACTTAAAATTAAGTTCCTTTACCAAGTCAACCCACTCTGGACAAGCTCCAATTTGTTACCATCTCTCTTAAAATGTAACACCTTTAATTAAACATAATGCTCCAGATTTCATCTGACCAGCACGGAGTACAAGAAGATTATCACTTCTGTTCCTGATATAAGACATTCTGAATGCAAATGCAAACTAAGATCACACTAGCTTTTTTTGACAGTCATTATTGACATATTGAATTTATGGTCCATGCAAAGCCCCTGTCATATCCCACCTGGTTCATGCAAATGAGACCAGGTGGCCAGAGATGAGTCCATGCATGATAAATGGAAGTGAGCTTATTCTAGCCTCAGCCCTCTCTTTTGGCCTCATCTCTTGTCTAAGAATGGGAAATTTGCCTGCTAAGCATCAGAGTGTCCCAGTCTAGGGCAAAAGTAGAAGACACGGTCAGAGATACAACCTTGTTAGCCAGGTAAACAAAATGCCTCATTCTTGGGCAGCAATACAAAAGAGCATTTGATAGCCAGGAAAATAAACCAGACCATTAGAAAGATTTCTGTTGATAAGGTCTTGTTGAAGCCCCATTTTTTATTGATTCCAGACCCATGTTCTTCAGTCTACTTAAGCGATCATAACTACTTTCTGTCTGTTTAACCCATGCGACCCTCAGATCCTTTTCACACGAACTGCTAGCCATGTCTCCCCCCCACCACTTTAAAAAAAAACAAACAGAACCTAAGTGCAGGACCTTGTCTTTATGCCAACAAATGAAACCTTAATTGTGGTCCAATATTCTAGCCTGTTGAGATCTTTCTGGACACTGATTCTGTCATGCATTGAACAGGTTCATTTCATCTGAAAGCTTGATAAAAATGCCTTCTGTGTGTTCAGTCTGGTCATGGATAAAAATGTCAAACTGGACAGAACCTGGCAGCATGCCCCCTTGAGATGTCTTTGCAGATTGATACTGGTCCATTGACCAACAATTTTGGTTATGGTTGTTCAACCAGCTGGAAATCTACCTAAAAGTGTAACTGTCCACAAATATATCTCAAAGACCTTTGTCAAATGCCTTGTTGAAATATAGATGCACTATATTGATGATATTTCCCTGATTATACCAGTCTAATAACCTTTTTTTTAAAGGAATTGTTAGTTTGGTATGATTTGTTCTTAGTGAATGCTGACTCCTAGTGATGACTGCTTGGTTGTCAAAGTGCTCATAAGCATCTACTTAACAATCCATTCTAGAACTTTGCCAGGGATTGATGTCAACAGGAAAGGTGCAATTTACATGCAGACACATGAACAGACCTGCCTGCATACATGTATAAAGGCACACAGGCCATTAAGCCACCATATCCAGGTAGCTACTGTGTGACTTCAGGGACCAGAAAGGCAGTCTTCTTCCCCCTCCAAAGAAAAAGCCCCCTCATCTTCATTCCAGTAGTTGAAGTTTTTGATCCTGTTAAAATGTAAGTCCCTGAGGAAAGCTGGGTGGATCAGACTTTAAGTTATCAATCATTTACTCCTGAGTGTGAATGAATTTAACAGACTCTTTCCAGATAGGAGGGTGGGTAACAACAGGAGGACCCTAGTTGCTGAGGGAGATAGTTAAGAAAGGGAGCCACCAGAAGATAAAGAGGAGACAGAGGCACCAACACAAATTCCAATGACTTCAAAATTTTGCCCAGGGTCAGCCCTGGCATATAAGTATACACAATGATAGACAAAAACACACAAAGGTGCACACACAAAGCCTTGAGGAAAATTAATACCCACCTGCCCAGGGATCTGTAAAGTCATGTGATACCTTCCCTTACTGCTGATCAATAGGAAACACAGACCAACCATCCCTGCCCTTTTCTCCCAACTCAGTCTAATCCAGTCCATCAGAGGAATCCAGCTCGGGGACCTGTCAGACCCTACTCTCCTCCCTGGGAATTCCTATTCCTAGCCCCAGAAAGAAAGAGATAGGTGCCCAGAGCACCAAGGTCTCTGGTAGCTGCTTACAGGAATGAAAGCTGGATCCCTTACTTCAAGAGTCTTCTGCAAACACCAACAAGCTTTTCCCTGGGTTTGCTGGACAGCCTAGGGGAGGAAGGTGAGGGGGAAAGGCAGGAACCAGGGTCATCGTGTGTTGTTACCCAGACCTGAGAAGAGTTGGATTTACCTTCTCTTTTACAGGAAAAATAAAATCTACAACTCCAATTTGGAAGCTAAGGGATCCAAAAGGAGTTTAGATCTGTACTATTGGTGGGAGAGGGTGGAAAAGGTCCTCCTGTCCTCACTGCTCCTTCACCATTGAGAGGAGGGAAATGAAGGAGAAGAAGAGCTGCTTTCCAACAACTAGGAAGTAAGCAGGCTAGTGCTGAAAGCTGAGATTCCATCTTTTATCTTTTATGCTGGGTCCAAGTTCATTTTGGAAATAAAATCTAAAAACTCATATTCACAGCCTCTTCTCTCTCCTTGGTCTCTACACAAATAAAACTTTGGTGTAAGTCCCAGTGAGGATGATGGAGGGCAGGGATCAAGGACTCCACTTGGTGAAAAATTGTTGGGTGATCAGCAATAGCAGACTTGCAGACAGCAGAAAGGAAGGACTGTCTCCAGCCACAAGAGGGTGAGTGGAGAGTGTCCAAGCACTGTTTCTCAAACATTCTGTGGTTTTAATGTCCATTCACAAATCATAGAAGCCCATGTGATCTGACTTACCACTCAATGCAGGCAGCATTTCTATAGCATCTGACCACTGATTAAACACATTTCACCTCTCTAGATTTCGATTTCTTCGTGTATAAAATGGTAGAGTTGGAAGTGATGATCTCTAGCACTAAACCTCCAGTGAAGGGAAATTAGCTATCACCAAACACTCATACATTGTTGGACAGCTCTAGATATTAGAACGTTCTTTATGATGGGGTATATCCACCCTTTCCTGTAACTTTTACCCTCTGGTCCTGGTTCTGTCCACTGAAGCAGAATAAGTCTACTCCTTCAATGTAATACTCTTTCAAATATTTGAAGACTTTTGTCATATTCCTTCATAAGTCTCCAGAAACATCCCTAGCTCTCCACTCATTCTTTACATGGCATGGTTTCAGACCCATCACCATTCTGATCACCCTATTTTGGACACCCAATTTTGTCAATCTCTCTTAAAAAGTAGCATGCTCATAATACAAGGTATAGTATGACCAGTAAGACAGCTCCCACAATCTGCACACAGTTCTACTTATTGCAACCTATCGTCAAATGAACCTTCTTAGCAGCTGTATCACAGTTATTTCACAATAAGTTTGGGGGAAACAAAATATGCCTGGACTATTTTCACAGGAACAGCTGCAAAGCCAAGGTTCCCCCCGCCCCCATCTTGTACTCACATGACTATTTTTGTTGGGGGGGATTTTTAACATTTATCCCTGTTAAGTTTCATCTTGTTGGTTTGGCCCCAGAATCCCATCCCACTAATATTATTTTACACACATATATTTAATCTTTACTCATGACCAAAGAAGTCAAAAGACTATAATAAAATATATTAAAAAATAATTGTTGGGGGCAGCTAGGTGGCGCAGTGGATAAAGCACCAGCCCTGGATTCAGGAGGACCTGAGTTCAAATCCAGCAGTCATAACGTCAGCCCAATGTCATGGTCCTCCTAGAGAATGAAGGACAAGCAACAATTCTCTCCTATAATATTTCAGTCTCAGAGAGCCTGGGCTCAAACTTTAGCTCAATCCCTACATATCACTGATCCCACTAAATTCCCATTCAAAGGCGTCATCAAGGGTGGATGAATCTTTGCTTCAGCTTTCGCTGGAATAAGTCCAGAAAGTCAATTCAGAAAATTATTCTTTACACACTAGGACATCAATTCTGGTCTGGTGGTAGCAATCAGCCTTGAGTTCCAACTCCCAAATTCCTGTGGCTTGCTCTTCCCACCAAGTTGGAGACGCCACTCCTTACACCTGGAATAAAAAGAACAAATTGAAAGGCCAAGGAAGCATTATAGTCTCAGAGGGAGAAGGCCGTGTAGCCTTTCACTTAACAGCACAGTCCCCCTTGCTCCCAAAGATAGAAATGCAGTGATGAGATGATGAGGTGAATGAAGCTGGCTCTGGCCTTTTTACGGATGCTGTCAGTACTGGCTGTGAAACCAAATTAAAAAGGCTCTACCCACCCATATGGCCAGCCAACTGGAACAAGTTACAAAGTGCCCGTGTGGGTTCCACAGTCCCTTAAAGGTTCTTACCTTCACCTTCATCATGATTCTCTCAGAAAGCATCTCCCCAGGCTCCTCCATGTGGAAAGATACCATTTGAGCAACTTAATGGGGTCTGCACATGTGTCACACTCCCATTACATGGATGGTTCCTGTCAGACTATGCCTGGCTTTCCTCAGTCACAAATTCTGAAATGCAAAGGTCACTTCCTATAAGGTTTCCATTACTTCTTGCTCAGCAACCAGTTCCTCCTTTATGGCGAGAATCAGGTCCAAAATAACTATTCTTTGTTGTTTCACATTTTAGAATATAAAATTAAGAAAACCCAGAAAGTTGTTTGCCTTTTGCTTTAGGCAGAGAGAGCCCTACAAGATATTCAAATATTTGAAGTCCCCCATCACTACCATATCATGCCATCAGGCCAATGCTCTAATATGTCTATATCCTGAATTCATCTATTTCCTCTTTCTGTCTAGGTGGTCTATAACAAGGCTTCTTAAACTTTTTCCACTTGTGACCCCTTTTTGCCCAAGAAAATTTTACACAACCCTGGGTATATAGATATATAAAATAGGTATACATAACCTTTTATTGTTGCCAAATTTTTCACAGCCCCCATATCCAGTTATGCAAATCCCATATGGGATTGCAACCTTTTTTGAGAAGCTTTGGTCTATAATCATTCTGTTTCTTTGATGACTTTCATCTAAATAGTATATATCATGTTTCCCAGAATTCCTCACTAGTTTATCTTTTTAATATATAAGTACTAACATGTTCCCTACCCCTCCTGTTCCTTTTAAGTGAAGCATACTCAAAAAAAAAAAAAAAATTGATTAACTTTGGGGCAGCTAGGTGGCGCAGTGGATAAAGCACTGGCCCTGGATTCAGGAGGACCTGAGTTCAAATCCGGCCTCAGACACTTGACACGTACTAGCTTAGCTGTGTGACCCTGGGCAAGTCACTTAACCCTCATTGCCTCGAAAAAAAAAATTGGTTAAGTGAAGCACACACAGGCACACACATGCATACAACATATACCTTCCAAAGTCATAATAGCCTAGTGATAAATCTTGTGCCACCAAATCTCAGTAGTAGCTGTGGCAAACTTTGTCTCCTTACTTACAGATCTGTAACATCTGTAACTCACTTTCCATATTTTGTGCATGCATCTATGTAGACACCCAAGTCCATTCATTTTATTACTAGCTCTTATTTTTTGGACTTTTGGCTCCTATGGATTTCTAGGTGCCTCTATTTTCCTTCCTATAGCAGAGTTTCTATTAAGCTTTGTGAATACATGCAGGAAGTTTTTTCCCTCTCCCTTTTCAATTTAAAACTCTTTTGATTAGATTTGTAAGACTACAGAGACATTCTTACCAACCCTTGTTAGGCGCACTCCATCTCTGCCCAAGAGTATGTCATTCCTGTTTAAATGTGGCCCAAAGATCAAAATACCCTTCTCAGATACTATCTTCTTAACCAGTACCTCAGAAACTAGATCCATTTTACTTCCTGAGAATTCCCCTCCACACCCCTATGACCACCAGCTTTAATAGATTTCAGGATAGTCAGCCTCCTTTAATCCCATGGAATAGAACACCAGAAAATATGGAAGTCCGAGAAATGCTGGTCTGTGACATCCTGATTTACTCACGAAACTTGTAACCCAGTAGAAAAAGGAAACTATTTGACAAGATCCACTCTTTCTTTTTTTTGTCTTGGTGAGGCAAGCGGAGTTAAGTGACTTGCCCAGGGTCACACAGCTAGTAAGTGTTAAGTGTCTGAGGCCAGATTTGAACTCAGGTCCTCCTGAATCCAGGGCCAGTGCTCTATCCACTGCACCATCTAGCTGCCCCCAAAAATCCTTTTAACCTGCATCCCTCTTCATTAATGAGCTCTTACTTTCTTCAAAATCTTTATCAAGTATGTCTCTGAGGAGAACGGGGACTAGGATCTGGACAGAACAGAGATCAGACACAATTCTACAGGGAAAGGACTTTAATCTCTCTCCCTGGACTAGAGACGCATTACGAGGCTACACTGGATCATTAGGTGAGATCGTCCATTGGGAGGAAAAAGGAGGAAATGAGAAAAGCCTCAACCCTAAACACCTGGCCTGGAAGCTCTGAGCAGTCTGACCCACTGACCAGGGAAGTGCTTGAAAGCTCCTCCCCTCCTGCATCTGGAGCAGGATTTGGTATCAAATGGCACTGCTCCTTATTCCCTTTCCCATGAATAAACTGGCTCACAAAAGGGAAATGTGGGAGAAGAGATGTATTTCAATACCAGGGGCTCACAACCTTCAGTATTCATTTTCTTGGTCTTCATTAACAAAGAATATACCCCTCTCCTTGGGAATGGTTGTCTGAACTAAAGTGAACACTTAGCCAAGTGTATATGCCAGGCAGACCACATGGACAACATCCAGTCCACAGCACCTTCCATTTTATTGGTTTATTTACAAACAAGGTGAAGTCAACAGGGAAATACAAGGGGTAAGGGTGGGGAGATGGGGTTAGTCTGGGCTGTCCAGATGTGGGATGGATCCCAGGCTAATTTCTCCCATGGGCTGTTTCTCTCCTTTTTCTTTGCATGTCCCTTAGGGACATCTCCTCTGGCTCCTTGGAATGGCCTCCTCTGATGCTCCTGGGTCCCACAGTGAGAGGGGTTCTTCCTTCCTCCATGTAGAGGAAGGGTAAAAGAGGGGTATGAGGGCCAGGGCCCCCTCAGTTTGTGTAAACCTGAGTTCCGATCACACGCATGATTTCCTTCTGGATCTTGGGGTCCTGAGTATTAATGTTGGCATCACCTACTTGACCATCCTCATATCTGTCAGAAAGGGGGTGGTGAGAATGAATCAGTATGAATGCAAGCAAGGCAGGGTAGGATGTAAGCATGAGTGAGTGGAACTGTGAGCAAGTTATGTTTGAAGGGACAAAGAGAATATGTGAGGCACCTGCCTCAGGAGTCTCACCCCACTTCTTCCCCCTACTCCCCCCAAATTTATTATTCTCCAGTTTGATGGGGAGTGAATGCAAGGAAATGTTGGAGTCCTCTTGGCAGGCCAGCCCCATCTCTGTACTCCCCCCCCTCCCCCACCATATAGTGGTGAAGACCCTAAAGCGGGTTCCCTCAGATCCAAATCCTTGATGACAGAAACAAATTTTCCAAGCAGCATTGTTTCCTACCATTCAACAACCCTATTCCCTCTATAAACTCCCTGGTTTACCCTCTTCAACTCACACAAAGAAGAATCGTGTACAGACATGGTCAGACACAGGGCACACCCAGATATTCCCGTGTTTCTGGAGGTCCTTGGACGTGATCACTGTGGAGAAAGGGACCATGAATCAGACACAAAATTCCCAAGGGCCACAATCTAGTCATGCCCAAGAAGGAGTGGAGTAAGAAGGAAGACATGAAAGAACAATATCCTGCAAAAGAAACCACACTCCTCCACTGGGTATGATTCCCATCATTAACATGGTTCCCGCAGAAATGCTGGATGTTGTCCTGTGACCAAAATGAACAAAAGAGAAGAACGAGAAGATCTGGAGGGCACTTTGGGCAGGGCAGAGTCACTCACCTTCACAAAGTGCTATGCAGTTCAGATTCCGACTCTGAAGGAAGCGGGACTGAATGGATCGGGTCTGGAAAACAGGAAGCAAATAGGAACAGAGGTAGGTCACCCAGAAAGCTTTCTCTGGGAGGAAAGAATAGCACCACTAGCAATGAGAGCTACACTGACTCAATCTAGAGCTGAAATCTCCCATCCTCCAATGACCCCTACTCATTGCCCCTCACCACCTTTGTAACATTAACCCATACACAAAAACATAGGGGGTACATTTTACAGTGCTTAAATATGCAAATACACAATACAGGTTGTCAACTTGTGTGCATATGCCTGCATATCTTGAGTTCTTGGCAAATACTGCGTGTCTCCTGTGTGTCAACTCAACAAGTATTAAGTGCCAGGTGCTAGGGATACAAAGACAATACTTTTTCAAGGGCTAGAACTATACTCTCCCACACGACCCACTCCACTTCTAGCTTCTACACCTTATGGAATAACTAACTCCTCATATTGCCAATCAAGATAACCATCATTTGTCCCCCATATACTTATAACCCCAAACCTGCCCTAAAGGGAAAGCAGAAAATAATTTAAGTCTTTGCCCATTTGTCTACAACTACATCTCTTATAAACACATAATTTTGTCTGATCTTGAAAACTAAGTAGGTTCAGTCCTGGTTAGCACATGTATGGGAGATTGACTAGGAACATTAATTAAATGTTATAGGCTAGAGAACTATGGTAAGATGGATAAAATGTAGGACCTGGAATCACAAAGACTCTTGTTCAGATTACCCCTTACTAGCTTTGTCACCCTGAGCAAGTCCCTTAACCAATCTGTGCCTCAGTTTCTTCATCTGTAAAATGAGGGGGTTGGAATAGATGACCTCTAAGGTCTCTTCTAACTCTATAAGTATAATGCTAGGATCCTATAAATGCTGAAGTGAACTTGCTTACAGTAACATCCAGCCTCCCACAGCCCAGTGTACCCACATTAGCTCCTGTAAAGTTCTAGGTAAATTACCTGAGGGATGGTGTTCATCCGGTTGTATCTCTGGACTAGCTCATCCTTAGAAGGCATCCTATGCTGTCCTTTTCCCATTCCTGCCACAGATCAATATGCCAGGTGAAATGAGCCCAAGATAAGGAGAGTGAGAGGGTGGAACATGAATTCCTGGGTGTCAAGTGTTAGGGTTGAATGAGATGAGGGAGCAAGCTCAAGAGTAGAAGGAACACCAAAAAAAAAAAAGGAGAATAGAAGGAACAAGGACAGTCACTCCGATCATAGGATGGAAAAAATTGTCTCTGGTCACAGAATATGACAATATCAGAGTTGACCAGCAACACCCAACTGAAGCAAGAGAAATGCAGTCCCATAAAGGAGATTGTGAAATGTAAATAAATCCCCCATCCAGTAGGCTTTCCCTGACTTTCCCTCAACTCCAACACACTGTGCCACCCAAGAGCCTATCCTCACTGATTATCCCACTAAGTATCCCAGAGTTTGTCCAAGAATCCTAAGTAGGCTGTATATCTGAGCATCCCCCTATAGATGGGCTCCAAATCTATGGGAAAGGGACCCAGCTGGATTTGAGCTACCTGAAGGTAAGAAAATAAAAACAGAGGGAAGAAAGGGAGACATGCAAGGTTCTTGCTAAAAGCCCTCAGGGCCCATGCAGAAGGGCTTCAAACAGGGTTGGGGACAGGAATGGTGCCAGTAGAATAGATCATAATAATTAGGTATTACTGGGAACCTACCCTAATACCCCTCAGTCATCCCAGTGGAATTCTCTTTCCCTCTATGACTTGAACTCAGCAACAGTCATGGCCCCAGGGGAAGATAGAGTTTGTGATATAATTTTTTGTATGTTAACAGCTGACAGAATGTTAAGGCTTATGAAGCCATATATATATATATATATATATATATATATATATATGAGGGGGTTGGAATAGATGTATATATATATATATATACACACACACACACACACACACACACATATATATATAAAATCTCATTTGATCCTCACAACAATCCTGTGAGATAGATACAAGTATTATGATCCTCATTTTTCAGATGAGAAATTAAGTTATCATATAGCTATTAAGTTATCATATAATTAACTTCTAATTAATAACTAAGTTATCATGCAGTTATTAAGTTATCATTTAACTAACTTCTAATTAATAACTAATTAAGTTATGATATAGCAATTAAAAGATCTACATTTCTATCATTTAACTAACTACAACCCAAACATGCTAACCTTGGCCAATTGATCTGCATGAAAAGGCCACAATGCCCCATAAAACGATCACCCTTACCAAGATGCCTGACCCATCATGTAATCATATCCCAAACAGAGCCCAGTACAACAGAAACCTCAATGGCTGAGCTAAGATGCTGTGGATCCTGATTTATTTGTCCTGCTGGGCAATCATACACTTCTTCCTTCTCCTTCCTCTCCCTTCCATCATCTTTGGTCATCCTCTGGCCTTTGTCATATCAAGACCCTAGCTCCAAACCTCAAAATCCCCACTGAACCTGGAAAGCTCTGCTGCCCACAAGATGCACAATGACAGGAGGTGTAGGTCACAATTAACACCCAAATTCTATAGGGGTAGAAAATAATGTACCAGCTACTCAAGTCCCAAGTTTGATTTTGCTGGAAAAAAAATAAAAACAACCTTTTAAGCACCTGACAACTGTGGACCCCACAGGTTACATAGAACAAGGTCACTTAATCCCTACAGGGAGCTTTAGTAGTAATCCCTATGAGACAAGACAAGCCCCATCCCATCTTTCATCCTAATGCATTCCACCTGTACTATCCATATGTCTCAAATCTATCTATGATTTTCCTGCCAGTTTCCCTGAGCTCAATCCATGAAAACATGAAGGCCATTTTATTTAATGTTTTGGTTCTGGGACAGGCACTGTTAGGAGTTCCCCAAACAGAAATTAACATAGCTATAGATGGAACAACACAGACCTATGGTCTTGTGCCATGCATATTCACAAAACCCCATATCTCTTTGGATTTCCCTAACCTCTAATCTCTCATATATGCCCACATACAATGGCTAGGTCAGAAAAGTCTCCATTAATAAGATTCCCTTATTCCCAGCACTCTTCCTACAGTGGGTGAGGGACCAAATGGGATTTGAGCTGCCTAAAGGCTGAGAATAAAGACTCAGAAGATGGAAGAAAGGAGGACATGCAAGTAGAAAGTATCACAGTTTGGGCAAATGAACATACACCCTTATATAAGCCATCTATGGTGAATATAATCATTGATTATGCTTGTGTGCAATAGTATTGATAGGTAGAGTGGGAGAGCTGAAAGGCATAATAATGCCTTCCTGTATGTATCCATAAATTATGATAATCCCAGATAATCTTATAGCTGTAATACTAGGAATAAGTACTAAGAACCAGAGAGCCTAGAGAGAAAGCAGGTCAGGGTAGACTACAGGAAAGAATTAGGAAACTAGACATGGAATAAAGACTTCTCAGAAAGAACCATGTAGAAAAGGAACTGGGGACAGCTAGGTGGCACAGTGGATAGAGAACTGGCCCTGGAGTCAGGAGTACCTGAGTTCAAATCTGGCCTCAGACACTTAACACTTACTAGCTGTGTGACCCTGGGCAAGCCACTTAACCCCAACTGCCTCACTAAAAAAAAAGAAGAAGAAAAGGAACTGGTCTGAGAAGGAAATAAACTAGGAGACAAAAAAAATCCAGGAACAAGGGATCAGTAAATCAGATTTATCTCCTGAAGTGGACAAAACTAAGACTCCATATCTCTTCTTTATCCTTAAGACTGCCTAAATGGATAGAAGCTATGCCCTAATCACTTTTCAAGTGTGGAAGAGAGGGGTTTTGCACTTAGACATAACCTGAGAGAATGTGGAAATAATGAAGGTGTACAGGAAATATAGTAAAGGGTTATGTTCGTGTTCCTATAACCATCACAAAGAGACCCTGCTCTCAGGTGGTAGCAGAAAGGTGAAAGAAGCCTATATAATATCACAAGAGATGGGTATTGCTGGAAACCTACCCTTTTTGATATATGGGCACAGAGATATACTGTTATCACCCATACATATGTCTCTAGAAACAGGACTTCAGGAAAAAGCCCACTCAGTTCCCTACCCACACTCCTCATGAGTTCACTGGTTCAAAGCTAGGCCTGTTCAGTACTCCCCTGCTTTAGGATCAAAGGGAGTGGAAGGCAGAGGCTTCCTAGGGATGGACTAATTGGGAAGGAGAGGATCTACATTTCTAAAAATAGATAACAGCAGGTCGAGTGCCCATAGAGAGAACAGATGACAGATTGTGTGTCCATGGAGCAAAGTAAACAGGAGTGACACCACAGACCATATGTCCACGAAAGGAAAACAGACATGTGAACAAAGCTTAGGCAGCCACAGAAGGAGATGGACGACTTACCTGAGTATCCAAAGGAAATACTGGAGATGGGGCTCAGGTAGATGCCTTTGCCATACGCTGCTCCATGCAGCTTGCAGGGAAACACCAGGGTGAGCAACATAAACTGCCCCGCCCCAATGACTCTCCAGGAGGGAGGCTGCTTCCTAGGGTAACTGTCTGTTAGCCACACAGCTTACCCTCCTCTCTGTCCCTCTGTCTATCTCCCGACCCATTCCAGCCTTACAAGCACCTGCTTTGGGCAGGAGTTAATTGAGCTAAAGTAGTTAACCTTTCCATATCTTAGAGGAGAGGGGTGAAGGGAGTGAAAGCACCAAGTCAGTCCATGTTCCTACTGTGGACACTATGAGGGAGTAATGGCAGAGCTGGGACAGGTGAATAAGAAGAAACAGACTCTCTGTGACCACTTCCCAGAGTCACTGGGGGCAGAGACTTGTTCAGTCAACATGAGATAAGTCAATGCTGAATCAATATGCATACAGGGAAAAGTTCTGTCACCTGCTACAGAAGGTTAGCTCATCAATCCCCAAGCCTAGAACACAGTAATATTCTTTATACATGGATTTCCCCAACAAACTCTGCTTAGGACTGAGTCCACACCAGCCACAGCCTCTATATTACCCTGACCTCTCGAATCCCTTGGATAGATATGGTGGCACCAAGAAAAATTAGAGTTCCAAGCCTTCTGTTTGGGAATTATTAGGAAAAGATAGGAGAGTGCTCTAGAGCTTCCCACCACCACAAAGCAAGGATGTTAGACAGGGAAAAGAAGAGCCCTATTCTTACCTGGAGTTTGGTGTAGGATGCATTTACCAAGCCATTGCGCAGGATCGAGTGCCAATTTTCAATGTGGGACCCACTGGAAGGCAGGGATAGAGGACAAACCCCCACAGTGGTGAGGTCCTGGGAACAGCCCCCAAGAGCTAACAATGCCATCCACCCTCCCAGGACACTCAAAGAGATGGACAGATTCATATGCACTCATTGAAAAACTCATCTATTATCATAGCTTCAGATAGCACCTCTTATACATGGCTCTAAACTTTACTTCTCAAACTCCAGCACAGACCCATATCCCCCACTGTCTTCTAGACATTTCCACTCTCATCTCCTCTTATCACCTGAATCTCATGGGGCCTAAACCAAATGCAATGTGGTACAGGGGAAAGAATGCTGGATTTGGAGTCAAAGATCCCGAGTTTGTAGCTCTATCACTCACTAACCATGTAATACCAGGGAAGTCACTTAACTCATCTATAAATTTAAGGGGTTGGACTCAGTGACCTCTAAAGTCCCTTCCAGTTTTAAATCTATGATCTGATATCTTGATTTCCCTATTTCTGATCATGGTACCATTATTCTCCCTGTTAACCAAATTCAAAACCTCTACGTTATCTTTGATGCCATCTTTTTAGATGCCCCAAATCCCATTAATTCTTCTCTCAGTCTTTTGCGATCTCCTTTTTATTCCCACTACTCCACCCTGGTCCAGGCCCACTTTATTACTCAATGGTCTCATCTCACAGCCTTCAGTCTCTCCCTTCTCCAAATCTATTTTGCATACCAGACTAAAACTCCCTTGAAGAAATTTTTATTTCCCCCCATTTCTTCTCAAAAACTTTTCAGTGGTTCTCCATTGCTTAGCTTCAGGAATTTAAAGTTCTTCATCACTAGCTCCAATCTACTTTTTCAGTCTTATTTTGCAATACTATCCCCAAAAGAACTCCTTGGTCCAGCCAAACTGGCTTACTCACTCACTGACCTTCAAATAAAACTGCTGAGTTTCTGCTTCTGCATTTTTTACTCAGATAGTTCCAGCGTACTGGAAGGACTTCACTTCTCTTCTACGCCAATATAAATCCAACCAATATTTTTAAGAGTCCCATTACCTCTATGGAGCCTTCCCTGTCTCAGCCTTCAGTGATCTCTTCCTCTTCTAAACTCCTTTAGCACCTGTCTACAGCACTCATTTAGTACCATGATGTTACCTCTAGATTCTCTAGACTAGAGCTATATATGTCTCCTGTCTCCTCAACTAGACTATAAACTTGAGAGGGAAGACCATATATTACGTCTTGTATCCTCTACAAAGATAGCAGTGCTTTGTACATACAAAACACCTAATAACAGTTTGATTACCTGATGGATGAATCAAGTATACAGAACATGCACACATATAATCAGAACCCTGACATCCATGAACCCAGGGAACAAATGCCCTCCAGTTCCTCTGCACCACCAGCCCTCCCCAGCCCCTACTTCCTCTCCCTCACTGGAAGGCGAAGGTGCTGCCATAGAGTTTCTTAGCCGTCCGAAACCGGGCCTCCTTGGCAGGAGGGCTGCTCAGCAGGAGGAACTGGTGAGAGGTGTGCATGAACTTCAGCTGCTGCCCAGGGTGGGGGGAATCAGGGGAGACAGAACAGAGATTGAGATCAGGGAGGGAGGGGTGATGGGGCCAAGAAGTAAACAAGCCAGGAGCATAAACCTGACTGATCTCCATAGGATCAATACATGTTCAGGTACCAAGATGGTCACTGTGGGACACAACAGACTACTGACTAAGCCTGGAGCTACTAGGGTCAGTAACAAAGACAGAACCTCCCTGGCCTGCCACCCCCTACCCCATCCCTCAAAAAACTTAGAGGGTACCAAGGAATTTGGGGGAGAGGGTCAGGGAACACTTACCCTGCTGAGAGGTAGCTTGACAATATGTGATCTGTTGCTAGAGATAATCCTGGGGAGAAATAGAAATGAAGGAAAGAGCATGGAACAAGCATTGAGTCTGGACCAGCCTAAACATAGGAGTAAAGGAAGTATTCCCTCTAAAATTGAAAGGGAAAGGTACCCAAGCAAAAGATTACCTGGAAATTCAGGTATTGTAGCCAGGTTTAATGTGAATAGTGGTGCTTAGAGGTGCTCATAAGTCACACTAAAGCTATTTGCTAGGCCACAACTAATTTAACTATTATGAATGTCAAATACATTCATGTGTAAAGGGAAAGCCATCAGCTCAAAGACTGATGGCTTAGGGAAAACACTAAGTCACTGTGGGCACAGCCTAGAAAGGAGTTCCTAGCCTTTGGGGGAATGTGTGGTTTTCCATAACCAGTTCTAAGTAAGAACTTTGACTTGTGGGCCCTTTTTTCACACCCCAGAATTTGGGGAAGAGGCCCAGCAGGGGGAGAAGGCACCTGTAATGAAAGGGGAGGGAAGGGAGGAGACCTATGCCTCTCCAAGTATGTAAGACCTTTAAATATATGTAGTAAGAATACTTGTTTCTACATATAACAACTACTTAAAAACCTACTATGTACAAGATTGATTTCAGAACTACCTGTTGAGAGCCTTTGGGAACTTATAGAAGTATGTACGTTCCTTGTAGGAGCTAAATTTTTGTAAGTCAAATGGAGATAAAGGTAACGTTTCTAGAAGGCTGGGAGTTGTTCAGTCTCAGGAGAAAAGAAAGTATATGTTTATACTGGTCCAGGAAGAAAAAGTAACCTTCATCCCTATCCACATCCATATCCACCCCCCCAGAAGAAAGGAAATGGCCACCACATCCATCCCCCCCAAAAGGGAGTGGTCTCTAATTAGGTCTTTTTCCCAAAGAGGTCATAAAAAAGGGAAAAGGACCCACACGTGCAAAAATATTTGTAGCTGCTCTTTCTGTGGTGGCAGGGAATTGGAAATTGAAGGGATGCCCATCAACTGCGGAATGGCTGGACAAGTTGTGGTATATGAATGTAATGGAATTCTATTGTGCTGTAAGAAACAATGAGCAGAAGGAGTTCAGAGAAACCTGGAGGGACTTGCATGAACTGATGCTGAGTGAGATGAGCAGAACCAGGAGAACACTGTACACAGTATCAACAACATTGTGTGTTGATCAACTGTGATAGACTAGATTCTTCTCAACAATACAATGGTCTAAGATAGTTCCAAAGGACTCATGATGGAAAATGCTCTCCAAATCCAGAAAAAAAAAAAAATGTTGAATCAGAATGCAGATTGAACCATACTATTTCTCTTGGTTTTTTTGTTGTTGTTTTTCTTTTTTGAGGTTCTGCCTTTTTGCTCTGATTCTTCTCTCATAACATTGACTAATGCAGAAATATGTTTAATGTGATTGTACATATATAACCTATAACAGATTACTTGCTGTCTTGGGGAGGAGGGAGGGAGGGGAGGGAGGGAGAAAAATTTGAAACTAGAAATCTTATAAAAACAAATGTTAAAAACTATCCCTAAATGTAACTGGAAAATAATAAAATATTTATATGGAAAAAAAAGGGAGTGGTCTCTGCTCTCGTACCCCCCAGGAGGGAGTGGTCACTGCATCCATACCACTGCAGGAGAGGGTGGGCCAAAGGATCCAGCTTGTCCATCTGTTTCTTGATTTCCAGATATGAGCCCTATAGAAAGAGCATCCACAAGATTATCCAGTGAATCTATCCATAATCATAACAGCGTGATCAATTCTCTCTAGGCAAGACCCTGGTATTGACACAGGGGCAAGGGGAAATATTAAATGATAAATAAAATGTATATATTGCTCCAAGGCTTATTTAGGAAGAAATTTTCTTATAACAAACTTACGAAGTAGATAGTACAAGTATTATCATCTCCATCTTACAAATTAGGAAAATGAGACTTTAGTTAAATGACATTCATACAATTAATAAACATCTGAGGCAGAATTTGAACCCAGGTCTCCTGATTCTAGATCCCATGCTTTATCCACCACACTGCACTGCCAGCTATGGTCAATACCCTCAGAAAACCTTTAGCCCAAATGAAAAGATAAGATACATATATGACAACTAAAGATGCTTATAAAGCACACAGGTGAACCTTACTTTATGTAATATGGTAGCCCTGACAAGTATATAAATGAAAACCAAACTGAATCTCATTTTAAATATACCCCTCCTAATTTATTCTGGATTTATATGTAAGGAAGAGACATACGTAACAGGAATAAAAATTAATCTCCAAATATTCTGGCAAGGAGTGCCAGATGGGAAGGGACAGATATGAAGGGGAAAGGTAAAATATCTGGAAAGGAGTAAGTTCAGGACAGATGCTTCTCCTTATGCTTCCTGAGGCCGCCCTGTTCCCAGAGACATGGGGAAAGGGTCAAGGCCTTGTATCAACCTAAACCTCTTCCCTCTACCCTAAGCTGTAAATTACCCCTCATTTTCCCTAAATGTTCATAGAATAATCCCATCCTTCCATTTCTTATCCTGAATACTGCTAGAGCTATGAGGAAAATGAAGAACATAGAGGACTTTGAGGCAACAGAAATTATAAAATATAAGAAAAGTTGAAATAGAGCCAACAAGACAGAAATCAAGGAAAGGCAAGGTGATGGCTGGAACTAGATGAAAACAGCATAGAACAATGACACAGGTGAACAGTCAAAGGATCAGGCATACCTGGGTCATCTCCCGGATGGACATGACACTGTCCAGGGCTTTCTGAAGCCGTTCATAGTTCTTCTTCTGTGGAAGTCAAGGAAAAGTGGAGAGCCATATGTGTGAAAAAGGAGAACCAAGTGTTGGAGAGGACAAAATTTTAACTATATTTAAGTTCTTTGAGGAGAAGGAAAATGTTTTCATCTCTGAATTTAACAACTCCCCACTGAGTGCCTATAAGGATACCTATGACATAACAGTATCATAGATTTAGAGCTAAGAGAGACCTCAAAGGTCACCTAGTCTGATCTCCACAGTTTTAGAAATGAGGAAGCTAAGACCTAGAAAGGTTAAGGGACCTTGCTTAAAGTCATTAGGCAGCAAGTACAAAAGATGGATTTTAAATTCGGGTCTTCTGGAACCTTATTGCCTTTTCAAAAAAGTATATTAATGAAAATTATATCCTTTTATATGTGTGCATAAATTTGTAAGACTATATACACATGTGTGTATAATTTAGATACTGTAACTGATTAACTTAAAGAGAAACCTCCAGACTGTCCACAGTAGCCCAACTTCTTCATTCTTCTAAGTGGCTAAACCCTGGAGTCCAAGTCAAATCTCCTTTTTAGTGGGATCTGGACGTCAAACTGCATTCCCTCCCCCCAAACTAGAAACCTGAAAGGAGCAGTCTCTTACACTTACCCACTTGCCTATTCTCTTGACAATGAAGGGGCCAAACCCTCTCTCTATATATCCCTTAATGCTCTAGCTACTTGGCTCCCCTAGTTCCTATGTCTTGAAATTAAGGGAAAAAAACCTTCCATCCTCAGATCCTTAAACCGTGATCCCCCACATTAGGCCCCTGATACCCTCTATGTCCCATTTCCCTCCATCCTTCATGATCCTTCAATCCCTATATCCCCTGCCCTGTCTTCTCCTCCTGTTCCCAGCCACATTTACCTTGGGATTGAAGGCGAGAGTCTTGGGGTCACTGGGATCCACCACAGATGGGTAAGGCTCAAAGATGATGCTTTTTCTGGGAGATTCTAATGCTGCCCGGCACATAGCGACAAGCAGGTCCACCACCTCAACAGGAGGGAGAACAGAGGGCCAGATAGTATGGGGTAACTTTCTGATGTTGGGAACCACATTCCATTCTGCTCTCCTCTACTTTCTGAAGGTTCAGCCCCTCCTGTTATTCTTTACCTCTACCCACCCATTCTACCCTTTCCTACCTCTGCTCCTGTAGCCACCTCTTCTGCAGCTCCAGACATAACCCCCAGTGTGTAGAAGGAGAAGACACAGAGCTCCCGAGTACAAACAGCTGGCTAAGGGAGTAATAGATGCATCAGACAAGTTCAGGGGGATGGGGGGGTGACATAGGACTAAGTTAGAGGAGGAGGTGCTCCCAATCTTGACTCTGCAGTTGGGTAGGAATCTGAGGTTCTTTCAACTATCAGCAACAAGTAATCAATAAATGGGTACAGTCTTTTATTTAAATAAGGAGTGCTGCTGAAGGGCATCAGATTTCTATTACATTGCAATTTAGGGCCTAAGTTCATAAAGACATATCCCACTTTAGATCCCACTAAAACTCTGGACAAACCAGCTCCTCCAATGAATAATAGGGCTTGGGAGGGAATAGAGAAACGAGATAAACAAAATGTGGCACAGCTCCAGGACAAACTCATCTATGTTTCTCTAGAGGCAATAAAGGGGTCCACTCCCAAATCCTAATGTCCTTGGGCCAGGGCTCCAGGGAATGAAATATGTTTATGAGGAATTAGTCCAATGAGAGGTGTGCAGGGCAAGGGAATTACAGAGAAAATTATACCTTGAGCATAGACCCATTCTGGAAGACATGCTGCTCATCACATACTACACAGTACTCATTCAGGGTTGGAATCCTCTGTTCTGCATACTTCATAATCTGCAGGGTAAAGGGAGTAGAACCATATTTTGCCAAGACACCATGAGATGCCGCTCTGTAAGCATGAGTCTGTACACCCAAAACAATCTGAAAATGAGAGTTTGTTTCTCTTCTTCCCTGTTTCTTATACCCCCATCTCCATCACCTTAGCACCTAGGACAGAGCCTCATACCCAAGGTAGATAAGTCTATTCCAAGCTATTGTCCAGAGTACTGCAGCATTTGCCCTAGAAGCCCAGTTCAATTTTCATAGGGAAGTGTAAATTTGTCTCTCTATCAGTTAATTCTGAGGACTAAAAATCTCTATGAACAAAGCTACACTGAAAAATTATTGTGGGAGATAGCACCATACCATAAGAAGCTTACTGTCTAAGACAGAAGAACCAACAGAATAGAGAAATTCCTTGCTTAAAGTGCTTCCATAAAAGCTTCTTCCTTTAATATGGTTATTCTGATCAAGAGCACTTTTCACAAAAAGCAGCATATTCTGATTTCACAATTTCTGTGAAAGACTATGGCATGAAAAGAAAAAAAGGGGATAAATGTATTTAAGCAATTGTTGCATACCTACTAGGTGCCAAGCAGCATGAGATGCAAATCCTTGCCCTCGAGATATGTGCTATCTAGTGTAGTAGAAAATGCACAAGACTTAAGAGTAGGAAGATGTAGGTTAGAGTTCATACTTCACTACTTATTAGACTGGATAAATGTCTTTTTTTTTCCTGAGCCTCAGTTTCTTCACAAATAAAATGGAAGTGATAAAATTTATGGCTAGGTGGCAAGGTAGAAAGGGCATTGGACCTGAGGTTGGGAAGACCTGAATTCAAATCTGGCCTCTGACCCTTAATAGCTGTGTGACCTTAGGGCAAGTCGCTTAACTTCAGTCTACCTCAGTTCCTTTATCTGTAAAACAGGGATAATGACCACACCTACCTCACAGGTAAAAGGAGACATCTGTAAAGTGCTTTGCAAACCTTAAAGCACTACATCAATGCTAGCTTATTACTGTTGTTGTTGTTACTGCTACTGCTATCGTCTACTTGATAGGAACACTGTATAAATCAAATGGAGTAACATGTAGAAAAGCACTTCATTAATACTAAAGCACTATGTCAACATACTATTTACTCCTTCGATAGAGCTGCGATTTTGTTTGTGGGCATATTTCCACCATCAATGAAAATCATAACTCCATGCATTACTAAAAAGTCTTCATGAGTTGCTGTGATCAAAAAAAAAAAAGTATATGCTAATAGCAAGTCTTCTGGTGATGAGAATCTCCAAACTCAGCTACTAAGCTGATCTTTCGATGGCTAACCGACACCAAGTCCATCATGAGACACATTCCGGAAGCTTACAATCCACTGATATAATCCAAGAGTCACCCCAACAAGATTGTAGTAAACTCATTGAGGGCAAGAATCATGCCTTTTTTTTTCATTTCCCAAAAAAACAAGTATGGGAGGTAGAGAGGAGGACATAGGGTGGAATAAGGGGATATATATGATAGTTAATTAAATGATGGAATATGCAGTTCAAATATGGTAGAAAAAAAATAAGTACAACAATGAGAAGAACTTGAAGGGATTTGGATGGGACCTGAGCTTGTTTACCTGGACAAGAAATCCATATTCCAGGGTGGGAATGTTCTTGCAGTGACCACTGACCTGACAAGGAAAGAGAAGGTCCCTGTAAGTCCTCTCCACAGCCTAGGGTACTTACCCCAGTGCCACCATGTAGTAATAACTTATTTTATGTCACCACCCTTCAAAAGCTTGTCCTTTCTACCTGATGGTCTGGTACCACTGAAATATACCAAGGCAGAAATTAACTAGCAACAGAGATTTAACCCATTTTTCAAGCTCCATGTAAATGCATCCCCCGCCCTCAACCCTCTCCAACCCCAATCCTCATCATTTAACAATTCATGGCACCTCAGCAGAGACATTTATGTAGCACAAAGCCATGTGAACCTAAAAGCCTTAATCCCAGGAATTATTCTACCCATTTCCACCATTCCAACACCCCAACCAATTCCTACCCAGACCATGTACCAAGGGAGAGGTCCGTGCTGGGGGAGGGAGGCCCACGTGCTGGGGGCAGGGGAGACCTGCCTGGGGGCTGGGAGGGTAGCCAAACACTTCTACTTTGGGGTTCTTCATAGTACAAGATATAGAACGGTTCATGAGGCGCCCAACACGCAGCTCTGGCACACCCAGTTTGCCCTTCAGCATGGAGTCCTGGATAATGGGGAAACTGGGGGACCTAGAGAAAGGAAGCAAAGGGTAAAGTGCTACAACAGGGACCTTTCTGAGCCCCAGAAGAGAGACAGAGGCAATGGGGACCTAAGTTTGAGGCAAAGTTTGGTATGACAAAGATCCTAAGGCCTGAACAAGGGCCTCACTAAATCTGAAACAATCCTATCTGTCACGCATATATTTTTGACCTACCTTGCTATATAAGTTCATATGTCTCACACCAGGAGCCCAGGATCAGCAAGGTCCATGTCTAGGTCTTTGCAATGAATGTCCAGCCCTAGCTATCCCCCTATGACCAGGAGATATCTGATAATACCTGTTACATTTATTCAGTCAATAATGAGTGCCTACTATATGCAAGGTACACAAAAAAATACCTACATCATAGGTGCTAAGTGTTTGCATCCCAAAGGGCTAAGTCCCTAATTTTGCTAACAGTAGGACATGGGGAACTATATTGAACAAGATAACAAGATTCATCTGTTTATTCCCTTAAGAGTAATTTCATAGGCACCTGGAGAATGCCTGGTTTCTGGACATCCTGAAAGTAAAAGCAACAGAAACATGAGCTTGAGAACAAGGAATGGGACGCTATCTAAGTCAACTCAAAATGACTAGTTTCTATACCCAAAGATAAAAGATGAGGGTTGAGTGAGGAAATGGGTTTTAGTACTTACTCCCTATCTCTTTTTCCCAAAGATCAGAGGAATGAGAGAAATGGTAGAAGAGATAGGAGCAGAAGAAAGAATAATGGAGACTAGAGGTGGAAAGAATAGGACATAAGGAATAGAAGGGAGATATATTAGATTATATATTAAAGGACAACAAAACAGAGAGAAATAAACAGAAAGGAATAGGTATGGGGGTGGGGAGCGGGGTTAGTGGAGTAGTGGGCCCATAAGTTTCACTAGATACACACATACAAAAAGCTTGTTTCATTTTTTCCTCTTTATATCCCCCAGTAGTTAGCATATTAGATGCTTAATAAATGTTTATTGATTGATTGATAGCATCAAAAAACAAAGGAAGGGATGGAATGTATAGGCCCAGGAAGTGAGGGTCAAAGAAAGATGTAGGAAAATGAAAATAGAATAGGAAAGAGCATGAGGAGGGCTGGAGCTTCTAGAGCTACACTCACTTGGGGATAGGCGAAAAGATGCTGAGGCCTGCTCGAAATTTCTTGATGGTGCCACTTGCCTTGAACCAACTGTGCCGCTTCTCCTGCTGGGTCTTCAGGAAGTCGTTGCTGAGATGCTTCCATTGTTGGGATGTGAACATTCCAAGGATCCTCAGGAGAGAAGAAAGAACAGTTTTGAATGGACTCAATAAAGAAGGAATGATCAAAGACTGGATGAGTAATTCAAGTCAATCACACCTGGATTACCAGTTTGAAGTCAGTTCTGGCAGAAGACTCATGATCTTGACACAAGTGGCACAAAGAAAATATACCACTTATCAAGTACTCAGCAGAAAACAAAGGGACCCTCCCCTAGTGGTCCCAAGTCTGGTGGACCCTGCCCAATGGAAGCAACACTTAGTAGACTAAACTGTTAGAGATTCCAAGGGTGGAATTTCTTGTGGAAGGCATCTGGAAATTGATAGTTCATGCCCTAAGTATTATCAGTGAGAAACAGGGTAGAAGTGAAACATAGCCCAGAAGGGATGCCTTGCTGAGTGTCTGTATGAATATGGACATAAAGAAACACAATGGGAAAGAAGCTCGAACTTTGCTGAAAAGTGAAGGAAAGGGATTCAGGCATGAGAATGGTCATTACATTATTCTCTTTCCTTAGCTAAACTCCATGGTTGCCTCCCCAAGGAAAGACTAACAATGAGCATATCAATTATTTGACCTCTAGGATTGTGACTGATTTCAAATAGCTAAGGACAAAAAGAGCAGGAATTTGTGAGAACCACAGCTAGAACAGAGAAATAATCCAAGATAGACTCCATATTCCTTATTCTTTGAATACAGGGATCATTCTTAACTACTGGGATCCCAATCAATGCCAACTGAGATGTACTCAATCCCAACTACTGCAAAATCCCAGCAACTCCCATTGGCTTCAAGGATGAAGAAGCAATCAATATCTTCTAAGCCCTGATTATCTCTCAGAAGGAAATCTTTGGCCAAAAAATGGTCTCCCTGTCTGCCAAACCATTTACACATATGTACACCTGCTCATCTGATTGTCTATCTACAACCCTCCTATCTGGTAACAACTAGAAAAGGTCAGAATTCTTACTTTTTCAACTGAAGACCCAGCCCAAACCCTTCCTTATTGGATGGTTGGAAAACCTCAATTGATGGTTCTGCAAAGAGAATAACAATATTGAAAACTGTATTCACAACCAGACATCTCAAGAACACAGCTGAACAATGAGGATATCAAATCACCATTAAGTGGGCAGGACTAAAAAGTATAGAGATGTGGGAAGGCACAGCTAAGAGGCCTTTCTCAGTCATTTATGCAAAACTGCTTCAAGGGCCTTTAGATAAAAGAAAGTGAAGGGTATACAACTAGAACAAGGTCTGTGAGTTATCTAATTCCAAAAGAGGCCAGCAGAAGGACTGGGAAGAAGGGAACTAATTTAAAAAGTAGGGAGGAGGAACAACCTAAGAGATTGTAAATCTCCCATGCTTTAGTTAATCCAGGGCCTGAAGAAAGGAAAGGAACACTACATGTGAAAATGCAAACTAAACCCACCAAAAGGTCCCAGCCAGCCCAGTAACCACTTTTACCAGGTCCATCAAGGTACTGAGAGAGTGAGAACCGTAGCCTCAACACAATGGGCTCCGTCCGAAGGACCTTCCAAGCTGTGGAGACTTCCTCCTAGAGGGGAAGGGGTGAAGAAATTGCTTCGGTCACAGCCTTGATCATGGCAACAGGAGGTAATGGCTGTTGAAGGGGTAGAGGATTTATACATTTACATATACATACATACATACATATGTATGAATGTACACACACAAATAAACTTGATATTTACCACACATAAACATATATACGTACAAATGCAGGCACATGGACATACCACCATTATCTGCTGATAGTCTAAGGAATGAGAGAGCCCAAAGCACATGCTCTAAATTGAACACACAGGTAAGGTGACCCTCCCCCTTTCCCCTACTCTCAGCGTGGGAATGTTTATGTTTCCCAACATGCTCTGAACACAAGTCAGCGTCACTTACATCAAGGAAGCTGATGTTGATGTGGAGGTCAATGTCCACATCATCAATGGTTCCATATTCTCTGCAGAAGTACACATGGCTAAAAGTAAGAATCTTGGGCTGATGGGGGCAAGAGGGGAAGTTGGGAGACAGGGAAGGCCTGGGCCTAAGAGACTAATGCAGATGGAGGGGTGCCAATTAATCTGGGTTCTCTGTCCAAGTCACTCATTTGATTAAGATCTCTCCCAGGGCAGCTTACTCTGGGGTCTACAGAACCACTAGGGATCTGTGGATAGCTTTCAAGAGGTCTGTGAATTTGGATGGGAAAAAATTACATCTTTATTTCAATATAATTGTTTTCCTTTGCAGTACTAGGAATTTTATGCATTTAAAAACATTCAGAGAAAAGGTCCATAAGTTTCACTAGACATACACATACACAAAAAAAAAAAAAAACCAGTTAAGAATCTCTGTTCTAGGGGAATCATTTGAGGAAAAGAGTCCTGCCTCCCTCCAACCCCACTCAGCCCACCTGATGGACACTGAGTTCTCACTATAGATCTCTTTCACGGCCTCGATGTCAGCATCAAGCTGTGGATGTCGGTATAAATCTGCTGCACAGCTCCCCTAAGTGGGTGACAAGAGTTGGACAACGAAGAATAAGCAAAAGGAGAGACAAGAAGATGGTAATTCCAGAGACAGGAATAGGTAGAATCTGCTTATCAATTTAGATCAAAAAGGGGGGGGGCAGCTAGGTAACACAGTGGATAAAGCACCGGCCCTGGATTCAGGAGGACCTGAGTTCAAATCTGGACTCAGATACTTGACACTTACTAGCTGTGTGGCCCTAGACAAGTCACTTAACCCTCATTGCCTTGCAAAAAAAAAACAAAATAAAACAAAAGGAACATAAATGTGGCAGACCACAGAAAATGGTTAACCCAGGATGTCCAGTACTCTAGATGTCCTATCAACTGTATGCTGAGTCCAAGCCTCATATGTACTAAGAGTCCCTAATTTCCCTGCCCAGCCTTAGATCACGCCTTTGGTATTAACTACATCTCTCTGTATGGCCCTGAAGCAAACTAGGGTAGGGGTGGGGATATGGGATATGTGCCAAAGAATACAGAAAATAATTCAAGCAGGCTCTGTATGAGGAAAGTCTCTACCAGTCCTATGCTTTGTATTCTATTCAGAGCAGTGATCATTTTCAGGAATTGGTACCAAGATGATCATTAAGCCCTGTGGTTAGTGACTAGTGAGAGAAGTAACTGGCAAAACACAGATTGATTATTTCCATCCACAGGTAAGCACATGACTACCTTCATAGGGACTGTCCCAACTCCTCTACATCAGGCCTGAGTTGGGGAGAACATGACCACATGACCATGTTCTGAGTCCGCAATTATTAGGGGTCTGAGATGTGGCCAAGTCATACCTTTCAGCCATGGATCAGTCTAAGGGAGGTTCTCACCTGTACTCCATAGAGGAATTCCTCTGACTCATTGTCCCCATCTGAATCATCATCAGTCCAGTACTGGCTTTTAATGTCCTAGAAAGAAGAACAAAGGTACAAACCTTGCCTATGGGCAACAGAGGGTACATGTACATGAGAGATCCATACAGGTAAACAGTCCCTCACTGATTAAAAAAAAAAAACTGAGCTAAGAGAGAGAAGGAGGAAGAAGAATGGGAGGAAGAAGAAAAACAAATATCTCCTTTTCTGAGGCTGATATTCAGGCTCTCTTAATTCTAATCTGACATTCCCTAGATTCCCTACTACCCCAACCAAATGATCCAAATCCCTTCCCTAATCCCTAATGTCTTTCCTTGTCCTTCCCATTCTCTCCTCTGATTCCCCTTAGAGTAACCATCCTCACTCCCAACCTAGTTCTTAAAGTCCCTCTCATGTCAAACCCTATCTTCCATCTCCCCCCATTCTCTCTTCCATCAGACCTGGGTGACGAAGAGGATAATAGAAGAGTCCAGTCTATACAGTAGCCACTCTGCCTGTATATTCCCTTTTTAGAAATTAAACCTCCATGGCAGGTGTCTGTATCTGCATCATGAAGGCAGTTCCTCACCATTGGGTCAGTGGTTCACACACACTTCCCGATCAGCACTAGGCAGTACCCCTCCATGCCACCAACTGAGGTCAGCAAAATGGACATCCAGAAGACCATACAGGGAAGGGGGAGGGATGTTATCAGGGGCTAACTGGAGATCTGCCAGGGATAGTGGACTCTGTCACTGTGGTAGCCAAGTTGCTGTCCTAAAGAAGGTAGACAATAGTTGGTTACATCAGTATTCCACAGCTATGGGGTCAACATAAGCAGGCATATAAAGACAAACATGCTTACAAGCCCCTTTATAAATGTACATGTACAAGCTCATTCATATGTATGCACATCAATATGAGCACTTACAGATTATACATGCAAACAGCTGCATTTATCAATGGATAGGAAATTCCTTTGAAAAATAAAAAATGCTATGAAAATGAAAAACTTTGTGGCCTATTTGAGCTCAAAAGAGAGGGAAAGGGTCATAAATAGCCCTCTACTAGGTGAGCATAACTATAAATTCCAGGAGCCTGGATGTCAAATCTTAAGACATACACTAAAGAAGCACTGTCCTTTATGACTAACTTGGGAACCTGGGGCAGGATCAGTTAGAACCAATGTCAGCCTTATAACTCCTGAGATCTCCTTGCAGCTTCACTGTCTCTATTCTAAAACCTTCACAAGTAAGAAGATGATCACTTAACCCTAACTGCCCAGCAAAAAATAAAATTAAATAAATAAAATAAAAATATTAACATTGCTCTGAAACTCTTTATAATTTAACTTATTCACATTGGACATTCTCTGATGAACATGAAAGGGCCAGGCCAAAAGAGTTTCCTAAGCTTATCTAATAAGAAGCTGCTCCCAGACAACAGAGGATTCAACAGTAGTCCCTACAAAGATCCCAGAAGACTTATTTCTAGGATGCAAGTGTAGCCCACATTTACCCTGAAAATCCTATAGCATCCATATTACTTCTCCTACCCAATACGACCCCAAGGAGCTGATGGGTTCAACAGGTCCAACCCTGTTAAAACTCTGTCTACAGCAGAAGCCATCCATTTTTTAAATACCTAGAAGACTCAACAGCAAAGTGAGGATAGAACTAGCCTTAGAGTAGAATTATAAAGTGTTCAGTATGTTCTAGGCTAATAAAGGGCCTTCTGAATCAACTTCAAAAGCCACCAAAAACATATGCCCCCTACTCCTTCCACCCCCCTTTTATGTACTCTGTGTGATATCTGTGAGGTAACCATGAACTAATGTACAAAAAAATACTACAATTCAATGTAAATAGTAAGTAGGACTAGATCTAAACGCTGTCTTGATTAAAGGAGGCACCTATGATATTTAGAATATGAAACACCAGAAGGGCCTCCCCATCCCCTTATTTCCCAAATTTCCCTTGTCTGAAATGCCACCCTTAGAGCTTCTTCCTTTGGTTTAAGGATTTTTTTCTCCAAACTCCACTTTTAAAAATGTAAGACCCTCTGAAAGGAAAATTCATTAAATCACTCCCTCCATTTTTTGAGTTATAGTTTATTAGGCCCAAAGAATGACTAGGATTTAAGATAGCATGAGTATTCCAAGGAGGTATTTAAAGAAGATGTCTGTGAATACATTTAACAGGCCTTGAGAATTCCAGGATGATGTCTAAGTCTCTAGAATATTACAAGTTAATTATAAGAATTCTGAAAAATAAGAAACACACAAAAGAGATGAGGAGGGAGGGAATAAGTATTTATATAGTTCCCACTATATGCCAGGCATGGTGCATGAGCTTTTATATATATTATCTCATTTGATCCTCACAACCACCTTGCAAGTAGAAAAAAAGAAAAAGATCAGAGGAAAACAGAAACAATCAGGACTTTTATTAAGTAAAAAAGTAACATAAAATACTCATTCAAAACAAATATAAGTAATGTGGAAGTTTTATATAGATATATTGTATAGATATATAAATGATTGTTAGAATCTTAAAATTTAAACTCCAACAAAAACTTGGGGGTGGGTTTAAACTTTTAATAGGGCAATCCCCCCAAGAGAAAAGGAAGAACTCTATATGGCATGATGATCAAAAGGAAAGAACCCAGGCCTTTTGGAAAAAGCAGAGGACAGTGAGGGAGGGAGAGAAGGAAAGAGAGATGGGAAGGAAGGAACGAAGGAAGGAAGGAAAGGAATTTATTAAGCACTGGTTATGTGAAGAACAAGAAAAGTATTCAGGTGAAGGTGGGGACCAGGAGGAGCGAGAAATTATTTAGGTAGCTGAAATCATATCAACACCAAGCTAGACCTGGAAAATAAGAGATAAGTGGAGAGAGGAACGGAAGCTATAAAAGATTCCCAAACAAGGCAATAAGCATGTTCCACCCATGTGTCTATGCATATGTTTATCAGTTTATATTCATACATGGGAATCCTAATATCTTTAGTTTTGTGCTCCAAGTCCCTTCCTAGGCCAAAGAGGTACCTGCCCTATGAGGACATCAAGCTAACATCAGTCAAAGCAGAGTTCTTAGTATGCAAAATGAAATACCTATATGGCATCTATCACTATTTCCCTATTATTAGACTCCCTAGAATAATAGATAACAATGGCAATTGACAACACTTTAAGGTTTTCAAAATGCATTAGATATATATTATCTCATATTAGTCAGCCCTGTGGGTTCAGGCCCAGAATTAGCCATAGATATTGTTGCTTTTATTGTCAATGTTCCCTTTTTCCTATCAGGGTAGGACAACTGTACAGAATATTTCTTTTTCTTTTTTTTTTTTTTTTTGGTGCAGAATATTTCAATATTTCTCCAGGAAAGGGATAAATGCAATCAAAGACAGCCTTTAAGTCACTGGTAGTCAGGGAGGGTACTCATGTGCTATACCTATTGTGGACCTTAAAAATGTCCTTCCTTGTTTCTGACAAATCAAAAGAAAGGCCTCCTTTGAGTGGACAAAAACAACTCTGATCTGGATTTCTCTGGATTCAAAGATGAAAAATGGCAATATCTGTTCCCAAAGAGCTTACAACTCAATAGAAGGAAGAGACAAGTATGTACACAAAAACGAAGGGGAGGGAAGTACTCTGAAACATAGATTTAGAGGCCAAAAGATGCCAGAGGTCATCTGGTCCAACCCCATTATTTTATAGATAAGCAAATAGAGGCCCAGAGGAGATAAGTTAACTTGCCCAAGGTCACATGGGAAGCAGGTGGCAGATCAGGGATTCAAACACAGTTCTTCTGACTCCAAACCCAGTACACTCTTTCCACTATATTAAATATAATATTAGTTGGAATGAGAAAAAGGACAGAGGAGAGGTGAAACAGAAGCACTGAAGCCCGGAGAGGGATAGATTTCCTTTCATTGGAAGGGTCACAAGAAGGCCTCCTGGAGGCCCCCCTGAACAGGGGCTTTAACAAGCAGGTATGTGGAAGGAGTTCCCTTGTAGGGAGGAAGATGCAACTGCAAACCCCTAGCCTCACTCACCTCCAGTGACCTCCCACCTCCCCCGAGGGACGGCCCCCTCCAGGGAGCTCCTGCACAGCCTCCCTCAACCATCTCCAGCGCTCGAGGCCTCGTGCCTTCCCTTCCCCCCGCCCCTCCACGGACACATACACATCACATACACACATACATACACGCACACACACGCGCGCACACGCGCGCACACGTCCGTCCCGTCTCCATCATCCTCGCCCGGTCTCCATGGCAACTCCCGGGATGGCCCTCCTCCTCCCCCTCCACCTCCTCCTCCTCTTCCTCCTCCTCCTCTTCCTCCACCTCCCCCCTTCCTCCCTCTCCTCCTCCCCAGTGCGCGCTCACCACTACCTCATTCCCGACGATCCCGGGCCAGGGCCCTGTCACTCCGCCGGGAGGATGGATGGCTTGGGGGCCCAGGGCTGGGAGGTCCCCGGGCGAGGGGGCGGGAAAGCAGCGGCGCCTCGGCCCGGCCCGGCCCTCCCCGCCCCCTCTTCCTTTGCTCCGGCTTTCGGCTGGGGAGTGGGGGGAAGGGGGGTGCGAAGCAGGGGGGAGAGCAGAGGGCGAGGCGAGGCGAGGCGGGGCGGGGCGGGGCGGGGCGGGGCCGGGAGGGGAGCCCGCAGAGGCCGCGGCGGCCGGCGGCAGGAGAGTCCCTGCTCTCCAGCTCTCCCGCTCTCCCTCCCCGCGGCCGCCCTCCCTCACTCCCTCGCTTCGTTGTTCCTGTCACAGGCGCGCCGGGCCGGGCCGGGCCGGGCCGGGCAGGGCCGCTTTGCGCATGCTCCCAGCGGCTACGCTCGAGTCACGTGGGCTCCGCTAAAGAGGAAGGTCAAGGCTGGCGCGAGGCAGCGCGTGGTTAAGCAGCAGCCGCCGATCCCGGCTGGGGACCTTTGGGAGTCGTATCCGGCCGCCTGAGGTCAGCCTCCTCCCGGCAGAAAAGAGCTTCTCCTTTCGGGGATCAGCCCCGCCTCCTTTTGGTTACGGAGAAGAGAAGCTAGGCTGACACGCGGCCCGACTTCGGGGGAGGGGTTTGCGCGCGCACGTCCATAGAATCCCGTTCAGTAAACCTGTATTAGGTATCTTTGTGCCAAGCCTCGTGGTAGGGTTTGGGGGCGCGCCGATGCCCCCTTGGCTCTCTCTGACATCCCCCTCTAGGCTTAGCCCACTCAGAGCTTCCTGCCTCGTGCACGTGCAGCTCCTGCGCACGCGCACTCACCACGCAGCCTGCAGGAGGGGCCTGGCCCTCCGTCTCTTGGGAGTTGAAAGGGCTGCTCGAACCTACCTCCACAAGAGTATTAAAACACTAAAACGGTCGTCTATTTTCATAGGGAGCAAATGGCAGTTTGCGCCACATTTTCCTCACAATAATTCTAGGCGGTAGGGTACTGCGAGTATCATCCCCATTCCACCGACGTGGAAAAGCGACTGAGATTATGGTTTACCCAGGGTCAAGGGGCCGTGTTCTAATCCAAGTTCTCTGACCCCGAATTCTGTGCTCTTTACTACGATAACACACTGGCTCTGAGATAAATGCAGGGGAGGGTCGTGATGGGGCGGGCACATCCCTCTCTAATCACTGGATTTGGAACCTAATCTACGTGAGCATCCCCTCAATTGGTACAAAATTCAGCCTTCCCTGCCTTTCTATCGCGTGGTCTTTGTTCCGTGTTTTTCCATACATCCTCAGCAGAGGATCCATTCAGCACGTTGAAGCGCTTACCTAGATTATTTTACTTTTTGTAAGCGTCACTGTAGCACTTATCTATGCTAGCCATCCCTTATCCATTTCTTACTTCATAGGACTAGCCTGCTTCCTTTTCTGATCATACATTTCCTCAATGACTTCAATATAGGTTATCTTTGAAAATATGCTGCAGCATCCCATCATATTTACTTCAATTTTGGTTCCTCTGAGACTGTAGTATTCAAAATTTTACAGTGATAAAGTATTGCCAAGATGGGTGTTTTTGCTGGCATTTTTTTTTATCCATGTAGTTTTTCCTTTGTATATTTTCAGTGAAAAATCCATATTACATTTTGGATCTTGGTGAAGGTAACCCACTATCATCCCCAAATAGGAACATCTGAAGTACCTTAGCAAGTATAAGGAATCATTTTTCCATTGGCTCTGGCATAACACATCTTCCATTTGGTTTGTTGTTGTTGTTTGTTTGTTTGTTTTGTTTTTACTGGGCAATGAGGGTTAAGTGACTTGCCCAGAGTCACAGAGCCGGTTATTGTCAAGTGTCTGAGGTCGGATTTGAACTCAGATCCTCCTGAATCAAGGGCTAGTGCTTTATCCACTATGCCACCTAGCTGCCCCCATAACACATCTTCCAATGACAATGTGGACCATATGCACATATCTCTGTTTTATGCCTCACTTGGCAATAATCAAATTTTTGTTGAAAAGGTTTATCTGTGGTTGTATCTACCAAGGAATTTTATTTTACACTTAAATATTCCTTGTTAATGTCTTCAAATGTGTTTTGTTTTGTCGAGTCAAACATGTCATGTAACCAATGAACATTCAAAGAGTGGGATCTTGAATTCTCTTCATCTTTCATGAAGTTATGTAACAATATACATTTGGCTTGCTAAAGCAACTAAACTGTATCCTTTTGAATCTCCAATTCCAGGGGCATATATGCCAAGCAAGTCAAAAGACAGAAACAAAGTTTTATTATGTACCCAAATACTCAGAGATACAAATATTTAGTAACAAAGAACTGGAAACAAAGTGGCCACCAATTGGGTAATGCCTGAATAAACTGTGATATGGCGGTGTAATAGAACATTTTTTTTTTGCATTGTAAGAAATAACAAATTTAGGGAGTTCTGCAAAACATGGCAAGATTTATATCAAATGGTGCAAGCGGAATAAAAAGAACCAGAAGGACAATATACACAATGACTGCAACAATGTAAATGAAAAGATCACAAACTGAAATGCAAAACTGAACATCTGAAAACAAGTAAGTCCCAAAAACAGATAATCAAACATATCTTCATCTCTCTCTTTTCTCAACAGAGTTGGAGTAGGGGAGAGAGTGAGCCTACAAAGGCAAAATGTTGTCTAAGTTGTCACTGTATCAGTTATTTTCGTTTAACTATTTTTCTTTGTTAGAAGTGTTCAGATCTGGAAGGGAAGTAGGATGGGGAGAAATAATGATATAAAGGAGAAATAGTGATATAAAAACAACAGTTTTAAGAGAACAAAATTTTAGAAGATTGTGTTTTTAAAAGATATGATTGGGGCAGCTGGGTGGCGCAGTGGATAGAGCACTAGCCCTGGAGTCAGGAGTACCTGAGTTCACATCTGACCTCAGACACTTAACACTTACTAGCTGTGTGACCCTGGGCAAGTCACTTAACCCCAAAAAGATATGATCTGCTACTGAGATTGTGTACAGAGTTTGTTTCTCTTATTTTCATCAAGGTTACAGGTCTTATTTATGTATCTTTTACAGAGATAAGAACAGCTAGCCCTTATATAGCATTGTAAGGTTTGCAAAGCACTTTAGATATCTAATTTTACCCTCCCAATAACTTTGAGATGTAGGTGTTATTATTTTCCTCTTTTTGCACATAAGTAAATGGAGATAGACAGCAATTTAAGTGACTTAGTCACATAGTTTCTAAGTGTCTGAGATTAGATTTAAACTCAAGTCTTCTTGAACCCGGCACTACCTAGCCACCTAGTTAAAGTAATTACTGTTCTTTCAATTACCATTTTTAAGATCATCTATGCTCTCTCTCTCTCTCTCTCTCTCTCTCTCTCTCTCTCTCTCTCTCTCTCTCTCTCTCTCTCCCCCCCCCTTCTTTAAGGTATTACTTAAGACCTTCAAGCTGCTGTTGTTTCCAACATAGATTCCCTCTGCATATACTGATCTTATCTGGCTACTCTTTTTGACTGCCTTCTTAAATGCCATTTCTACCTCTTCATAAAGGCCTTTGGAGACTGAGAGTCCAAATATTGTAGCTCCTCTGTCATTGATCATAAAAATAGATTGTTATAGAAAAATCGACATATTAACCAGAATAAGATCCATGGATAATAGAAACTATGAAGTGTTTATTCCATTTTATGTCCATTTGCTTTAATCCTGACAGTTTTATCTGTCTGTGATTGTTGGTGGGAGGGAGGGTTTCCATTGCAAGCTTTATGAAGACTAATGTTTGTTTCCACTATGTTTTACTTCTATTAGGGGATATTGCTTATAATCTGCCATTCTTCTCCAAATGTTTTTGGATTTGGGGGGGGGGGGTTGCGGGGCTATGGGGGGTTAAGTGACTTGCCCAGCGTCACACAGCCAGTAAGTGTCAAGTGTCTGAGGCCAGATTTGAACTCAGGTATTACTGAATCCAGGGCCAGTGTTCTATCCACCTCGCCACCTAGCTGCCCCCTGTCCAAGTGGTTTTACAAATGGTATTCACATATTTTACAAATGCTTTCATGTTCTAAAACAGTATTGTCCTTAGCTACCAGTGTTTGCTGGCTTATATGCTTCCCCCTCATTGTAATGTCTGTTTTACATTTAGTTAAACTTTTCTAGGAAATGGTGATAGTCAAGGTTAATATATTTGATTTTTCCATTTCCCACTTTTCAACATTATTGATTAAGTTGAATGGATCAGAATAAAGCCATTTCAATTATTCACAGTGTTTTCTCATCTAAATTTATTGTTTGTTTAATTTGATATTATTTTGACCTTTGTTGTGATTAGTCAATGGCCTGACTGCACACAGATGATTTTGAAATTCCTTTCACATCAGCAAAAAGCTATTTCCTGTTAAAATACAATCAATTTCATTTTTGTGATATTGTTGGGTGTTTCTATGTTTAACACCTTCATACTTCTCTCTTGGAAGAAAGTATTCATG
The DNA here is from genome assembly GCF_019393635.1 of Dromiciops gliroides. NCBI lineage: Eukaryota > Metazoa > Chordata > Mammalia > Microbiotheria > Microbiotheriidae > Dromiciops > Dromiciops gliroides. Next base: position 68,723,755 of record NC_057862.1, read on the forward strand.
AAATATGGGTATGAGTTTTCTGAATTATCCACAACCTTTGGCCCTTTTTGTTTCTCAAATCTGAACCATATTTTCCAATATATATATTTTTTATCATCTCCTGGGACTCCCTTCACACTGAAGTAGATATCAAATGCTATGTATACTGATGTTATCTTGGGTTAATAGTAGTTCTAGCGGAGAATGTTTTCATAATTTCTTTCCTCTTTCAGCACCTGACACCCCAGGGTATATATATGTATACACAGACCAACACCCTCACCCCAGGCCAACAATAATGTTGACTGACCCTAAAAACTACCACCTATCTCAGTCTGTATAGTCACCTGAGAATCTTAACTCTGTCATTATGCCTAACCAATCTTGAGACTCTCAAGGAGCGAACTTAGTTGTTACAATTAAGCAGAACTGATTGCCGTTTAATGTTGTTTTCATTTACATTATCATAGCCATTGTATATATTGTCCCCCTGCTTCTTCTTGCTTCATACTCTCAGGTCATACAGGTCTCCACGTGTTTCTTTTAATTTTTCATATTCCTCATTACTTATGACACAACAATATTTCATTATATTGAGATAATCAACAATCAGCAAACAATCATTAAACACCTGTTATATATCAGACACTGTACTAGATTGTATAGATACAAAAAGAAAAATGGAATAGTCTCTGCCCTCAAGTAGTTATATATTTGTACATAAATCTCTAATCTTCTATGTGTATAAAGTTTATATCAGAGATCTAGAATGAAAAGGGACCTTAAAAATCCAGTCCAACTTCCTTGTTTTACAAAAGAACCTGAAGTCCCAAAAGGTTAATTCATTTGCACTTTGTTTCTAGTTTTTGTGCTACCATGAAATCAAAATGCTTCTATGAACAGGTATAAATGGGCCTTTCTAATTCCAACAAGAGTGTATTAGTATGCCTGCTTTCCCCATTTTCTCCAGCATTAACTATTTCCATCTTATATCTTTTTTGCCAACTTGAAGGGTGAGAGGTTGAACCTCAGAGTTGTTTTAATTTGCATTTCTTTATTAGCTACTCAAAGTGATCTTTCTTGTGGTTGTTGATAATTAGTATTTCTTTCAAACTATTTTTCTATATCCTTTGATCACTTATCTACTAGGGAACTCTTGATTTCCTAATCCAAAACCTAAAGTGAATGAGGCAAATTTCTAGTTAATTCAATCCTGATAAAGAAGTTCTGACAGAAAGGGTTCTGCTATATCAGGGGGGCAGCAGGATAATTCTGGGATTATGAGAGGTCCGAGGGACCTCTGCAGTATGACTCCTGATAAACTAGCCAGAGCTATAACTAGGAATTATGGCATATGGAGCAAATTCAATTGATCCGAGGTAGGGAAAGGTACTAAGGTATGGCCACTCCTCTGTATGGTTGAAGTAATTTAGAGATAGAAGTCATAGGAGTGGAGAAAGCTAAGGAAATGGGAGGTCAGGGTGTTAGAAGGGAAGACTAAGGTAGAGTTTACTATGGGATGGAGGAGGGAAGGTGCTGCTTCTTTTGTGACCTTTCCCTGCTGATTCCAGATGTTCCAAGTAACTAAAGTCCCCAAGATAGGTGGCACATCAGGAGTAACATGCCCCAGAGGGTAAGTGGGAAGAATGGATGGGAGATAAGTGTAATGAACATGGGTCTCTGGGAAGTGGTAGTCGTAGGGGCCAAGTAAGGATACCAGATGGTATTCTGGTGTTCCCAGGAAGAAGGAGCAAGTGAGTGCATCCCTCCCCCATTCATGTCATTGTCTAGGTTATCAGGCTAATCATTCAGGAGTTTAAGTCTGTAAATGTCCCTCTTTTCCCACCCCAACCACTACTAAGGGTCAATGGGGCAAGATGACCACAGCTAGGTTCTCCTGTTCTCTGGGATATAATTATGGGTCTAAATTGATTCAGGTCAGTAATCTGTATGAAGACCTTTATTAAATAATAAACAAACAAACCTAGGGAATAATCCAAATGCTCCTGCCCCCAAGACTTTACCCCTTAAGCCCCTTAGACTTAACACCCTTGACCTCTCCTGGTCCTGTCTTTATTCACCCTTGGCATTCTGGCCATTTTTTCCCCCAGAAGTGGCCCAAGGGCTGAAAAAAAGTTCAATTCTCTCAGGGAAATAATCTCTATAAAATCTGAGAAAATAATCTGAGGCCTCCTTCCTAGAGAATTGTCTCTCATCTACACTGCTTACTTTCTCCCCACACTTTAATGTTTACCAATGGAGATGGAGAATTGCTAAGAAAACAAAGAGCTTGAAGGCCTTTGCCTTCACACTAGCCCTCTGAAGAGTCTAGATTAGTTTTTGGGTGGTGGCAAGATCCCTGATCCCTCAACAGTCTCTTTCTCTTTCGTCCCCCACCACTATTATGAATCTGTTATTTTATAATATTTGAAATCATTTTAGACACTCCAGATCTAGGGCTCAAGAGAAATTGTCAGCCACACCCGTTTCTCTAGCTATAACCCCTGGCATTAGCACAAAATTACATGACACTCCAGACCTTGGGCTTAATGAATTTAATTGCTCATTGTCACCCTTTGAACAGGACAAGACCAGGACCCTGAGCCTTTCTACACACTACTCCTATCCTCTTTCTAGGCCTCCCTCTTCCCAGAATGCTCAGAAATACAAGTAGATGATAATGCAGGATGGGAGGAGTATTGGATTAGGGAGGAGTTCTCAGTCATTGTCATCCTCCTTCCTGGTAGTTTTCCATCCAGGAACAATAGAATAGAGTGAGAATGACTCAGTAAAAAGACTTGGTGTTGGGGTGAGGAGCCTCCTATTCACAGAGCTAAATAATTTTCAAGGACTTTCAGTATCTTTTCTGCTCAAGGGAATCTGAGATTGAGGAGCTGGGAACTTTAGGTCCAAATTTGCTCAAAGTACAGTGAAATCTCTAGTAAGGCAGAGAAGGTTCCTGATGAATCAGCTCAGAGAATCTCCACAAAAAAGAAGCTGGGAATAGAGGCAGGCTCTCTCCAGCTCATCTGAAAAGGCTGCTGCTTTTCTGAAGTCCTAGGATTTGGCTCTCCCAGTCTCAACTATCTCCCACATCCACCTATCATAGACTTAGAAATTCTACCCTTTGGATTAAGACATTATCTCTAAGCGGGGCAGCTAGGTGGTGCAGTGGATAGAGCACCAGCCCTGGAGGCAGGAGTACCTGAGTTCAAATTCGGCCTCAGACACTTAACACTTACTAGCTGTGTGACCCTGGGCAAGTCACTTAACCCCAATTGCCTCACTAAAAAAAAAAAAGACATTATCTCTAGAGTGCCTCTGTTAAACTTTATTATATAGGAGATCAAACACATTAGCTCACTGTCAGTCCTAAGGGGGCGGCAACAGGACTAGTAACAATTGGTATGAGGACCCTTAATAAAGATCCTGGGTTCCACAAAAAAGAAAAGAAGAAAAGGATCCTGGACATTAGAGATACATTTAGCAAGAGGCGGGAGTGATATCACTAGAAGAGAATAAGGGATCCTTAAGACAAACTTGACTGATGTCAGATATTTTGGTCACAAGCAGTAATACAGTGTGGCATAGTAAAATGAACACTAGCCTTGGAATCCGAAGATTTGGATTTGGATTCAGGTTTGGCTACTAACTAGCAATGTGACTCTGAGCAAGACACCCTATTTCTCTTTCCTCATCTGAGAAATGAAGGGGTAGGACTCAATAATCTCTGAGGGCTCTCCCAGCTCTAAGATCTTATGATTCCCCATCTAGGAAGCACACATGGGAGAGAGTGCAGGGACACTGGTTGGGGAGGGGGCAGGTCAGACAGAATGGAGAGAAAGGTCAGAGGGAGACATATGATCACATGAATGAATAACTCTCCTGGTCTTAGACTTTTGATTCAACAAGAACAAGTCTTTATTGAGATCCCTGTGTATTCAATTCATCAGGCTCACAGAAGGCCATATGGTCTCTGACCTCCTGATAGGCATACCATTAAGAACCAGAAGAAATTTAAAAGTGGGTTTTTGTGAGCTACTTAATAGCATTAGGGGCATATGTTCACATATTTTACATACATTTTCATGAGCAAGCATGCACTAATGCATGTTTCCTGTTATATGAAGGCACAGGTAGGAAAACAGGCAGCAAGTAATGCATTGAGCATTGGGGGTTCAAGGAAGGGATGTTTCATTAGGCTCCATCTCCTGAACTTCTTTGTTAGAGTCAGTCCTCCCAACTGGGGGAAAGTCCTGGCTAGGCAAAAGTCAGGGCCTGGCCTCCTCGAAAAGTCAGCAAAGAAGGAGCACCACAAAGCAATGTAGACAATTTCTGGGTGGAGCGAGGGGAGGGAGGCGCTAGCTGTAGTAACTGCTTTAGGAGAGAACAGTAAGCAAAGCTAACTGGGATAAGACAGGAAAACTCTTCACCTGCCTACCAATCTTTTGGGCTCTGCTACAAACTACTTAGCTCAGGTCATTCTATAGAGATGTGGAAATAGGCTTAGACACATGACTCTGAGGCTGAATTGGTCAATAAGCACCATCACTTTCCTAATTGCTTTAGGGTATTCTCTGCAACCTGACTCCTTCCAAGCTTCCACACTGAGGCTTTCTGTATTATGGTTTTGATATATTGTGTGTTTGGCATGAGAAATTAAATGGGATTTTAGGAGAGTTTTAGACAACATACAAAAGGCCAGAAGATGACACAGAAAAAGTTTAGAAATTCAGAAATGCCTAAATTATATGCATAATATTGTATAATACTGACATGGGGTGGGGGGCACAGCCAGGTGGCACAGTGGATAAAGCACCGGCCCTGGATTCAGGAGGACCTGAGTTCAAATCCGACCTCAGACACTTGACACTTACTAGCTGTGTGACCCTGGGCAAGTCACTTAACCCTCATTGCCCTGCTCCCCCCCCCAAAAAAAATACTGACTTGGGGCTTAGGATAAATTAGAAGAAGTTTCTCCTGAGAGAAGCAAAACCAAAGATGACCAGAACAGGACTGACATATCCAAGAATCAAGGAACTATTAAAGTTTAGAGTGACCAACTAGGTATCAGGATAGATAAGTTAGGGGAGATAAAATTCTATAGTAGGAAAGTCAATTAGGCATGGCTACTACCTAACCATAACTAGGAGACAGAAATTGTATCAAAGGTCAGGACTATCATTTTTTTTTAAATCCCCGTCAACTCTCAGGAATATGACAAGTGCATCCAGGTTTTCCCCACCTCACCCCCAAAAGGAACTTTCCACTTTCGGGTGGACACCGCATCTATCCTCTATAAAGAATTTTGCCTTCCTCCTATTCTGGGAGGAGAATGTTTCTTTTGGGGGGGGGTACTTTTTAAAAAAGTAATAAATATGTTTATTTATAGTTTTGAGTTCCAATTTTTATCCCTTCCTCTCCCCCCCTCCCTGAGATGGTAAGCAATCAGATATGGGTTATACATGTACAATTATGTAAAACATTAACATATTAGTCATTTTGCACAAGAAAACTTGAATAAAAGGAAAAAATGAAAGTAAAAAATAGCATGCTTCAGTCTGTGTTCCTTCAATATCAGTTGTTTCTTTGGAGGTGGATAGTATGTTTCATCAATTGGAGGAGAATGTTTCTAAGCTCTCTTCCCCTTGAGGCAAAACCTTTAACTTCCCCCTTGGTAACCTACCCTAGTGCCAAATAAAAAAACATTTTAATTCTAATTGGACTGTGTGCAAGACTGTAATTCTTTATTGAGGAATAGCAACATATTTTATCTTTATTTTCCTTTTTTTTTTTTTTTTTGGTGAGGCAATTGGGGTTAAGTGACTTGCCCAGGATCACACAGCTAGCAAGTGTCAAGTGTCTGAGGTTGGATTTGAACTCAGGTCCTCCTGAATCCAAGGCTGGTGCTTTATCCACTGTGCCACCTAGCTGCCCCCATATTTTATCTTTTAATACCATATAATAATTCAGCCTTCTTCTCTGGTAGAAAAGGTGGACCAAAATTTTTTACTCTGATTTTCCAGATCAAGGGGACAGACATTGTGCTCCTAACGCCCATGATGTGGAAGGGCTAACTGTATAGGACTTCAACATAGGCTACACAAGATTAATCAATGAATCACAAGCATTTATTAAATACCTATCATGAGCTTAATAAATGTACCAGGTAATAGAGATACCAAGACAAATTATATTCTTCTTGTTCTCGATGAGTTTATAATCTATGAGGAAGGTACCATGTATGTTTATATATATGTGTGTGTGTATGCATATATATGTATGTATTTATATGTATATATGTATATATATATAAACATATTCAGGGGGAAAATAAAAATAAATACAAGGTAGTTTTGAAAGGGAAAGCAGTAGCAGATGGGAAGATCAGGAAAGGTTTCTTGCATAAGGTAGAGCTCCCAGGGGGAACAGAAGCCAACAAGTTCCTAGCTGCCTGTCCTCTGGGAAGCATAAACAGTGAGCACCATACCAGTGAAGACAACAGAGCAAATATTAGATCACTATAGTCAAGTCATTGCAAGCCTCTGAAAATCTAGCCTTTCTTCCTCTTTTCCAGTCTCTCATAGGTTATGCCAGAAAGGCTGTGCCAACCAGACAGAATTACACCGGCCCCAAAGGCAGGGCAGGATGGATCTAAATACGTCCTGATTCTGAGTGTAGCTCCCAATGCCCAATTTTGAAACTGTCTCAGGCCATTCTTTCTTTAAAAATAAAGATTATTTTATTTTTATTTTTCTCAATTACATGTAAAGATATTTTTTGAGTTCCAAATTTTTCTCCCTTTCCTTCCCCCTCCCAAGGCCAGCAAGCAATTTGATATAGGTTATACATTACTATTATGTTAAACATATTTCCACATTAATCAGAACAAAAGAGGGAAAAAACACAAGAAAGAATAAACAAGAACAATAACAAAAAAGCAACAACAAAAGTGAAGATAGTATGCTTCAGTCTGCATTCAGACTCCATAGTTCTTTTTCTGAATGTGGAGAGCATTTTCCAACATGTCTTTTGGCATTGCCTTGGATCATTGGATCATTGTACTGCTAAGAAGAGTTAAGTCTATCACAATTGATCATCATACAATGTTGTTGATACTGTGCACAGAGTTTTCTTGGTTCTGCTCATTTCACTCAACATCAATTCATGTAAGTCTTTCCAGGTTTATCTGAAGTTCAGATGCTTATCATTTCTTACAGCACAGTAGTATTCCATTACATTCATATACCACAATTTGTTTAGCCATTCCCCAATTGATGGGCATCCCCTCAATTTCCAATTCCTTGCTACCACAAAAAGAGCAGCTATGAATATTTTTGTAAACCCATTCTTTGTTTTTTTTTCTTTTTTAAAAGCCATTCTTGATAAGTAGCCTTAGCTGAGTCTCAGCCAAATTTTTAGCAGACACCAACAGACCAAAACTCCTCAGAGCCCAATGTTTCTGTCCTCTTCTTCTGTGTTAGGGGTTCTTACAATTTGGCAGCCTGGTGTAGCCTGCGGACCCCTTCTCAGGAGAATATTTTTTAAATTCATAATTAAAAGAAATACTAGATTTCAGTTAAAGGTTAGTGAAAATACAGATGTAATTTTTTCTCATCCAAGTTTAGTGGCCCCCTAAAATCTAACTTTAAGTTAAGACCCTCTGTTGTAAGTAGTGATTTATCATCTCAGGAGCTACAGAAGACGACACCGGCAGTAGGAGCTTGTGGAAATGTTTTGGAGGGGGTAAGGGGGCAACAAATTAAAATGTGTCACCCTTTTAGTCTCCCCTTTTCCCCTTCCCACACCCTCACTCAGTAATAAAATAATGCTTAAGCTCTGGTGAGGGTAGAGAGACACTAAAAATCATTTGACCATGCAAAAACCCTGTTCCTAATAAGAAAGACCCTGAAGGAGGAAGTCTGTGCTATTGTCTTGAGTCTAGAACCTCTCAGGCTAAGGTTTGTCCAGGTCTAGATGTTGAACTGGGGAGATATACAGCTGGTAGGTCCATTTTAATTTGTAAAGCAGTAAAAAAATGCTATGGAGAAATATAAAAGAATTATGGTTCATGCATGGAGATAATGTGCATAGTCTGGCTTACGAGTTTCTTGGAGGAACAGGCACCAGTGACCTTCCTGGCCATGGAGAATCTGAAGTAGATGAAGTGGATGCTTTCTTTGGGGTTTTGTTTTTGTTTTGAGGTCACCTAGCACCTGATGCAAGGGCAACACTGAAATGAAATGCAAGGTCACCAGCTGCACCAACTCTCTTTCCATATTTATGCATATGTGTATGTGTATATGTGTGAATGTATGTATACATCTATATGTGCATGCACATAGACATACATATTTGCAGAGACACACATCAACATGTACTTCACTATCCAGGAATGCAGCAGAAATGGAGAGTGAAGCTTCTGTCAAAGAAGAGGGTCCCACAAAGTTTGTTCAGTTTCCAGGTTGATAAGAGGCACTCAAGTTTATGTTGGTTAGCTTGCATACATTTCTGGGAGATAGATTCCCTGAACAAAGATATCACACACACACACACACACACACACACACACACACACACACACACACGGATACTTTTATTGCACATAGTTCATTCTCTGAAACTTTATAGGTGTATTCCTCCAATACAAAGCAGGTAGTGAGAGGCAGCAGAATGAATAGAAGACTGGACTTGAAGTCAGTCAATTCAGTGGAGTTGAGAGTCAGTTCTGGCTGCTGAGGTCTCTTGCTATAATGCCTCCCCCCAACCCCATGGACAATGAAACTCCTAGACACAATAAGTCAATTACTAGATAGAAACCATGTTACATTTTCTATACGGCCCTTACCTGATAGCAGGGTTGCTTGTGGGAATCAAGACAAACTGAATCATGTCTTTCTGGGTTTAGAGTTTGCCTATATACTCTTGGGATGGTCTGAGTTTAGGAGAAGTTGTAGATTCCAGTTGCATGGTAAATGTTCTATTACATATTGTCTTTTCCTTTTATTGATTCTATTCAAAGAGAATAAAACACTATGTATAGGGGTTTTTTCATCCTATGTCATCCATAGATTAAGATTGAGGTTCTTAATTTGTAATTCATGGATCCCTGAGGCATCTGTGACTAGATTTCAGGAAGTCTATGAATTTGAAGGAGAAAAAAATGTCTCTAAACAGCTAACTGAAATTTAGGATCACTTCAGTTATAAGTTGTTATTGATTACAATTATTCTGAGAAAGGATCTATAAGCTTCATTAAACTATCAAAGGGATCCAGGACACAGAAAATTAGAAACCCTGCATTAAGGCCTTCTTACCTAAACTACTCAGACTCTTAATTCTCCCTGAATAATACCCAAGGGTACAGTTTTAGGAACTTAAAAGGATATTTAAGAGGAAATCAGAAGGAAAAAATGTCACTCAAATGGAACAGGAAACTACTTTTCTGGTATTTCCTTCTACTCTAGGCTGCTCACTTTCTCCAGTTTATCTGGACTAACAGGAGCCTGAAGTGATTTAGCCAGAGTACTTAATCAGCAACATATGGGCTCTTGTTACCTCTGGTGCCTGATTCTCGAATCATAACCGATAAGTTTGGGGTTTAGGTCAGAGTAAAGGCCAGAATGTATTATAGGAAAGAATAGTTCAAATATCTTATAACTGGGAGGGGAATGATTGTTACTACCCCATTTTACTGCTGAAAAAACTAAGGCCCAGAAAGAGAAAAAGTGACTTGCCCAAGGTTTCAGACTTGGTTATGAATACAGTTGGTTATAGAACCTGTTAATTAGTGGTAGAATTGGGACTAGAATCTAGATCTCCTAATTTTAGTTTAATGTTCCTTTTCTTGGACCTGGAGTCAAATCCAGCTTCAAGACACTATTGAAAATTAGGCTAACTCCATGATCCAGTGTTCCCAGGCCTGCTTGTCAGTCAGTGTTGGGGGAGGAGTTGCCCCTTCAGCTGCTTTGTATTACCTGCTATTTATCACGTACCAAGTCACCCTCACCCCCCACTCCCCACCATTTGTGCCTGATAAAGATCACGTACAGGCAGCTGGGGAGGAACTGAAATGCTACGACCCAGCCCCTTTTGCTGAACTGGACCTATCTTAATTGTCTTTATCTTGTTACAAAAGTTATCAATAAAAGCTGGCTCCATCTTGAATTCGTTCCTGGTCTCTAGTAATTAGCCCATCAATGGACATTTTTAATACTTGCTTTAATTCTCCTTGTTCTGAGTTTTGCCTCCTTAATCAGGGCAAAAGGGAGAAAAACACATTTTCTTTTCAACAATACCAGCTATGTAATCCTGGGCAAATCACTTTACCTCTGTTTGCTTCAGTTTCTTTATCTGTAAAGTGGGAATAATAGTGCCTACATTGCCAGGTTGTTGTAAGGATCAAATGAGATAATAATTGTAAAATATAAACCACAGTTCCTGGCACTTAGTAAAGCTATGTAAAAATTAGCTATTGTTGTTACTATAATCAATATTAATTCACCATACCATATTGAAAACTGATTCTTTCAAACTTCAATTGAAGAAGTATTGTGAGTTCTGCTTTTCATTCAACGTTTTATTTATTCAACTGCCAATTGCTGCCTTCATTCAACACATTAAAATTCGTAGAGTCTACTGAAGTAGGGGGATGAACTAAATTTGGGTTAATGCCTTTTTTTTCTTTTTTTTTTTTTTGCAGGGCAATGAGGATTAAGTGACCCCACTGATGAATTAAAAACTCTTGGGAAAGAAAGCAACTAAGTTCCTTACACTGAGAATCCACTAGAGTAACAGAATATTAGTGCTTGAAGGAATCTGAGGTTAAGAACAGAAGTGTTGACATATACATGACAAATCAAAAATAGGGGTAGCTAGGTGGCACAGTGGATAGAGCACCGACCCTGGATTCAGGAGGACCTGAGTTCAAATTTGAGCTCAGACACTTGACACTTACTAGCTGTGTGACCCTGGACAAGTCACTTAACCCCAATTGCCTCACAAAACAAAAACAAACAAAAATAGCTACAAATTATATCACTTGAAGTTTTGCAGAGTGCTTTACATATATGATTTCATTCAATCTTATTTGACCCTTAATTAGCTGCTGCTTTCACATCTGTAGTTTGATTGTGTTATAGGGCCTAGCACCCCAGAAGTTCTCTGGGGGTACATCAAAGAACCTTCTCCTTGAGAAACTAAACCAAAGGACAGACACACCTAAAGAGATAAGTAGAACCTGATCAGGACTGAGCTAGCTCCAGGACCACCACCTTTCATTCCAGTCTCCCTCACCCCTGGGGAGATAAGATTAGGTGTGACTGCTGCCTTTGTGCTGGGAGGAGGAGAGAGATGGCTTGAGAGATCCCAAGCCACCCCTCAACCAGCTCCCCTAGCCACCACCAGTTGGGGGAAGGTCCTCCCTCACTAAGGGAACTTTCCACAGTCAGATGATCACCCCCATCAGTCCCCTATAAAAGTATCTTCCTGTCTTTTGCTAGAGGAGATTGGTACCTCAGAGCCACGATCTGTTCTATGCCTTCTCCCCATGAGAAGTCCAAGGATTTCTCTCTTGGTTTCCCTTCCTTAGCCCCTAAATAAATTATTATCTTATTCTATTGAGTTTGTGTGCAAGAGGGTGTAATTCTTTAAGGAGGAATTCCTAAGGACCCCAAACCCTAACCCCCTACCCTATTTCCCCACAACAATTGCTATCAGCCCTTTCTGTTCCACGTGTGCCATGGGGATGAAGAGTGAAAAAAGAAGAGGACGAACAGTTGTCACAGAAGACAGTAGGTTGAAGTCCATTTATAACTTCTCTAAATCTGTTTCCTCATCTGTCAAATACCTAACCTAGGTCTTAAGGTCCTTGAAAAGTTCTATAAATATTACCATTATCTGCCCCTTTGTCTTTCTTCTTGGGCTTGATAGTTGTATTGTTTTTTCTGGCTCCTGTATGTCTGGATCTCAGATCTGCCTCCGATTCTATCTTTTCCAAACTTCCCAGCAATGTCAATTTTTCAATATAGACTCAATGGTCTCTGATTTTTTTCTTTGGTAGTCTTCCTTCCAAAGCTTTATTCAAAGTTCTACACTCTAGGCTGGTACAGCTGGAGTTCTTAACCTGGGGTCCACAGAAAGATTTCATGGGGTATGTGAAGTTGGAAGGAGGGGAAAAATCAATCTTGATTTTCAGTAGCCTCTAACTGAAATTCAGCATTTCCTTTAACTATTTAAAAGTGAGAAGGCATCCATAGGCTTCAAGAGCTTGTCAAAGGGGTCCATGACACAAAAAAAGTTAAGAACTCCTGTGCTACGAGCAAAAAGATATTATATACCATCCAATAAGATGAGGAAAAAGCAGATTCTTACAGTTCCTCTCCCCTGCCCTCTCCTCCTTTCTCCACTAGCATGATCCTTTTCATTTACAACCTCCACTGCAGGAAAGATGAGCAACTCCCCCTGCCCAGGCCCAACCTTCCTATAGCAAAGAAAGAATAACCTCGAAGTTCTAGGGTTGAAATCTCACGTCTCTGTGTAGGTACAGACAGAGCTGCTTTAGATTATTGCCTGGTGGGGGGGGAGGGAGTTGTGGCAAATACTGGGAGGGATTACTGAAGTATAAGGACAAAAAGTTATCAATTTTGGGCTCTAACTTTCCTTCTGACATCTGAGCGCGACCATCAGGGTCATATTCAGAGATACCGAAAAATCCACCCACTGGAACTCGGTTCATGTCCATACATAAGAGTAACACGTGGGTCTCAGATACCCATCTATCTGCCCGCTTAGTCATTGTCCACCCGTTTCCACCCCCCACTGTCTTCCGTCACATCCTGTCCCCCAGCATAGAGCTCCACGCTACAGAGGAGAAAATTCTTGCCTGGGATGTGGGGAAAAAGGAGAAAAGTGATGGCGAAGGCGGGAATTGGGGGAAAGTACATATAATCAGATTCCGAGACTCAGATTTAAATCGGGGGGGGGGGCGCGGGGGATGGATGTTAGAGAAAGAAAAGAACTGAAATGTAAAGCTATGCCCTTTATGAACTGTTCAGCGGAAAAGAGGGTAGGCTGGGGATGATCAGAGCCGAGGGTGCTCAAGGTGCTGAGCCGAGGTCATCATTGCTGATAGGGCTAAAGGGAAGAGATGGGGTGACCCTAGGCAATAGAATTTACAGTTTTGGAAGAAAGGGAATTTGAAATAGTATTCCCTGGCCGGGTAGGTCACTGAAAGGACTGAGAATAAAGGATCTCTTCCTCCTTATCCATCTACACCAGGCAGTAATCTCGTCTAAATCAGTACAATTCAAAGGGTCTGCGGGCAGAGGGCAGGGCCGCCCAGTGCTGACCGAGAGCTGGTTCGGCAACCCAGGGGCCTCCTCATTGGTTGTCGTGTACATTATTGTATTCAACTGCAACATGTCCTTCCGCCAGAAAATTGAATCCCTCAGAAAAGAGCTATTCCTTTTGGCCCTCCCCGCCCCCTGCTTCGCCTAACTAGAGGACACTACCAAAAGAAGGTCGAAGACTTATAAGGCAGCAAGAACTGGGAAAGGACGTTGGGAGACAGAGAGGGGGAGGGGACGGGGGCGGAGACTGCGTATGAATCTGCGGTAGTGCTGCGACTGTGGGATCACCTTGAGACTGCAGCGTTGCAAGGCGGTAGAAGAGCGTCGCTTCGGGAAGAGGACACATCGTGTTTTGCAGATCTTCGGAAGGGAACGCCTGCGCTAGAAGGTGAGGCCCCTATCGTAGCCTCCTTTTTGTCCTAACCTACACCCAGACCTGACCAGGAGATGCATGTTTTTGAGAACCATGAGATTGAGGGGAGCCTAGGCAACTCCCCTGGCCCTACAATCCCCCCCCCACCTCCTCCCCTACCCCTAATTTCATCTCATTCCATCCCAGCTCCTCCGATGCTTTCTCCCATCCTGTTTCATCTCTTTCCGGCCCTTCTGATGCATTTCTTTACCCACACCATTCCTCATCTCATCCCTCTCTTCATCACTCACCCCATCTCTTCTAGCGTGTGTGTTCTCTCCCTCCTTGATTTTTCTCCTACTTCCTAGTGTGTCTCCTCCTTAGCCCTTTCCTCCAGTTCCTTTAGGGCGGCTCATTTCTCTTTCCATCCTCTTCCCTGCTCTTGGAGTGAGTCCTTTTCTCCTCCCCTCCCCCGTACCAACTCTCCTGGTGTGTGCTCTTCCACATCTCATCCCCCCTCCCAACTCTTCTTGGTGCATGCTCTTCCCCTCCCCCATTCCTTCCCCCTCCCAACTCTTGGTGCATGCTCTTCCCCTCCCCCATTCCTTCCCCCTCCCAGCTCTTGGTGCATGCTTTTCCCCTCCCCCACTCCATCTCCCTCCCTGTTCCACTGGTGCATATTCTTACCCTCTCTTTTATTCTTATCTCCGGAAGTAATCTTTCCACTTTAGCTTTTAGTTTGATCCCCACCCTTGGCCATCTCTTCTCTGGCTGCCGGACCTTTCACAGGGAAGTCTCCCTAAAATAGGCTGACTAGCCGATCTGGAGATGATAGAGTTGTGAGGCCAAGTGGTTAATTGAGCCCTCGGTAGCCCTTTAGTGAGAGAGCATCTCAGACTCTGCCTCTGCTTTGAAGCCTGCCTCATCCAGCCCCCCCCACAAATGCCCGTACAGGGCTCCCCTTACATTCAGTTGTGGCAAAGATCAGGACTTTCCCCTTTTCTCCCTCTTTGGGTTTTAGCAGCCACCAGACTCACTCGCTATAAAGTAGTAGTTTTGGGAACCTCTGAGTTTGTGAATCACCGGATGGAGGCTTCTCTTCTCCCCCTCCCCAACTCTACCCTGTGCTGTTATTATACTCATGCAAAGAAAGCATCATGTACCACTGCAAGTGGGAGGTGAGAGGAGAATTGCCCCTGATTATTTATTGCAGGCAATGTAATAGGGTACAATTACATAATCCTTTCCTGTAGTAAAAGAGAAGGGTAGGTGGGTGTGTTTTCTTAGCACTTTTTTTTTCCTGTAAAAGTTTTCATAATTTCCTGTTTTGTTCAGCCTTTGATCTATATGGGGAGAAAGCACTGAGTCCAATGCCTTGCCTCAGAATCTGAGTCTTGGTCTGGTCTTTATTTACCTGGTTGGAAATACTCCCTTCACTTTGCTTAAGCGCCTTGGAAAGAGGAAAAGGGCAATCCTATGATGTAGGTCCTAGGGCCTTCCCTTGGAATCACACAATAGGGCTTTTACTTAGTGCTTAAGTAAAAGTAGGCTGGACCAGACTTCTCCATCTCTCTCAGTGCCGGGTGCACGTAGCTTCTGCTAACTGGGTGACTGCCTACCGCTGACTGGCTGCCTTAGGAACTTACTCATATTTTATGCATCACTCATGATGCAGAAGCCTAATTTCTCCTGTTTGGAAGGAGAGTAAGAAACTTTAAAGAGGGAAGGTTTTCTTTTGTGTCACAGACATATCTATTTGCAGTTTCCCATACATTCTCTTTACTTTCCTTACTGCTTCTTGTATATTGAATATGTTCATTTGGTGCTTCGTTTGGGAGTGGGGGCTAACACAGCAAGGAAGAAGATAATGTATGTAACAACTGGATGCCTACTCCTGTTGCCATCGAGTAACACTGTGGGTCAGAGAGGAGTTAAATGCCATAATTTTGTATATTTTACTTTGCACTAAAAATCGCAGACATGGGTACTTGTGGTGATTCTTCATGGTATATGATTTCTAGCATAGTAGTAATTAATGAGCAACAGCATTTCCCTGAGCATTATACAGAAAGTTAAATCTAATGTTGCTCAGAACTGAAGCTTCCAAATATGTTTTTTGTTAATTGATGAAGAGTTCAAGGAAGTCTGTTTATCTTCCTCTGATTTAGGGCAAAAACTCAAAGCTTGAACTTGCTTTCCTGGAGATTGTAAGCTCCTTGTGGACATAGGCCACTTCTTATTTTTGGATCCCTTTCGCCTTGGCATAGAAGTACTTAAAATAAATGCTTGTTGGATTTAAATTTTTGTGAAATAAAGTTATTTTGGTGTTGTCTCAATTAACTGATATCCCATAGAAACCCTAGGGGACCTCTCAGAACGAAAGACTAATCTCCTGAGTTATGCATTGTTTACAAGGCCCCTAAAAGTATTGGAAAATAACTATGCAAATTCCACTGGGACTGGAACTTTTTAAAATACTGGCATCTGTTGGGTTTGGTCAGAATGTGAATCAGAAATTTGTTCTCTTTAAGATTACATTGCCATAATTATAACTTCACTTAGACTGGCAAAAAGTGAATGTTACTTCTCTCCATGCTCCTCCTTTTTACCAATTCTATGTGTGTTTTGCTATGGTATGGTAAATGTATTTTTCTATGTACAATAGAATGTGAACTTTTTGAGGGCCAGAACAGTCTTCTCTGTGAGGCATCCCATTAGATAGGCTAGACTACTAAATAAATGTTTGAATTGATTTCATATTGGTCTGACTTTAAGATAAGTGGGTTTTAGATTTGCCTGTTCCCACAACATACGTAATATGGCTTCTGCTAGTAGATAAAATGAATTAATTGCTTTGCCCCCTACAGCTAAAATTAGAGTAGTGAAGTCTTAGGTCCTTCTGGCATCCAAGGACATCCAAGGGTGTGTCTGTTCCCTAGGGCACAGAATAGGGTGGGTCTGATGACTCCCTGCTGCTCTGTTGGTTGCACAGGTTTTATTCTCTGTATCACAATACTAGAGGTGATGAAATAAAGTTATTTCTCTGGGAAGTGATAATTTTAAAATCTTCACTTTATAAATTTGAGCCAGCAGCAATATTTATTCAAGATGACTCACCCATTCAAGATAACAGCTTTTGAGAGGGCATTCGTTTTTGTTGGGTGAGTGGGGAAAATTAGTGTGGCCCTTGCGCATTTAAAGGCTTCCCTCCATTTCCCTTGAACATCTCCCCAAATTATGTCTTCATCCTAGATCCAACCTCTATTCTAGATTCCAAATCCCTTTCCATGTAGTAAAGTTAGCAATAAAATAGCAGTTATTAATAGATCAATTTCATGTAAGACTTTAGGATTTTCAGAACTTTTCCTACCACACGAGTAGGCAATACAAATATGGTCCTCATTTTACAAATGGGGAAACTGAGACAAATGGTGACCCTTTTATTTCTACTATCTAGATTTCATATCCACTTTGGGGGGGGGGCAGGGCAATGAGGGTTAAGTGACTTGCCCAAGATCACACAACTAGTAAATGTCAAGTGTCTGAGGCCGTATTCAAACTCAGGTCCTCCTGAATCCAGGGCCTGTGCTTTATCCACTGAGCCACCTAGCTGCTTCCATATTCACTATTTTAAAAAAATTTGAAATACAGAAATGATTATATGAAACTTCATACCGTATCTTAGTTCTTTGAAGCAAAGGGGCTTTTTACATCCAATAATTGTACTTTTTAAAAAAAGGAGGTGGAATTGTAGAACTTAATTCCCTAAATTATGGTATTTAGATGATTAGGGATGCTCTCCTAATACCTCCAGCACATACTTCTCTGATGTGGTTATTGCATTAAAGTGAAATTAGAAGTTTTAAGATATGAATCCATACATGTTAAGTACCTTGTACTCCTCGTGTATTCAGCATTAAACAGTCCTTGGAGAGAGCCTTCAACTAATTTCTTAACAAGAAATTGAGGAAGCGCATTAGATGAAATCAGTGGGGGGAAATGCTTACGCAAAGTTGGACTTGCAACACGCTGCTTCATTTTTAATTTTACTTTAATCTCCTAAAAGAAAATCAGGGTATATTTGACTTAGCTGAGGAGAGTTAAACATAGAAGAAAATGCTTTATTTCAAATTTTCCCTTTGGTTTTCCTGAACCCCTCAAATAAACTTATTTGGGGTATGTGTAAGGAGTGTTTCAGCCTTTGTTTGAATGTCTTTATAAAAGGCACCAAGTCAGTCTTTCATAGATGATCTTGCAAGGTTCTCAGGGTCAACAATATAAGACTTTGCTTATAGAGATCTCAAGGATGTAAGGAACTAAATAGAATCTGGAGTTTTTTTAAGGGCATACATATCTGTTACTAAAAATCTGGTATCTTATTTTCTTGTGACTTTCTTTCCCTCTCCTCCCCCTCCCCCCCCCCCCTTTTGTTTTTTTTTGGTGAGGCCATGGGGGTTAAGTGACTTGCCCAGGGTCACACAGCTAGTAAGTGTCAAGTGTCTGAAGGCCCAATTTGAACTCCATTACTCCTGAATCCAGGGCCTGTGCTTTATCCACTGTGCCACCTAGCTGCCCCCTTTTTCCCCTTTTCTAATGGTCTTATTACAAGGAAATTCCAGTTCACTGAGAGTTCTGAGTAATTGATTTTGCTTTAAAAAATTGATTTTAAATTTTTTATTTTAGACTATATTGTGAGATGCAAATCATGCCGTGACTTTTCAGTGTCTTTTCAAGCTTGGAATCCTGAAACAACAGATTGCTCCATTTTGCCTCCCAATGAAGGGAGAGGGCTGAGCAGCTTTGAAGAGTTATTTTTGGCAGCTGAACTGCAGTGTGGTGTGCTGAGTGGCACGTAGGGAGGCTGCAGTACCTACCAGTGGCCAGCAAAGACAGGAAACCAAACAATCCAGGAAGAATTTAATGAGGGGGGAGAAAAGAAGGCAGCTGATCTGTAGAGACTTTAAATGAATGGCAAACCATTTGTTCTGGTAGAACTAGTCTCAGGTAGACTGGTTCAGAGGCCAGTTAGGTGTGATTTTTTTTAAAGCATTTTAAAAATATATTTATTTTTAAAAAATTGTTAAGTGAGGCAATTGGGGTTAAGTGACTTGCCCAGGGTCACACAGCTAGTAAGTGTTAAGTGTCTGAGGCCAGATTTGAACTCAGGTACTCCTGGCTTCAGGGCTGGTGCTCTATCCACTGTGCCACCTAGCTGCCCCCAGTTAGGTATGATTTTAAAGACATGTAGTGTACTCGCTATGATGAAACGGTGGTCAGATTTCAGGAAAGTTAGTTACTGCTGGGGCAAGCCAAGGAGGCTCAACTTAGGGGAAACCAAACTATCCCAGATGAGGAAAGATTTTCCTCCATCTTCTTTGGGCATCTCTATGTTCTGGCTTAAAATGATCTCCTTTGTCTGGGATTATGTATGTAAACACAGTGTCTTGTGAAGGGAAATGAGTAGATAGTTGAGGAACCATAGGGCTATGCAGGGTTCCCCCAAAGAAGGGTTTGGCAGATTTCAAGGCCCAAATACTATTTTTGCATGACCCTCAAGCTAAAATGACTTTTACATTTTTAAATAGTTTTATTATATTTAAAAAATAAAAAACCCACCATTTTTAGCTCAGAGGCCATTTTAGCCACCAACTCCAAGCTTGACAGCTTAAAGATGTTTTTTCTTAATACAACTATCCCTTTTGTGTATTACCCATGACATAATTTAAGGACTGTGGGACAGGAGGAGTAAGACGGTATTATGTTTGTCTTTATATTATCAAGTGTTTAGCATAGAGCTCCGCTCATAATAGGCATTTAATATCTGCCTGTTATTTACTTCATTCAAAACAGGTCCATCAACTCAGGTACTTATTTTACTACTTATTTCCTTCTTTTTTAGACCCTGCCCTAGGGTATATCGGGTTTAGTTTTAGACCTGAGTTGGACAAAGACATTGTTAAGATGAAGGTGACCAGGATTGTGAAGGGCCTTGAGTCCATGTCATATAAAAAGCATTCAAAAGAACTGGGAAAGAGAAGATTCAGGGATAAGTTTTTGGATGACTGTCATAATGAATAATGGCTAAGACCTACTTTGGGGGGGGGCAGTTTTCTAAGTCTGTAAACCTTAAGATTTAATTTTTAAGACTAATTCTGGCCTTGTAGCAGGTGATTTTAGTAAAAAGAAATTACAAATATGTGTAGGATGGATGAGAGTGAGTCATGAGAAAGAAATGTGGAAATGACCGTTCTGAACAGAATCAAAGTGATACTACTTATAGCCTGGACTGAGTAATTTCTAAAAGTATGGGGGTGTGGGGTGTTTTTTTGTGTGCAATAAGGAAAGTAGCAGGTAATTATATTGGGGCCTCAGGACCCCAGGAATCTTGAAGGATCTATACCCTTAAGAAGAGGAATTTGCTTTTCTTTGGACTTAGTAAATGATTCCATATCATATAGTAAATATTCCTCAATTTTTTCTGCATCAACTAAGGACTCAGAAGGAATCTTGGCTGCTCCTCCCCACCCCCATTCTTTTTCTACTATTTTGAAGAGCTCTGATCCTGGTTGGAGTGAGTTTTGGAACAAATTAGTTAATGGGCAGCTGATTAAAATTGCCTAGTAAGTGCCTTTTTGTCATATTCCTGGTTTAACCAGTCCCATTCTTGTTGGTGTGGATTAAAATGACAGAACTGAATATGAAAGAAGCTGGCTCTAATGGAAAAAATCTCATTTTTCATAAAGGTGCCTTCATCATGGCTTTCAGGAAGATTCTGCTGCAGTGGCACAGGCTTGGGACTAGGGCATCAGTATCAGGAAAGATTCTTTACCAGTATAAATGGAGAAGTTGGAGGTGGATTCTGCATGTCTTTGCCTCTTGAGGAGGGTGCAATAATGAGTCAGAGCTGCCTGATAAGTCATGTTGCATGTGCTGGTAGGAAGCTATTCTGAAGCCTGCCTGGTAAAATGGGAGAGGGGAAGTGAGGTACAGAGGGAACCTCGCTGATACTGCATATCTCTGACTTCCCACAAAACTGGATGGGGTGGGGGTATAGGAGTTGAGGGAAGGAGGAAGATGTTGGTAATTATTTTCTGTTAGAAACACAAAAGGCTACTTTACTAGAAAGCCATGTTAATAATGGCAAATTAGACTTTTTTTTTTTGGTGTGGCAATGAGGGCTAAGTGACTTGCCCAGGGTCACACAGCTAGTGTCAAGTGTTTGAGATCAGATTTGAACTCATGTCCTCCTGAATCCAGGGCCAGTGCTTTATTCACTGTGCCACCTAGCACCCCCCCACCCCCCGGGCAAATTAGATTTTTAATCAGCTAGTATGTGAGTGCCTGAATATTCAGTACTGTGCTAAATTATATAGGATTTACTAAATGTTGGATGATGGAAAAAACAAGGGACTCTGTCTACTCAGATAATTATACTGACTTTTATTTGCTAATTATTCATGTATTGTTTTAATTTTGCAATCAGTTATAAATATTACAGGCATGGAGGAAGGGAAGGGCATCCTTTCCAGCTTTACTGAACATTAGTTTTGTTTTTGTGGGGTTTTTTGTGGAACAGTGGGGGTTAAGTGACTTGCCCAGGGTCACACAGCTAGTAAGTGTCAAGTGTCTGAGGCCGGATTTGAACTCGGGTACTCCTGAATCCAGGGCCAGTGCTTTAACCACTGCACCACCTAGCCACCCCTTTACTGAACATTAGTAAAGTCTGTAGAGGTTGAGGAAGGTTTCATGAGAGATGATAATTGAGTTAGAATCCCAAAATATTGAAAGGCTTTAGATAGATCATGGGGAGGGGAGAAGCCATTCTAGATAGGGACATGACCAGCATAACAAAAAGCTTGCAGGCATGTTCTAAAAATAGTAAGGGAGACTTATTATGGGTTAGAATTGAAGAACAGTGAAGAATAAAGTTGGATAGAAATAAGATTGTGAGGTAGCTTAAAACAGAGCTATTTACAAGCTGGGTGACAGAGGGAGAAGTGGAGAAAGACCACTCATAATTCTGGCATTAACTTTTCCTTTATTTGGAAAGATTTCATTTCTAGGCCTCAGTCTCCTGAGTTGTCAAATGAGAAGGATCTAGACCAGGTCTTTTTAAACTTTTTCCACTCTCGACCCCTTTTCACATGATACATTTTTATGTGACCTCAGATACATAGGTATATAAAAAAGGTATACATAACCTTTTACTGTTGCCTAGTTTTTTGGGTTTTTTTTTCGACCCTTACATTCAGTTATGTGGTCCCATATTGGGTTGTGACCCACAGTTTAAGAAGCTAGGCTCTCGACCTCTTTTTTTTTTTTTTTTTTTTTTTTTTTTTTTTTTTTAGTGAGGCAATTGGGGTTAAGTGACTTGCCCAGGGTCACACAGCTAGTGTTAAGTGTCTGAGGCAGGATTTGAACTCAGGTACTCCTGACTCCAGGGCTGGTGCTTTATCCACTGCGCCACCTAGCTGCCCCGGCTCTCGACCTCTTAAGGTTCTTTTCACCTATGATGTTTTTTGATTCTTTCACTGGTAGGCTCGTTATTCCTCTACTCAGATCTCTATGATAAAAGTCACATTTGTCTTAAAATAGTCTGGCAGTGGGATGTAGCATTGTGTATGTCTATATTATGGTGATAACAAATGTAGATGATTGAGAAGAGTGGCACATACTTCTACAAATAATAGGGTTATGTTGTAGAAAACAAACCTTAAGAAAGCATTCCTTGAAGGTTCTCTTGATCCCTGAGATAAAGACTAAGACCCGGGAGCATTTTTCCTTCCATCCTTCTCTTTCCCCACACCATAAGAATCTGGAAAAAAAACTAGATAAAAGAAGAGTTGCATTAAGGAGTAAGTTAAATTACATGGGAGCTTTTAAAAATTTCTTTACGTAGGGCTATCATCCCTTGTGGGATCAATTGCTATTTGATATTAGTTAAAATAAACACTGACAGCCCTAATGGAATTCAGTGTGAAAATATCAGAAATAGCTAGACCTAAAAGCTTTACAAGGGAACAAAGAAACAAAATAGGTAAGCAGCCCTACATAATTGAATAAGTTGGAAAAGTATATTGTGTAGGGGTAGCTTTTAAGCCAGTTAGTGCTGTGACTTCCTGCTACATCTGAAATAATTAGGATAAGGGATAGAGTTGAAGAGAGGGTAATAATAGGTGACAGTGCTACCACAGGGTACTTGGTGACCAGGCAATAATATAGCCAGCTTTTTAAGACCCAAGGGATAGCTGCTTTTTGCAGTCCATGGACCACCTAATTGTTAAGGCAATTCCTTCAATCTCAATATCTAGCTTTTAATACACTTCGGAAACTAAGAAACTGCTTCAATCCTTTTACAGCCCTTCACAACAAGGCTCATTCTACTCTGCGGGGTGTACTTTGCAGTTTGAGTCATCGTGTTTGAGTGAAAGCAGTAAGAAAAATCCAAAAGATTACAGGTATCCAGTTCTCTCCTTTCATATACAGATATCCACTACTACACATGGATTATTTTGTCATCTAAGTAAGATGCAAGGATCAAATAGTATGGGTCTGTTTCTTTTTTAAATGAAATTGCAACGCGTTGCTCAATCTAGAGCTTAAGTCACCTCAACCCTAGTGAGGGGAAAAATTATAGGAATGAATTACTTATCTCAAATGTGTAGCCCTGGTGATACTAAACCATTCCTTAGTAATCTTGCCTCTACTCCTGAAATATTCAGGCAGGCTAGTTATCTCTATGGAGGTAGGGCATCTGAAAAGGACCATTCACAGAATCCCAGCATTTCACAGTTGGAAGGAAATGTCAGTGTCTGTCTGGTCTGACTTAGACTAGAGAAACAATCACCTTTACAACACAATGAGTGGTCATCTAGCCTTTTCTTGAAGACCTATAGATAAGGGGAAAAACAATATGAGATTTCCCATTTCACTCTTGGATAGTACTAATTGTTGGGACCTTAAGGTCACATAATCGCCTTCAGGCCTTTAACACCTCGAGACTATTGCAGTAGCTTACTGATTGGTCTCCTTAATTCAAGTCTATCTCCAGCTCAGTCTATCCTCTACTCAGCTGTCAAATTGATCTTCCTAAAGGCCAGGTCTGACCACAGCCTCCATATATACCATCTTCTTTTTTTTTTTTTTTTTGGTCAGGGCAATGAGGGTTAAGTGACTTGCCCAGGGTCACACAGCTAGTAAGTGTCAAGTATCTGAGGGTAGATTTGAACCCAGGTCCTCCTGAATCCAGGGTCAGTGCTTTATCCACTGTGCCACCTAGTTGCCCCATCACCTTCTAATAGAATTTGAAGTCAAAGCTCTGAGATCCATCTAGATTCCCCCCTCCCCCAATCTTATATCAGAAAAATTAAGGGACTTGCCTCAAGGTTAAACAGGTGGCAGGCAAAGGTGGAATACAAACTCATGTTTCCTGATTCTTAGATCAGGAAACTTTCTCCTACATACAGTCCTGGACTATCTTCTATGGGAATGATTTTCATAGGTTAACTGATATCATTACTATAATCATGACACATTGATATTGTACTTTAGCATTTACCAAAGGCTTTCCTTACAGCATCTCTGGGAAGAAGAGAGCAAAAGGGCTGAAAATTAGAAAGCACTTTAGTTTTTATTTTGGGGGGCTTGGGGAGAAGAGTGTGGAAAGGAGTCTTGAAAAATATTTTTTATTTTTTACTTTTTTATAGGCATACTTCAGAGATACTATGGGTTTAGTTCTAGACCACCACAATAAAGTGGGCTACATGAATTTTGGGGAGGGGGGGTGGTCCCAGTGCATATAAAATTTATATTTACTCTATATTGTCCATCAAGGTGTGCAATAGTATTATGTAAAAAAATTATATACCATAATTTAAAAATACTTTATTGCTTTAAAAATGCTAACCACAATCTGAGCCTTCAGCAAGTCATGTTTTTTGCTGTTTTTTGTTTTTGTTTTTGGATGGAGGATTTTGCCTCAATGTTGATGTTGCTGACTGATCGGGATGGTGGTTGAAGGTTGGGGTGGTTGTGGCAATTACTTAAGACAACAATGAAGTTTGTCACATTGATGGACTCTTCTGTTCACTTAACACATAGAGGCTATTATACAGTTACTAACTGGCCTAATTTTAATTTTTTTTTGTCTCGGGGAAAAAATAGGGAATCCCTAGGAGAAGGGAGAGAAATAGATGAGAGGGCTGGTTAGTGGAACAGTCGGAACACATACAGTATTTATCAAATAGATTTGCCTTCTTATATGGGTGTGTTTCATGTTGCCCCAAAACAATTCCAATAGTAACATCAAAGTTCACTGTTCAACTCACCATAACAGATATAATAATAATAATAATGAAAAAAATTGAAATATTGCAAGAGTTACCAACATGTGACACAGAAACGCAATGTGAGCACATGCTGTTGGGAAAGTGGTGCCAATAAACTTGCTCAATGTAGGATTGCTACAAACCTTAAATTTGTAAAAACAAAACAAAAACTGCAAACTGAAATGGAATAATTTTTATTTATTGATAATATTTATAGATAGATGAATAGATATAGATAAATATTGATATATCAATACACACCTATATCTATATCTGTCTATAGAAAATGGGGTGGAAGGGAAGAATTATTAAATCAATTCAGCCTTCGAAGGTAAGGAAGAAGCTCATAAACTGCTCACTTGGAAGTCAGTAGATAGTCACAATTTGTTATGAAAATAGGTGAGATAATTATGTGACCATTTCAGTTCAAGAGTAGACTCAACATTATCTTATGGCAGAAAGATTTCTATACCACCAGAATAGTCAAAATGCTATACTGTTACTGTAGCTCTTCCATTTTGGTGATTCTGTGCTACTGTTACTGTCTTCTTTCTTCCCTGATACTTTACCATCCTTAGGAAGGAGAGGTGGAGGAACATACTATATACTGTAGATAGTTTTACCTAGATTTTTAGCTAAGCATTTCTTAGCTCTTTTTGTCAAGAAGAGACATAGATAGTCCTAAAAAGATAAGGTGGATTTAGAATGGGTTTAATACTAGATCCAAAGCGTCATTAACTAGCCAATGTCAACTTCAAAAGATTGTCCCAGGAATCTATGCTTGTAAAATTCCCATGACAGGAAGCTGGTGATGATAGCTAGTATGTTCAATAACAATCAGGATCCAAAGAGATCTTGATAGGCTATATTAAAAAGAGACAGGCTATTACAGGAAGGAGGGAGAGAATAGTCTCGTCCTCTGCCCTGGTGTCAAGCCACATCTGGAGTATTATGTTCACTTTATGGATGCCACATTTATAACAGACCAAAATCATATTGTACTGAGTGGGGAAACAATGCTGTATTCTTAACCAAGGGTAGGGTTCAGGGGTGAAAGGCTAGTGTAATCACTGTAACATTTCCTGGTAGAAGTTGGCTCAGGTTTTCTCACCAGTGCTGTCAGACTTTTAGAATGTTTGAAGTATTCAGTTCCCAAACTGGGGCCTCACTACATAGAGTAATAATCGATTCTATAAATGTCAGGGTATGGTTTTGGGGCTAATAGTTCTAGTCTACTGTACTAACTGTAGCCCAAGAAGTATGTGGAAACAACTTGATTAATGCTATGCCATATGGAGTGAGAGTGGCAGAGTGCTTGGGTTGGGGGTGGGGGGGTGGCAGCAGCACACCAGGTACTAAGAATCAGTTTTTCGTAGACTTCCAGTCTAAATCTTTAGTCTGACTTTTGGTGTCCTCTAAATGTGAGCTTCTTGCCCAGTAACCAAGTGAACAGTCGTACCATAAGAGGAGCTGAAATAATTTCAACCTTGATAATAGAATAAATGAAACCAGAAGAAGGAAGTTGTAAGTAAATGGAAAGGTGACACACAGGTACTCATTAGAGAGGCAAAGAAAAGAGTTGGTGGAATGAATGGAATTTATCATGCTTCCAGAGGCAATGAGGAACATTTTTTTCACTGGATATTAAGTATTTGCAACAGTTGGAATTTATGAACTTGATGAGACCTACCAAAACCAGTCAACAAACTCTCTGATAGCCATGACCTGAACACTTGGTGGTAAGTGTAACGTTGGGAAGAAATACATGGCAAGACTACATTATTGGGTTTATGTCCCATAGAAGCCATTGATAAGAAAGTATACACATACACCAAAAGATTTATAGCAGTACATTTTGTGATAGCAAAGAATTAGAAACAAAGTACATGCTTGTTGATTGGGAAATGGCTAAACAAATTGTGGTACATGAATATAATGGACCCCACTGTGCTGTAAAAAATGATGTATATGATGACTCCAGAGAAGCATGAAAAGATTTATCTGAACTTAAACAAATTGGAGTGAGCAGTCAAGAAAGCAATATACATAATAACAATATAAGTGGGGGAATGATCACACTAAAAAATCAAAAGTAAATGTAATAAAATTATAAACATTAATAATGATTTGAATGAAGAGATAAGAGGATATCCTCCCTTCCCCCCAACCCACCCTTTGTGGAAGTAGGAGGTCCACGGCTGTTACCCAGTTGCATCTGTTTGGGGACTTTTTACATGTTCAATCAGATTCAGCCTTATTAATACTGGGAGGAAAAAGGTCACAAATATTTTAAGTCATCTAGGTAGTATAGTAGATGTAGTACCAACCTAGAGTCAAGAAGATCTGAGTTCAAATGTAGACAAGCACTAGCTGTGTGACCCTGTCATTTAACTTCTGTTTGCCCCACTATCCTCATCTATAATAATAATGGTACCTACCTCACAGGGTTGTTGAAGGTTCAAAAGTGATTTATTTAGAACAAGTGCCGAGTCTGAGAAACTTGCATCCCTGGGGAGGGAGATTAAGGTAGGCAGAATTTACTAGTTGTTGGAGATATTTTAAATCATAAATCATATCAGCCTGCTCTCTCAAAGCAGTCCATGTGTATGCTAAAAAGGATTCTTTGAGTCCAAAAAAGCCTCTACACTTCCAGAGTATCTTAACAGCCTACTCTTTGGCTCTGATCAGCTCTTTAACTAAGAGGAGTGCTTAGTCATAATGAAGAAAAGTAGTAGTTAGAGAAGGAGTCAGTGTGGTGACCTCCTAAGTCAATTAATGAGCTGTGACAGTGAGTTTGAGCTATGCTGCCAAAAGAGTAGCTAGGGCTGCTTAGTGCCAGTAGCTAGACTACAGAATGATGTTTGTCATTTGGGGGAGGAAACTAGGGGGTAGCAAGGGTTCATTTCTGTCCTCTGCTTTCAGAAAAGCTTGTTAAGAGAAGACCCCAATAGTACATGTAAAACAATTCCCGTTTTGTTTTGTTTTTTTGGTGAGGTAATTGGGGTTAAGTGACTTTCCCAGGGGCACACAACTAGTAAATATCAAGTGTCTGAGACCGGATTTGAACTCAGGTCTTCCTGAATCCAGGGCCGATGCTTTATCCACTGAGCCACCTAGTTGCCCCAACAATTCTGTTTTTAAAGGCAGCAGGGTATATAAGCTATAAGGAGGCCAATTTTGACTGGATATCAGAGCAATTTGGCCAATTTTGTGTTTGTTTTTTTACCTTACAACGTGGTGAATTCTCTTTGTAAAATGGTCAAAATGATTTAATTGCTTAATTGGCAGGCATATTATAAAGGGGGGAGGGGGGAGTTGGCCTAAGTAACATCCATAGTTCTTTCCAACTCTAAACTCCTATTTGGAGTTAGATAAGTATTTTTCTTGATCAAAACGGCTGTACAAAGAAAGGTATATTCATATAACCTGCACATGGCTTAATTGACTATAATTTGGGCAGTGTAGTTGCTTATTCTTGTTAATACTATAACCCAGAAAGACTCCCTTCCAAGCCTCGTTGACTCTGCACTCATTAGGCTATAGGATCTGGTGCCTGCATTCTTTTTTCATTGATTGTCTTTGACTCTTGGGGTTCTGCTTTCTTATGATTCAGCAACATGGATCTGGGGAAGACAGACAGTCAGTTAGCATTCACGGCTATTAAGCAGCAGCAGCTGTACGCTGCCATGGCTGACACCTTTCTGGAACATATGTGTCGTTTGGACATCGACTCGGAGCCCATTGTTGCTCGGAACACCAGCATCATCTGCACCATCGGTAAGTAGATAGAATTCTCACTTGAGTCCCACTCCCATGGCAACAGTGCAACTGCCTGCCACAAAGTCTCAGGCCACCTTCCTTTGCCACAAAGAAGGCTCGGGAGATCATAAACCGTTACAGTGAGAGGATTTTTCTCAACTCATAAATAAAATTGCAAATCTGGGTAACAAAAGGAGTTTGTTTTAAATACCTGGTGAAAATAAAAGGGAATTTCAAAACTTAAAGAAAGATGAGCTAGAATACTGAGGTTGAAAGTGACTGAATTATTCTTCCCAGCCTATAGACTCTGCCCTTTCCAAGTCATTTTTCTTAAAGGCCCTGAAAATTCCCCTTGAAGGAGGTATTGTGTACAACAGGTGGGTTAGACAAGGAGACTGCTACAATGAGAACAAGCATGGCACAGAACATAATAGAACATGGGTCTGGAGCCAAAGGATTGACTTGGAATCCTAGCTGTGCCACTTTCTAAATGCACGACCTTGGACAATCACTTCATCTCTAGGCACTGAGTTTTCCTTATCAGTAAAATTAAAGAGGTTGAACTAGATGACATCTAGGGTTCCTTCTAGGTTCTGTGACTAAACTTTAGGGTACAAGTGGGTTCAGGGAGGAAGGGGGCTGGGCATCAAAGGAAGCAAGAGTGTCTTGATGTTGGTGCATAACAGAAATGGAACGTTTAGAAAAAAAAGTTTAAAGCTTTAGACTTAAAGCATTATGAAACTTGTCTTTTACCATATAATTAGTTGGTTTTAATTTTTTTTTAACTTTCTTTTTCTTTTTTAACTTTTTTTTAACTTTCTTTTTAACTTTTTTTTCTCACTTAGGCCCAGCCTCCCGAGCTGTGGAAAAGTTAAAGGAGATGATTGATGCTGGAATGAATGTGGCTCGTCTGAACTTCTCCCATGGAACTCATGAAGTAAGAGTTAACTTCCTAACTCGAACAGCATGCATTCCTCTCTGGAAGGTGGTTAGACAGTGAAGTAAATGATGGTGTATTTTCA
This sequence comes from Dromiciops gliroides, assembly GCF_019393635.1. Classification (NCBI taxonomy): domain Eukaryota; kingdom Metazoa; phylum Chordata; class Mammalia; order Microbiotheria; family Microbiotheriidae; genus Dromiciops; species Dromiciops gliroides. Next base: position 68,753,543 of record NC_057862.1, read on the forward strand.
ATCTACCTTTAAGGGCTGGTGTTTATGGAGTAACCAGAACCTATTCTAATGCATAACTTTAGGTTGT